>NW_027527388.1:3519778-3711410 GCF_008692635.1 Crocuta crocuta | reverse complement strand
TCTGAAACAGGCTCCAGGCTCTGAGCTGGCAGTCAGCACAGAGCCCGACGCGGGGCTCGAACCCACGAACCGTGAGATCATGACCTGAGCGAAAGTCGGACGCTTAACCGACTAAGCCACCCAGGCGCCCCTCAGGTCTTTTGATTCTTAATGGTATTGTTTAATTTATTTCTTCTTCACAGCTGCTTCTACAGGTATGTGTGGCTTAGCCTGGGGCTAACACTATTTATTCATAACCATTTGTAATATAATTTTTTGGAAATGTTGTTGTTTGTCTTAAGGCCATGGTTAAAGGCTGGTCAGTTCTTCTTCTCAAAGAACAACTAGGTAAGTCTACGTGCCCACCTTTCCCTTCTGGATCTCCCACCCTCCAGGGCTACTATGCATCCACCCGAATTGTGGGCCAGACACCAAACAACAAGGAAACACCCATGCCATGGAACCTGAGGAATTATTCAGATTATCCAATCCATAGGAAGCTCAAAAAACATAGCCAACCCCAAGCTACCTGCAGTACTTAAGCTGCATCCTCCNTCCATTGTTCCCAGTACTTTGTGGCAATCCTCTGGTTCTCTATCTTTTTCTGTATGGCCATTTTGTGGAACAGTCTCCACATAGGTGAATCTGACTGAGTTAGTTTTGGGATAACTAAAAAGAAGCTAAGCTCAGTATCTTTCCTCTGTTATTTGCCAAGAACTTCCAAGGAAAACAAATCAATGATTCAGCAACAGCTCATTATGAGGATCCAACAGGAATGATAGCTGCTGAAGCTTTTACTTCCAAGTTCAGCACACTGGGTAGTTGTAAGGGTTTTGGAATCAGACAAACCTAGCTATAGTTTCTGGTTCCGCTAAAAAAAGTGGCGTGACGTTGAGCATATGACTGATCCATTGAGCATGTTATTGATCCTTTCGGCAACTGTTTTCTCAAATGTAAAATGAGGATAGTGATAAATACCTCATGGGCATTTGAGAATTAAATAAGATACTGTATTTAAGCTACTACATGCAGTACTCAAGAAATGGCAGTGCTAACAGACATTGCTGGGTTCCTCTCCAATGGTTTTCTGGAACTTGATGTGCTCAGTGCTTTTTCATGTGATTCAGCAATAACTCCTGCTTTTTCTAAGCCAAGTGTTGTGGTCTCATTCCTTTCTTTAGTGACTGATTTGTGGTGGATATGTGGATGCAGTTCTTGCCACTGATGTAGGAGGGGGTTCTTGGAAGACCGGGTAGTGGTAAGAGATTAGATCCACTTGGACTATGGTGGTAAGAGACTCCCACAGGTTTTAAGGTTACAGAGTAGATGAGGAAATACATTATGAGAGATTTTATGTACTTGTAAGTGGATGCCCTTAGATATTGAGGATTTGTAAGTAACAATTGGAAATTTCTGTTTGGGCTAGACTTCATTATATGTGATACTCTTCTGGAACTGAGCTCTGAAAACCATTTTTTTCTTTTTTTTTTGGTAAGCATTTTAAAAGTACATGCTATAATGCTTTGAAAAAATATATAGTTGAGTAATTCACCCATGTCTTATTTCTGTGGCGAAAGAATAAAAAACAACAACAACAAAAAAGAAAACAAAACACCTTACTCTTGGAAACTTTTGAGCTCTTCTCAGAAAGTTCTTTTGAGAGAGTGTAAGGGTTATAACTACTAGGTCTTTTCCTTCCTTAAGGGTTTACTCTACCACCCATTTCTGATGAGAGCAGATGCTTTAATGGGAAAGAATGAGTGGCGAGGCCAATCGGAGTCTCTTTGATTGATATCAAAACATCTGTGCTTTCTGAGAAAAATCAACTGAGTATCATCATAATTCTGAATGTCTGGAAAAGAATTCTGAATGTTTTATATCCACACTCCCCTACCTTGATCCTCCTTATAAATCTTTTCCCCCAAAATAGTCCTTCTAAGTCCAAAATGATTTATTTTTATCTTGCTTTTACCCCTGATCATTTTAAAGTTTTGTGCTTCCAAGAATTTGTATTGTTTTCATGAATCATATCTTTTTTTCTGATTATTGTAAGTTAAGGTTTTTCTTACTCTGTAAAACTCAGGACTCTACAAAGAAGGATGAGATAACAAAGAATGAAAGCTAGTGTCTGTGAGCCATGAGTTCTGTTCCTTGGGAGTTTCACTGAATAATCTGTTACTAATATGATGCATGATAGTGTCTTGGCAGTTTATTATTTTGAGGCAATAGAACATAACAGGTTGGAAGGAACTATCCTGATCTATTATATCAAGAATCCACAATTTATAGCTCTGTCTATTTGGTGGTAAAAAGATACTCCTGAGAGAAAGCTTGTGCATATATGTCGTGATAAGAATGTGGTCCTTAAAGTTTTTTTTTGGATATCCTTACATTTATATGGTGCCTGTGACTAGGACAGACATTGTGCTTTATGTAAACACACAAAATACATGTATTTGTTAAATATGTATTATTACATTTACCTTCCACAATAACCCAGTGAGGTAAGTTATGTGAAATCTCAGTGCAGAGATGAAAAGCCTGAGGTACAGAGGAAGTTAGATAACTTGCCTAAAGTCACATAGCAAATGAGTGGCAGAGGGACTCCACCTCAGGTCTTTTGATTCTTTTTTTTTTTTTTNTTAATGTTTTATTTATTTCTAGGAGAGAGAGAGAGAGACAGCGTGAGCAGGGGAGGGTCAGAGAGAGAGGGAGTCACAGACTGAAACAGGCTCCAGGCTCTGAGCTGGCAGTCAGCACAGAGCCCGACGCGGGGCTCGAACCCACGAACCGTGAGATCATGACCTGAGCGAAAGTCGGACGCTTAACCGACTAAGCCACCCAGGCGCCCCTCAGGTCTTTTGATTCTTAATGGTATTGTTTAATTTATTTCTTCTTCACAGCTGCTTCTACAGGTATGTGTGGCTTAGCCTGGGGCTAACACTATTTATTCATAACCATTTGTAATATAATTTTTTGGAAATGTTGTTGTTTGTCTTAAGGCCATGGTTAAAGGCTGGTCAGTTCTTCTTCTCAAAGAACAACTAGGTAAGTCTACGTGCCCACCTTTCCCTTCTGGATCTCCCACCCTCCAGGGCTACTATGCATCCACCCGAATTGTGGGCCAGACACCAAACAACAAGGAAACACCCATGCCATGGAACCTGAGGAATTATTCAGATTATCCAATCCATAGGAAGCTCAAAAAACATAGCCAACCCCAAGCTACCTGCAGTACTTAAGCTGCATCCTCCATTGCCAGCCTGCTGTTACTCTTCCTTGGTCCAGTCACTTATGTGGCCCTGCCTGGCAGCCTTCTCTCATTTGAAGTAGAAGTAATAGAATTTTTGCCTTTCATCTATCTGAGTTTCAATGGGTTGTGTCTTGCCCTCAAAAAAATCTTCAAATATTATGCAACACCACTTTGGAGTTTAAATATGTCTCTAACCTTTTCAGATAAACTGTGATATAACTGGAAAAGCTTTGGATAGAGAGACAGGTGTCTGGCTTCTACTATAGGCTTTGTGTGGCCTTAAGCAGGTTTATTTAACCTCTCTGATTCTCAGCTCTCCAACCTATAAAACGAGCAATCACCTTCCATGCAATGGTTCCCGTTTTGGGTTGGGTTTCTATCATTTTTGTGGTATAAATTGGTTTTGTCAAAGTGCAAGGGTATCTAAGGACAAAGTGAAAGAGTAATATTCAGAGGGTGCTTGGGTGGCTCAGCTGGTTGAGTGTCCGACTGGGGCTTGAGTCACAATCTCGTGATTTGTGAGTTTGAGTCCCACATCATGCTCACCACTGTCAGCCCAGAGCCCACTTTGGATCCTCTGTCCCCCAACTCTCTGCCCCTTCCCTGCTCATGCTCTCTCTCCCTCACAAATAAAGAAAACATTAAATAATAAAAAAAGAAAGGAATATTCAACTGGAAGTCAGTGCTTACATTCTATAGAGGTGAATCTTTCATTATGGTTTATTCACATTGAAGTCATGATAACATGATAAAACATAGCATGAAGAAACCCTTTTTGTCAAAATGATAGAATAGCACACAAAACTGGACTCTAGCTAATAAAACAATAATGACTGGTATCTATCTAGGCTGGCTGGTAGCCCATCATTATAGTACCAGAAACGTGCTTGTTATATAGGGTTTTGAAAGTCTCCTTTCCAGAATGTAGCCTCTGAGTTCTGAGACCATTTGTTAAAGTTCCTTTGAGATTGTATTTTTTGTTCATTCTCTCTCCCTCTCTCTCTTTCTTTCTTTTATTTTATTTTTTCTAGTCAGGAACTTCTGAAGCTGCTGAAGCTGCAGATTTTGGTGTCATTGACCTGCCTTTCTCTTTGTTTGGCGGTTGGTTGATGAATCCTTGGGGAGCATGTCTGCAACCCTGATGGAAGGGCCAGAAAATAGAGCTTCTGTGAAAGGCAGTTCCTGGTTGCCTGATTTTTCTGAAAGATAGTCTCTTGATCAGGCAGGGAGGGACTCAATGATTTATGCTTTTATGCTCAACTCCAGATAAAGTTAGTTATATCCTAAAGCGTATAGGAGGAAAAACTACTAAAACACTCGGCTTTTCAGTGATAAATAAAAAAAAAAAAAAAAAAAAAGAGGGGAGGGCAAATGAGAAAGAGAGAATGAGAGAGAGACATTATAAATGGCTTGTATTTGAAATGGTTTCCAAATTTTAGCAAACTGGGAGCAATGATAGAAGAGAGAGTCTTACAACACTTACGTGCCCTCATCCTCTTCCACTAGGCTTTCTTTTTATTTAAGGTTGAGCTCAGGGTTTTATCCTGTATTTATATTTTAGAACCAGAATGGATAAAAAATTACATTGCTAAGGCTTGGAAGAAGCATGAGATTTTTTTTTTTTAACCTCTCCCTACCTCTCTCCTAAAGACAAATGGTTGTGTTTTAATAACTTAAATAGGAGATGGGTTCAAGATCCCTCCTTGGGATTCGAAATAGAATTAAGAGCCTAAATTATAATACCAAGTCATTCTAGAGTGCCTGAGAGGTTCTGCTAATTTTGTAATTGGTTAATTCTCTCATTTAGATTCTTAAAAATACTTTCTCCTTCATGTCTATCCTAATTTTCCCAATTTGGTAACGGTCGGCAGAGGTGAAGAGCCATCTCATTGAATGGAACTTTCTCAGACCTATCTATGCAGCTGGCCTCACACCTCTTCACCATTTCTGTGTGTTCCTGTTTTTACTGTACCTTTCCTTCTGACCACAGTCACCTTCTTTCTTCTTTTGAGGACTTGCCTCAGGCTATTGTAACGACTTTGTCTGCATGTTCAAGAGGCCCTATAGACAGCTGGAGTGCCCGGGCACTTATGTATCCTACAGAGGCCCTTGCCAGTGGGTGACTGGTATAGAAGTATGGAAGTTCATCTCCTCTGCCTCGGTGCACTCCAGACATCTGATGAAGGATCAGGTTGAAACCATCATCTGTGAGACTTTGAAATATCACCCTGGCTTGGCTTCTGCCCCTTCCCTGTCCCACTTGCCTCATTCCCTTAGCAGTTCATTTTGAGAGTATTTTCATAATGCAAATCTTATATCAAGGTTTGCTTCTGGGAAAATTGACTCAAAACACAACTCTTCTGGTATTCCTTTTCTTTGAATTCTAATAGCAACCTCTGTGTGGTTGAATGCTAGTAATAGACTGTGTCACATGACCCAATCTCTTTTCATTCCAAAGAGATTGTGGTTTCTCTGATGGTAGATGGACTCTTATCTAATGCCTACTATTTTTACTTTGTTGTTTTATCCTGCATTTATTTCCAAAAAAGCTTTACAACAAATGAGTAGGTAGAATAAAACCAAAATCGGTGGACAGAAGATAAATGATGGGAACCAAAATATAAAGAGATGGGCAAAGAGGAAAAATCAACAACCAGAGACTGAGAAAGGCAACCAAAATCAAGAATAATATTTAGTTTGTACTTCTTAGCAGCTAGGATAGAGATGGAAACATGATTTTTTGGGTAGTTTTCAATGTTTAATAGCATGAGATTGTTATAGTTATCCATTGCTGTGTAACAAATTACCCCAAAAGTAAGCAGTTTGAAAGAACAAACATTTATTACCTCTCACAGTTTCTAAGGCACAGGACATGGGAAGTGTTTTAGCTGGGTCGTTCTGGCTCATGGTCTCCAAAGCTGCAGTCAAGCTGTCCTAACAGCTGCAGTCACATCAAATCTTGACTGGGGTAGAGAATCCGTTTCGAAGCTCATTCAGGTGGTTGTTGGCAGGCCTCAGTTCTTCCCTGGCTGTTGTCCAGAGGCCTCCCTCCTTTCCCACACGTGCCTCCACACAGGTGGCCTGAATGTCCTCAAGACATAGCAGCTGGCTTTCCCTGGAATAAGTGATCTGAGAGAAAGCCAAAATAGAAGATGCTGTCTTTTGTAGCGTACTCTGGGCGATGATAAACCATCACTTCTTCTCTATGCCACTTGTCTCACAGACAAACCTTCATACAATGAGGGAGGGACTACATGGTGTATGAATGCCAGGGGAGTGGTGATCCCTAGGGCCATCTTGGAGGATGAGGACCATAGAAGTATATCACATATACTCATTTCTCCTGAAAACTGAAAAAGTGAAAAAGGAAGACCATGTGTGTACAGTTTTTTGTATGCTCTACATACTCGTCATATAAAGGGTTCTGAATGAATATTTATGGATATTCAAAATATACTAGCCTTCTAAGATGTTTTCTCCATAACAAAGAGTAAATCAACTAAAACTATTCAGGACAAAGTATCTGTACGAGATAGTACATTGGATGCTGATTTGGGCACTTATAAATCAATCTTTTAAAAAGTGTTGTAGGTATGATATTTCCTCTATGTTTCTAACATTTAGCAGGTGCTTAGATGGCTTCAATAGCCTCTCAATGCACCCTCAGTCGTCTAAATTCTCTTCATTCTATATTTCACTTTCATCACGTCATTATTGCTTAATGGCTCATTATTAATATAATAAAATCCAATCTCCTTGACTTTTCAAAAGCAGAATTCATCTACCCAAGTCACTATTCTACTCCTATCATGAGCCCTTGACTTCAACCTGGATGTATTTTCACTGCATTCCAAGTGTCCACGCTAATTTTTAACTTAACTAGTTCTTGTTGCCATCCCACCTGCTGAGAATTTCTTATTCTATTCTTTGTTATCTCCAAGACCTTGTTGAATCCTCCTCCTCAATGTTTCCTTATCTTCACCATCTCTGCCTTAGTTCAAGTTCTAATATTTCTTAGGTGGATTATTCTCTGTTGTTATTTTTTCTTTCAATTTTAGGTTCTTTCTGCTCCAATCCATTCTCCACATTGCTACATTATTTTTACAACATGTCATATTGATCACATCACTTCCTTGCTTAAAATGAAAGAAAAGGGGCACCTGGGTGGCTTAGTCGGTTAAACGTCCGACTTTCGCTCAGGTCATGATCTCGCGGTTTGTGGGTTCGAGCCCCGCATCGGGCTCTGTACTGACTGCCAGATCAGAGCCTGGAGCCTGTTTCAGTCTGTGACTCCCTCTCTCTCTGACCCTCCCCTGCTCACGCTGTCTCTCTCTCTCTCTCCTAGAAATAAATAAAACATTTAAAAAAAAAAAAAAAAAAAAGAAAGAAAAACCACTTTAAAGAGCTTGACGCTTAGTAGGTGCTCAATAATTGTTAATTGCATGAATAAAAGGCCCAGGTAAAGTGGCATTATTGCCATGAAGTCTTTCTATAATTCTGTCTCTCACTTTGATCTTTCTCTCTTTTGAAGTCCTGTGATTGTCTATGTTGTCGCCATTACTCATTTTGATGTTCTATAATGTGTTTCTCCTGTTATCACTTAATTCATCTCTTGCATTCATTAATTCTTCATTTGTTTACTAATTTAACACATTTCTTGAGTACCTAGTACCTACTATGTGCCACACCATACTAAGTCTTAGGGATACAATGATTAGGAAAAACAGACAAGTCTTCTGTCTTCATGGTCCTTAGAGTCTAGTTGCAAATAGGGATGGAATTAAATAATTAAGGAGAGTATAATGATAGATTGAAGAAAGTGCTACAAATGAGTGGTTGTATGAAGGCATATAACACAGAAACCAGTCTTAGACTCAGACTTCAGAGAGGCTCCTATGAAAATGTGACTTTTTTTGAGAGAGAGAGAGAGCAAGAGAGCAGGCAAGCAGGGCAGGGGCAGAGGGAGAGGGAGAGGGTGAATCTTAAGCAGGCTCCGTACCCAGCATGTGGAGCCGAACACAGGCTATATCCCAGGACTATGAGATCATGACCTGAGCCAAAATCAAGAGTTGGACGCTTAAGTTACTGAGCTACCGTGGTGCCCCAAGAAAGTGACTTTTGAGCTCACATCTGAACGATGAGTAGAAACCACATAACAAAGAGGGTTGGGGCAAGGAGTGAAGGTAAAAGACCCTGTTTTAAGCAATGCAGTGGAATATATAAGGACTGCATAATGGGATACAAATTTAAAAGAAAACCAGGGTGCCTGGATTCGGAAAGAGAACAAGGACATTAAAGGAAAAACTGGTGAAATCTGAATAACAAATGGGGTTTAGTTAATAGGAACATACTCATGTTAATGTTAATGGTTTCTGGGGTGCCTGGATGGCTCAGCTGGTTAAGCTTTCGACTTCAGCTCAGATTATGATCTCTTAGTCCGTGGGTTTGAGCCCCATGTCAGGCTCTGTGCTAACAGCCTAGAACCTGGAGCCTGCTTCAGATTCTGTCTCCCTCTCTCTCTCTGACCATCCCCTGCTTACTCTTGCTCTCTCTCTCTCTCAAAGATAAATAAACATTAAAAAAAAAAGAATAAAGTTAATGGTTTCTAAGTTTTGACAAACATTGCAGTAATGGATGATGGTAACATTAGGGGAAACTGAGTGAGTAGTATATGGGAACTCTCTACTATCTAAGCAACTTTTATGCAAACCTAAGATTATTCCAAATTAAAAGTTTATTAAAAAAAATAAAGTCAGAATGAAAAAGTTCAGTGCATAAACAAAGAAGGGTGCAAGATAAGGGTGTAAGATTAAGACCAGATCAAGATTGCCAGGCACGTTGTGCACTATCTTAAGAATGTTGATCTTCAGAGGCACCTGGGTGGCTCAGCAGGTTAAGCATCCGACTTCAGCTCAGGTTATGATCTCACAGTCCGTGACTTTGAGCCTCGTGTCAGGCTCTGTGCTGACAGCTCAGAGCTTAGAGCCTGTTTCAGGTTCTGTGTCTCCCTCTTTCTCTGCCTCTCCCCTGCTCATGCTCCAACTGTCTCTCTAAAATAAATAAACATTAAAAAAAATTTTTAAATCCTATATTAAAAGACTATTGGTCTTCACCTTGTAGTAAGGGGAAGGCTGTGATAGTATTCACATCAGAACTCCATTTAAAAAAAATTTATGTTTTATTTATTTTTGAGAGAGAGAGAGACAGCATGAGCAGAGGAGGGACAGAAAGAGAGGGAGACACAGAATCCGAAGACAGGCACCAGGTTCTGAGCTAGCTATCAGCACAGAGCCTGATGCGGGGCTGTAACCCACAAACCACAAGATCATGACCTGAGCCGAAGCCGGACGCTTAACCCACTGAGCCACCCAGGTACCCCTCAGAACTCCATTTGAACACATCAGTAGCCTGGGGGAAGTGTGGATAGTGGATTAGGGGGATACTTAGGTGGGACACTCTTGCAGTTAATCAGACAAGAAATGAGTTAAATTAAGGTGGGACCGACTCTTCTTGGCAACATAATATGTTTTTGGAGAGCATTTACTTTTTATTTCTCTTTAATGTCGATCATAGAATTCTGCACATAATATCTGCATGGCACATATTTATTGAATGAATAAATGACTAGGTAAATAGATGACTTAATGAAAAAAGATCAGATTGGGTTAAGTAGCCCCTTGGCAATATCATGGTGATGCCATCCAAAACACGAGGGCTGAGTCTACTGATTTCTGACAGAATTAATAGACTTTCCCTCCTAGTTTCCCCTCTTACTTTCAAGGATGCTTACTCCAGCAATGAGCGATTTCTTGCCTTATTTTTGGAAGGCCCAGTGCTTGCACAAAGGTTTAGGGAGGAACCCTGATAGAAAAGCAGAGGTTCAAGAATGCTTTGAAAGAAAACTTGAAAGCATTTGATACCTGGAAATGCAAGGAACAAGTCAAGATGTGGTGAGTCATTGGCACAATGACTTCATTTTTTGAGCATATTCATTCTGCATATAATTTGTATTTTCCCCTTTTGGCAATAGAAGTCATCTTAGCTTTCTTAGAGTCATCCTTAATTAGGAGTTCTTCCCCTCCTGGGGGAGAGTTTTCTAACTTTCCAATAGATACAGGAAGCCCTAGGAAAGGGCTGCAGCGTGTGTGGGAGGAAAGTGCCTTAGCAAGAGTTGTTTGCTCACTTTAGTTGAGACCCAGCAGATTAGGCAGTGGCAGGTCTGAGTTTTCTGCAAGCCTTTCTCATGTGAAGAGACACTGCAGGTTCATTAAGAACCGTTCTTGAGCTAATTGGTTTGAAGATCAGGTGACTGATAGGTTACTTTCAACCTCGAGGAAGGGGAAACTAAGAACAGTTAACATTCCAAGATTCTTTCAGTCAGGCAACCCTTCTTCCAGAGAAGATCTGACTCTCTCCTGGAATCTTTGTTCTAACATTTGCACTCACTGTTTGGAGATGGCTATCCCTACCCATGTTTGTTTTCTAACATATGACCAATTTTAGCCAATGGAGTGTATATCATGGATCTCAGAGGTTAATCTTTTCCCTTTCTTGTCTCCTCTCCTTCCCAGACATGCATTCATTTGACTGGCAGCCTGGAAAATTGAAAAATGCCATAGGGGTTATTAAGGTTGAAATCGTTTCTGCTCTTTGAAGCTCTGCAAGCTAGTTATTGCTGCACCTATAATATCCCGGCATCAGAATAGCACGTATTGTTCTTAAGCTTGCCTGACACAGGCCCATATCAGCCGTAACACCCAGATAGAATGAAGGGGTCTCAAGATGTCATTTCTCCACTCTGAAGTATATCCCTTTAGTCGATTAAAACAGAGTCCCTGAAGTTATTAGAATATATTCTTTGTCTTTGTGCACACACGTTTGATTTACTTTTGTTCTTATTAAAAGGGTAAGCCTAGAGAAGAGGAGAAAAGAGAATCTTCCGTAATCCATATTTTAATAATTGCCTGAGTGCACATTTACTCTACAGAGACTTTCCTGTTTCTGTAACTATTTACTTGGCTCTTCTACAAAATGTGTATTACTCACCTGGCCTCGTCGACCATGACACAGCTTCTGGCCTATCGTGTAATCCCGCATTTGGCTCCCCCTCAGCCATTACGACGTTTTGAGTCTGTCTGTTGGATGGAGATATTATTTTAATGGGTCTTTTTTTTTCACAATAATGGCTCCATATTGTATAAATTGTTTTGGGTCATTATGATGTTAATACATAAATATTAAGAAAACCATTGGGAAAAAGTAACTGTGTAATTGAGATAGCCTATTTTCTAATGTTAATAACTTCTTCTTTAATTTTTTCTCCAGAAAAATATTGAGGGGGTTTAATCCACAT
Organism: Crocuta crocuta; assembly: GCF_008692635.1. Taxonomy (NCBI): domain Eukaryota; kingdom Metazoa; phylum Chordata; class Mammalia; order Carnivora; family Hyaenidae; genus Crocuta; species Crocuta crocuta. The sequence goes on along the minus strand of NW_027527388.1, from coordinate 3,699,825 downwards.
TAAAAACTTACAAACATTGATTTAAAAAAAAGAGAGAGAGAAGTCATTTCACATCCTACCTCAATAACAGGAAACAATACCACCTCATCTGGACTGGAAAACTTCTATGATCATTTAAACAAAAAGAAAGAAAAGAAAAACACCCTAAAGCCAGAGTACCCCATGGCAACTGGAAACTTAAGAGATTCTTCAGGAGAGAGAATTTGTTTCAACTTAGCTTCAGGGCAATAATCTTTTTTACTATGTTGCTTCAGGCAAATGATTCAATATTAGCAGTAATACCTGCTTATGACTAAGAAAGGAGGATGTAAAATAATCTGCAATAACAAAAAACCCTGATCATGAAAGTGAGCTTAAATTTCTGTTTTCAAAAATTCTGTGCGTGTAGTTGGCCTAGTACTATATTGGTATACCAAACGGGGTCCTGGTAGGAAACAAAACTCATTCCAGATGGTTCAAATAAGACTTTAATAAACAGATAACTTACAGAGGTGTGGGGACGGGGAACCAATGGGAATGCATGAAGGATGGTGAGGTGTTCCACTCAGGGACTGAAAGCAGGAAGCCATTAGCACACCCAGTACTCTGAGGTGGAGGGGAGGAACTGGTGTGTTTGGACCCCAGTTAGCAGTGGAACCATGGAGGGAGGTCTGCCATCATAGTGGATCGGCACAGTGGCCACCATAGCTGTGTTGACAGTGGAATGAGTCCTTCTGCCAACCATCTCCTGCTATGCCTCTTGGGTGGCCCCACCCAGCAAGAGAGCATAGGCGATGTAGTCTACAGGGGACACCTCCCAGACATCAAAGTAAGGCAGAGCAAAGAAGGAAAGGGGCACCAAAGTGGAAAATATTCAGAACCCTTTGTTTTTGGATTCCTGGGGTTAGCATTATTGAGGTCTAAAGAACTAAATTAGTCCTAAGGGATTATACTTTTTACCCTTTATGAGAAAGAAACTAGAAGTTCTGTATTTTGTTTCAGATGAGATAAGAATTCATTTCTGGCTTTGCAAAAATATTCAAAAATTTATCTAATCGTCTAATATCCGTCTAGGAAATTTCCATTTTCAGAGGATTTTATCACAGACAGTATTTCATTTAACCCTAGCTGAAGCCCTAAGAGGTGGGTATTATTTGATTTATTTTCCAGATGAGGAGACTGGAGCTCAGAGCATCACATGATTTTCCCAATATCCTAAGTCAGTATGAAGAGCATCAAGATGCAAGCCTAGGTCTCCCGACACCGGCCACCAGGGTCTTGGCATCGTACCACTCTGCCTTTTTCAAAATAAGAACGTCATATCCTTGTGACAGCACATCTGTTGAAAGAACAGAACTGTCTGTTCCTTACAGGAAATTGCATTTGCAGGGGAACTAGTGTCTTCATATCAGGCAAGCTAAGTTTCAGGAAGTCAAGGACAGTCTGAAGCATCAAGGCCAATGGAAGGAAATGATGCAGGGAGAGATGCAAGATTTGAGGCAGACCCTGGAGGTGTATCCTGAGGAAATAGTAAGAAGTAGGGAGGAGTCTTTTATGAGGAGTGTGCCTTCCTGAGAGTGGTTGGAAAGAGAATATTAAGGATGTAAAGCAAGACTTCTCAGGTGTTAAACAGGCGGCTGCAGCATTTCTCAAGATATCGTTCATGGACCACTTCCATCAGAATCGCTGGGGTTACTTATTAAAAAGGTCTACACCGGATCCCTCTCTGACTCACAGGGTCAGAGTCTATTTGAGAGGAAGTACATGGCTTGACATTTTGACATGTCCTCTCCATTGGCCCCCTACCCCCACTCCTACCACAGCCCCTCCCCAGCTACACACACACCGAGGTTGAGAACAATTAGAACAAATTCAGGCCTCTTGGTAAAAAGAGCTCTGTAACAGAACTGTAAATATTTGGTCCCAGTTCGGTTCTCTGGCATGGCTGAAAATAAGCCATCTGATTACCCATCTATCATATCAACTTCTGTTTCTTTGCTTCCATCATACCTTTTGAATGGGCTTTTGAAAATGTATTTTCTAAAAAAAAAAAAAAGAAAAGAAAAAGAAAATGTATTTTCTAATTTTATGCTTTAATAAACAAGGTATATTAAACACAAAATGGCTTTCTAGACTCTTACGGTGCCTTGAGTTAAATATTTTCAACATCAATTATGGTAAATGTTGAAGATATTTACATCTTTAATAAATCCGTGTAAATTGAGAAATTTGGTTGAAACTGTATGGATGCTAAGATTGCTTTTAAAAAGGAATCACTAAGACAGACCTGTATTCTTGTTATTTAATCTCATTTTCATAAGAGTGATGTGAAAAAAAACAACTGCGTGACCTCTAACATGAGATAATATGGCTGCCTTTTTTTTTTTTGCAAAATTAATTATCAACAACAGATGAAGTCATCTGCAAGATGTTTTCTAATCAACACTAAAAGCTTCTTTTCTGTTTTTATCATCATCCTTTTGCAGCATTCAAAACATTATATATAGTTTCAGCATCAATAACATTTCAGCTTCCTGTCAGTTTGCTTGAAGACTCAACTTTTTGGGTGCCAGATATCTGGGGTTATAGTGTGTATGGTGTGGAATGGCATATCAATTTTCATCGTTTTCAGTAAAGATCTTGTTGCCATTTGGAACTTCATTCTGTGGAGTCTGGGTGCTCTACCTTCCTATTAAAACTTTTTTGTCAGTTGGAACCCTATAATCTGAGTAGTGTCTCAAACAAATGGCATTTCAAATCCTGTTTAGTAACAGTATTAAAACAGTGACTGAGGCTGACTATAACTTAACTGTGAATCTATAGGCCAAATCTACAATCAGTCTTGCTGATTTATAGAGAAGCACAGATACTTTATCACTAGAAATATTAGGTTGGATTTGAGCCAATTGTAGAATTTTCTTTTTTTATTGCACTTCAGAAAGGCAAACATATTGTTTTTTCCTCCTAAATGATGGTTGCATTATTGATCAGCCACAAGAACAAGATATGTAGGTTGATTACCCCCCACCCCCCATTAATGGATCATTAAGGAAGCTCTATATATTTGGAGATGTTTTTAGGGAGGGTCTATAGACTTGGAATTGTTTTTCCAGTAATGGCACGGGTTTGAGTTGCTCCATTTGCACCACAGAATAGTCCCTTTCGGACTAACATCTGTGGTTTTTGAGTTGGCTGGCCTGGGTTGAAGCTACAATTTATCATCATGTAAGTAGACCAAAATAAACAACTTATTCCAGAATTAACTCAACAGTTTGACCTCATTTGCAACATGCTCTACATGAGAGTTTATTGGTTTTCACCTAATGGCTATTTTTAAAATTAAAGTCCTTATCTTTGGGGACTTTCCCAGAAAATCCAGCAATTACTTTTTCAAATACCCATTATTTCTTCAGGGACATATTTGATAAGAGACAGAAGAAAATATAAGCATTATATATTTTGGTGTAAAGATAACAGTGCAATCTCTATAGTAATTTCCTATAAGTTCTTATCAAAGCAATTTAAAGCAAACAATTGGAAAGTGAAAATTAACTGTGATCACCTTTTTTGGAGAAGTGTGTTCACAATGCCATAATCAATTTTATCTATTTCCTCCCCTTCCGTGCTGACCAGTTGTTTTGGTTCTTCACCTTGGCATGTATATCTAAGAGCTCTCTATAAACTGAGAGATCTTAACAGGTGTTACCGCTGGATCAGGTCATTATAGTTACAATAGCACTTTTATAAGACAGGACACTTGCTTGAGTATGATTAATTCTTAGTCTGGTACCAAAGAAATCGTTCAGCTATTCTTTTAAGGTTTAATTACTATATATGCATGACTATATATTGCTCCTCACACCCAATTTTCTTTGCCGTCTGTTACGCTATTATAGGAAAGCAGATGTTTATTATAAATTATATTCCTTTAATATATAGCAAAGTAAAGATATGGGGTTGAATTATTTATTTTTTGAACTTCTGCCTAAAACATTAAACATACTAATATCAACTCTGCAGAATCTGTTTAAAAATAGGAGCAACTAGGGTGCTGTATTTCATGACTGAATGCCAGAGCTTTCATACTGAAAGAAAGCCGGGAGGTAGGAACAATTGAAAGACTCCAAATGCATCATGTCTAAAAAAGCCAAAAGACAAGCTAAGTCTACAAAGACTTCTTGTCATATTCATTTCGTTTTTCCATCCATACAGTAAGGGTACTGTAAGTCTATTGAGTTATTTCAAAACTCTTAGCTGGAAATTTATTTTCAAATTACAACATTTTTAAAAATATTTTATAAATAGGGGTCCTTTATTCTTAATTTAGTCATATCATGAAATTAAATAAAATTAAAGTACAGTCTAAGACTATCTCCCCAAATTATCTTTCCTTGTGCTATGGCATGGAAAAACGACAAAGAACTGCCGATTCCCATCCCCTCAAGTTGACAGTCATTGCTGTTTTTCCTTTTTCTGTTTACTGTTTGAAATTTTGGCATTTTTTCCCCCTAATATTGATATGAAACAGAAAAGCTTGACATGACAAGAAATTGAAACTATTTATACAATTCTTTCCTTGCAGTTTAAAACATACACGGGTCTCTGCATTCTAAAGCAGGGGCTTTCAACAGAGAGCAATTTTGTGGTATGTTCCTCTCTCCCTACCCTGCCCCCCAAAGACTTGGGGCAATGTCTGGAGACATTTTTTTATTGTGACTATGGGGTGCGAGGCATCCGATGAGTAGACGCCAAGGACGCTGCTAATCATTCTGCAATGAACAGAACAGCTCCCACAACAAAGAATTATCTAGCCCAAAACATAAGGAACCCAGGTTGAGAAACCGTGTTTTCATGCAACCCCTCTAAAACCTTGCTTGACCTTTGTCCTCAGCTCTGGCTTTCAAGTGCCAAGCTTTCACAGCCTATTTGGCCATTTCCTAGTCATCACTGGCAATTCCATGTGACTCCACTCTTGAGAGTAACGGTTTTGTGAAATTCAGAGGCTTTATTATTTTTGAAAAATTTTATTATTTTTTAATGCTTCTTTATTTTTGAGAGAGAGAGGGAGACACAGAATCTGAGGCAGGCTCCAGGCTCTGAGCTGTCAGCACAGAGCCCAACGCAGGGCTTGAACCTACGAACTGTGAGATCATGACCTGAGCCAAAGTCGGATGCTTAACCAACGGAGCCACCTAGGTGCCCCTGTTATTATTATTTTTTAAATCTCATCTTCTTTAATTGTGGAGCATTTGATCATTCCCACAGATCTTTCTCTGGGTTTGTTTGTTTCTGATTTTCTTCATGCCTCCTTTACCACTCCATTTTTATGTCCTTTTGGGTCTGTCTTCCTTTTATCTTTCCATTCTCAACGCTGTTGGAATCTTTGACATCCTCTTTCTACTGCTTGTCTTGTGTGCTTAAACATTCCTAACACTATATTATGTTCTTTATCTTAGGCAGAAATGAATCCTGGATTGCCCTGTTCTGGGTTGTCAGGGACCTGGGGGAGTGTGCTGACTCTATTTCCTTTATCCTACTTAGGTGTCAAACCTTTGGAGGTTCTAGACCTGCAGAGTATCAGTCTATGAAGACAATGGTGGTAACAGAGGCCTCACCCTACTAATGTTTGGTCTCCTTCGTAGAACACCAACCATATGAGTAGGCATGGTACAAAGCACTCTATACATTATCTCCACTGGGTAGACATGATCAACCCTAACTGTAAACAGGAAGAGAAGAAGACTCAGAGAACATCAGTAAGCCGCTGAAGGCATTGGTAGCCATGGGTATATCTAAGAGTTGCACCCAGGACTGTTGGATTTAAAGCTCCCACTCTTTCCATGGGGTCCTGTTGCCTCCGGGACCTATCAATAGTTAGGGACATCCTGACATGCTTAGGTTTGTCTAACTAAGGTAGAGCTTAGTGACTTTCCTTGAACTATACAAAGGCTTTCCGATGATCACAATGGTTTGGATCAAACTGACTTGGTATTCTCAGAACTGGAAAATTTTTCATCGGTTTTACTCTCCTCTTTTCTGAGCAGAGTGGAATTGGTTTCGTTCACTTATTTAATACCTGGCGTAATTTCATCAGTTTTACTCTTTTCTTATTTGAGGCCAGAGTGGAATTGGTTTCATTCACTATCTAGCATAATCCAGTCATTGTGCTAGTTACTGCAGTCCTTGACAAGTGCCTCAGAATTCCAGAGTCAGGGTGGTGCCTAAAATAACCACAAGCTCTGCAGCCCGGCTGGTTTGTGCCTCTGGCTGCCCCGCCATGATGTGCACCTTCTCAGCCCCCTAACTTTACTTCTCTAACCCTCAGGCTGCTCACTTTTCAAATCAGTAGAGCAGTATTTCAAATCACAGCATTGTGGGGAGGCTCAAAAGACCCCGAGATCCAACTGACAGAAGAGTGAATAAGCAGAGAGTGGAACTCCCGTCTTTCCCCCCTTGTTCAACGTAACAGAACAAGGTACCCAGCAGGGTGTGCCTGCGAATAAGTAAAACATCCACAAACAAGCAAAGAGCCTCGGTGCTGCATGAAACAGATGTCACTTATTTGATGACAGGGCAGAGAAGAGACAGGCTGAAATGTGGAACTTGAGCGGGAGGTTTTTCTTTTTAAGTAGATACATTCTATTCTTCTAGCCCATTTTTGTAGTTTTGCTCTGGTGACAGTGGCTTCTCTTTCCTTCATAACCCGTGTCAGAGAATTCCTGGGTGCAGCATGGCGAATTACTGCCGTATCTTGTTTCAGAGATGGCTGCTCTTCTGTCAGGGGTGGAAGATTTTCCAGTGCATAAAAGTGTGAAAGTGTATTATAAGGGTGTGAATGTTTTTGTAAACAACATATTCTAGTGTTATTTCTACCCACAATTTACTTTTGGGCTCTTTGTGCATGGTGTATACTTTGCAAAAATCTTTCGAAATACCATCCAGATAGTTTCAGTCCCTCAAATTAATCTCTAATCTCACCACCTCCAGTATCGTTTATCTGCACAATTATAGCAGGCATTGGCCCTTGGTATATCATCAGGCATTCCTAACCTCTTCCTGCCATCCATCCTGGAGACTGGAAAAACTCAAAGCTCACCTTAGTAGACTCCCTATGTGGCCATGAGAAATAGTTCTGGCCAATGAGATACGAGTAGTAGCCTGCTGAGGGAATGGGGGCTCTGGGAATGCTTTTACTTTTCCTAACAAAAAGGGCAGATACATATACCATGATTACTATTCACTCCTCCTGTCCACACTTCCATCTCATGTCCTCCCTTTATTCTTTCTTTGCTTTTGTTGTTATCTTGAATGAAGTTATGATGACTGGATCTGCAGCAGCCATCTTGTGATGAAGAGGAAGGATCAAAGAAATCACAGAAATTCCAACTCTTATCTTTTGAGGCTGCAAAACGAATACCAGCAGCTACCTATCTCCAGACTTTTTGTTTTGCAAGACAGAGGAATTACCATTGCTTTGAATTGCTGTCCATCACATATTTCTGTTACTTGTGGCTAATTATATTCTGATACATACAGTAGCTGTCAATAACGCATGACACTCACCTGTGAATTCTCATAGATCGTCTCCATCAACTCCTCCTCTCATACATGATTTTATCCACATCATCTCAAGTATATTCTTTTCGTTTCATGGTAGTTACAGAACACTATCATTGGGTGTCCTTTGACTGTTGACTTTTCACTATTGCACTTTGCAATATTAATACCCTCTATTTGTTACTGTGCTACCCTGAAGAGAGAGACTTTTCTTTTCATGCTTTGTTTTTTGTCTTTGCAAAAGTCTAGTTTTTAAAAAAAATTCTCTTAAGATGAATAATACCATGCTATTTTCTTCTTAGACCTGTCAGAAAGTATTTTTGATGGACGGACACGCTGCACATTGAGTGTTGCCAGCTGCTACCAAACGACCAGAAAGGGTGTCGACGCGTGGTGGTATTCACACACACAGCTAGGCCCAGACGTACTTTCATAGTGTCACTTACTTCAACTGGGAAAGAGCCAGACTTGAATCCAGCTTTGCCCCGTCTTCTTTTGCTCAGAACTGCTTTTCTCAATAGCTCCCCACCACAGGATTCCTTTCAGAGCTCATGCCCTGAACATTTATGTGGCATGTACATTAAGAGAGTTCTTTTTTTTTTCAAAGTACAGATCCTTTCTTCTTGATTCGGCATCTGACTGTGGTTATTTCTATTATTAAACATCAATGATTCATATTATATAACAGTAGTTATTTAGAATGAGAAGGTATAATATAAAGTAATAAGGTACCTTCAGCTATGCATTGCTTCGTGGTACCTGGGTGATTTAATTTTTTTCATATTTCATTTCTAGCTATCCCTATCATTTCCATTGAATTGTACACACAGTATTTCCTTTTTTTCTTAAAGGAAAACATTGAAAAGGGCAATAGATTCCAAACCTTTGAATGTCGACTTCTTTTCTTTACACAAATACTTGAAAACCCTTGTTAATTAGAAACAAAACAGTACCTCCCACATTCATTTTGCTTCTCTGTGTCATCTCTGACAGTTATGAGAGACAAATATGTTTCCCCTCATTACTGGCACTGTTCAAGCAGTAAAACTCAGGGAAAGAAAATGTGAACAAATCAGTTAAATATGGTCATGGCTAGCACACACAATGATTCAGTCCTACAGGGAGACAGGAAACACCCAACATCATCCCATTTTTCCATATCATCAAGAATTTGAAGTCTAAAATAGCTTTCCTATGTCATTTCTTCAGGAACTGATTTAATATCCTTGTTTCTGATCTGAAAGCGATAAGGGCAAGACACAGAGAGAGAGCCTGCCTTTTTCTTTTTTAAGTTCAAAAGAATGCAAGCTGGGAAAGACTAGGTGGAATGAACAGTTGAAGCGCACGTAGAAGAGAATGACGCATCTTTAAAAACTCTCGCCTTCTTTGTGCCTTCAGCACAGGACTAGCCCACCCTTGCCCTACTGGCATGAGAAAAATCTAACTTCCAGAGAGTTCCCTTTTTGAAAACTTCCTGCTAGATTCCCTCTTAGAATACAGGGGAGCTGCAGGCAAATGCATTTGACGCACAAGTGTACTATGAGATGAAAGTGTTATGGGTATAGAACTGTTATCACACCCCTCACTGTCTCATTTTCACCTGCACCTCCACTCTATACATGTGGCTTCCCGACAATTCACTTGATTACGTGTAGAAATGTCTAGGTTCAAAGTCGCGCTTACGTCCTGATCTACTCAAGGAGATTGTTTCTCCTCCTTCTGTATGCTTTGTTGTGACTTCTTTTAATTAAAAGAGCAGAATCGTTTGACTTCTGAGTTCTGTGTTCTACTCACTCTTGTTGGTAATAAATGGAAACATCCCAGCAAGGCTACCTGGAAACGTGCTGGCTTAAGACAAAACACTGCAAGCTGGAGACACATGTGGGCATGTCTGCCTCAGACAGCCATCTGGAGATGAGAGTACAGCAACCCATAGCAGCCCAGTCAGCAGCTGCCACCATCACCTGTTACTGCTTAAGCAACATCTCTTTGTCACCAATCCCCCTTCCTGCATTTCCATCTCATTCTACTCAACCGTGTCTGTCTTTGCAAACATGGTAAGGGCACAGGTTATGGGCACCAAAGCCTCCTGACCAACTTATCTCACTTGTAACTCTGGAAGGGGAAGTTTCCTGAGAATGTGGTTCCTTGGAGTAAGTGGGTATGCCCTCCTGAACCAGTTGTGGGGGAAAAATATTTGAGAAATCACTAATAGTGACAGCTGTCAGTAACATCTGGAAGCTCTTTACAATGACAGAGTGCCATTTCATAGAGTGTGTCATTTGATTCCCTGGACAATCTGTCACAGGAAATGATATTATGATATTATTAAGATGGTATTATGGTCCCCACTTTAAAGATGAGAAGGTGCCGTTAGATAAGTCACACAACTAGTGAGGTCAGGACTGGAATGAAATCTGTCATTGATCACATGCTCTCAGCCACGCCATCCCATCTCATTTAGAATAGCGATTAATGATCTTTCGGAAGCCATCCATATATTTGAAAAGCTGATAAAAGCTATGAACAGTTCTGAACAAATATGCACATATAATCCGACATAAAACATTTTCATACAAGGTTAAGCTCTTTATGGTCAACTGAACCCTATTTATGGGTCCTGATCTGGAGAAAGGCAGTCATATTTTGGGATTAGGGGGTGGAAATAGCAATGGGGCAACTCAGGCCACCGATGAAGCCTATCAGGACAAGGGAGCCATGCCCAAAGAAGCCAACAGCCTGTGTATTTCAAGAATGATTGTGATTATGTAATTATTATTTTTACTGAGTGCTTATTTGTGTCAGATGTTCTGCTAAATGCTTTTCAGAGATTGTTTCATCTCATTGTCCAACACAAATCTATTCTAGAGTTAGTGCTTCCCAAATTTCACCACGTACAATAGTCACTTGGGGATCTTGATGAGATACAAATTTTGATTTAGTAGGACTGGGTGGGGCTTGGATTCTGCATTTCTTACAGACCCCCTGGTGATGATCCCGCTGGTCCATAGATCACAATGTGAAAAGCAGTGTTCTCAAGCATACAATGCTCACTGTTAAGCTAACCAAGTAGCAAAGAACACAAATAGCAGGGGTTATCTGTATGCTAGGACCAGGTTTATTTATTCAGCAAACATATACAGAGCTCCTACTCTGTGCCAGATATAAGAAATAATCGATTTTAACTCTGGGTCTCCCACCATCTAATTCAAGGATGAAAGAGCAAATAATCTAATCTCCACTTTATAGCTGGACTAAAGATGTTTATTTCTGATTAGCTGGGAGCCAGTGTGGTATACTGGAAGAGGAATGCCTGGTAGTCAGGTAGACTTGGGTTTTCATGCTTCCACTGCCCATGATTCCATAGACATCTGACGTTTATTTATACCCGAGGGAGTCAATAAACTTTTATTGAACATGCTCCAAGTATTGGGAATTAGGGTAAGCACTGGGAGTCTAAAGGGATTGTGGATTTATCCCAGACACAAGAGAAAAGACGCTCAGGCAAATCAAGCAGTGCAGATGAGGCTAAGGAATAAGCTGTGCTGTGATATAGGAATAAGCAGCCTGTTTAGAGATGATACTGAACAACTAAATCAAATTATGGAATAAGGAAAAGTTTGTTTGAGGTACGAGTTACCTAAACAGAAGGCAGGGCATGACATGACACATGATGAAATGGACTTCGGAGGCAGGTCTCAGGGTGTTAGCCCTTACTTCCTTTTATGACTGTGACTAATTGGACAAATGTCTTAACTCTTGAAGTCTCAGTTTCCTTGTCTATAAAGTAGTAATAATCATTGTAGCCTTTTCATGGGGATTATATGAGCAATTCACACTGAGCACTTGGCACGATGCCCAGCATATGTGAGAACTCCTCCAACAGGGGCTCGAGTGGGAAGAAGGAAGCGTGAAAGAGCATGTTGCATGTGCAGATCTGAAATTGCTTCCATCTGGCTGGGGTGAAGAGTGAGAGCAGAGAAAAGGCAGCAGGTGATGAGAAAGAGGGCACCAAGAAATCCTTTCTGTCCTAAGATAAGGGCTTTGAACAGAAATGCACAGACATAGAAGGGATGATGGGCTGACAGTAGGGTAGTATGGGGGCTGCTGGGAGACTAAGCAAGGTGGAATATGATTTTGGTCAGCTTTAGTTTCCCCTCGCTGTGATATGAGAATTTTCCTGAATTTAGATGAAGCACCTCTATGCAAAGCTAGGCAGATCCGGTGGCCTGAGGGCTCAGGCTTTCTCATTGGCTTCATTACTTTGCCCAGGTATCTGCTCCTTCTCTTCCTTCTCATCAGCCTGGGTTTCTGATTCCTGTTGTCTGCATCCCAGATATGTCACCTTTGACCAGCCTGACAAAGTTGTCCGTGAAGTTCCTGGAAGCAGTTCTTGAGCTTGGAATATTGTAGGTGGTCACTATTTATGAATGTTGAATGGATATTTAATAAGGTCTCACTGATACCTTATTTGCACCTTGTTTTGGCTGATTTTCCTAAACTGACCACTGTTTGATTTATACTCCTTGTTTGACCATCTCTGCTTCAGCTAGACACACACATAGCCCTACATGGAAAGATATTTTCCCCCAATTCTAATATGGAACTTTTTTCCCTTAACCAGATATATTATTATTTATGCTCCTTGAACATTGTACTTGAACATTGCGAAGAATGAAAAATAAATGTTTCAGTCTTCTTTGGGTTATCTCTTTGTGGGTTTGGCTATAGGTCTCTCTCTCTCTCTCTCTGTTTATCTCTTTCACATGTGTGTGCATACATGTGCTTATGTCAGACTTAATGACAGAAGTGTGACAAATTCAGAATTTGCTAATTAGCGTGTGTGTGTGTTTCAGTGGTGTCTATCATGATTCCAAAAAAAAAAAAAAACCCCAAAACAAATCCATTATTTATTTGAACTTGCTGTTAATGCAACATGGAATTTGGTTTCGTCCTCTTCAGGATTTCAAAGTGATTGGCTCCCAAGTCTTCAGTTGTCTGCTTATAAAGATTTATTGTGAACTTTCCCATTTAAATCATAAATACAGACTTCCTCATAGAAGAAAGTTGGAGATGAAGTTGGAATATGGATGCAGAGAGTAGTCTGTGTAAAATGAGAAAACCCAGAGAAGGAATGTCATTCTTATTTTTAGTTGATCTCTTCTGGCTGCGTGACTGATGGCTGCTCCTGGGACAAGTTTACCTCCTACACTTCCATTGCTTGACCCATCTATGCATCCCTCCAACTATGAGAAAAATCTCTCTCTTTTAGGTTTCATTGTCTCTGCTCACCGAACAGGCTGGGTTATCTTCTTCCCAATGTTTTCTGTAAGAAGGTCAGGTAAAAGTTACTGTTCCTAGCTGACTGCTGAAATCTTACTTGGAGTCCGACCAGCCGTAGAATTACAGTCTGTGCTTATGGAGTGCACAAAGGAAGGATGTCAGTAAGTCTAAGAAACTAACACTAGATCATAATATAGAAATGATTTTAGAAGTCGGGTAACTTGAAGTTTGCAGTAAATGACCTTGCTTTTTGGGTTTGTAACAGAGGGTCCTGTCAGCTATGTGGCTTTCTCCTTATTGGTCATACAAACATTAAATGAGACATTGAGACTATTTAAGGTGACAGTTTCAGCTCTGGTTATTTAAATTTTTCACTTTATGTATTATTTTTTAGTCCAATATACATCAATAACTTCTGAGACATATATGTTCAATAACTTTATGGTGAATGGAATGAAGTAATTCCACCTGCCCCCTTTAATATTTTTTAATGTTTATTTATTTTTGAGAGAGAGAGGGAGCATGAACAGGGGAGAGGTCGAGAGAGAGGGGGAGAAAGAGAATCCCAAGCAGGCCGCACACTGCCACTGCAGAGCACAATGCAGGGCTTAAACCCATGAACTGTGAGATCATGACCTGAGCCGAAATCAAGAGTCAGATGCTTAATCAACTGAACCACTCAGGTGCTTCCATCTACCTGCCGCCTTTAAAAACTGTCATCGTTTCAGTATGTTTTCCCTTCTATATTCCTCATTTTTATTCCTTTCCCTCAGCCATTCCTTAAACTAGTGTTCTTTATTATGTATAAAAAGAATAATCTAAATTCTATTATTTGAAAATTCCACACAAAAGTTACATTACAAATAAATTGTTCATAAGAAAAAGTGTACATTTTTTTCTACACTGTCAGCACAGCTTGGCATTTTTTTTTTTCCTATTACAAGATTCAGTTCAAATATCAGCATCTGAGTGTCCACTGAAAATGCACCACTGTGCGGTGTGTGTGTGGGGGGGGGGTGGGGTGTGTGTGTGTGTGTGTGTTTCAAGAGATAATGAATTTTAAATCATTCTAGGAAAATAAAGATTCTCAAGTCAAAATCAACCTAAACTTTTTATGTTGAAATCATTTTTATATAATTAAACCAAATCACTAAATCATTGTATGAAATTACTTATTTTGATTTTTGTGTGACGACACTCCAGGAGTAATGCTTAAAATTTGTTAATTTAGTATATGTAGAGTCAAGAAACAAAGACACAAGGACTCTGTGGTGGATAATTGATAGCACCGTGCTCTGGAACAGTGGTGTTCAGACCTCCACATTTTTGTCTTCACTGTCTGAATAAGTCAGTAACCATGTGCTCTTGGTAAAGATGGAGGGAGAAGAGAATCATGTATAATTTTAATGCTTTCCCTGCCATTTACCAAAATGTGTTTCAGATTTTTCTGAAAATGCATTTACTTCTCTGAATAGTAATTGCCAGTGCTTATGCAAATATTGCATAAAACTTAATTTCTTTTTTGAATACTTTCCACATCTGGTCTTTGCCCTTCTTTTTATTATTTAACTTCACAAGACTTAACCTTACTACAGACAATATTCTCCCCCAAAATTGCTGTGCTGACGTAGACTGATTATCATTGCATAAATATCATCTCCAGATAAGATTTATTGACTGCCCACCCGTGGAAGGCACTGAACTAGGCCTCGCAATAAATGTTATTGAATAGCTTGCACCTCCGTTCATAAGATCCGTGCTGCTCAAAAGTAAAGCAAAAATTACCTCATATCCTATTTCCCCCGCTGTACTCTGAATACAGATTTATAGTTGGATTTCTTCCTTCTACTTTGTGATCTGGAAACTCTCATTATGAAGTAGTTGTTCTTTCCATAAACTTTTTAGATCTTTGTGAGCTCTCTTTTATTACTTTTTTATGCTGATATTCTCTGGCATCAAGGAGTCCTTACGACGGATATCTATAGGTCTATTCCTTGGTCATTATAAAAAAAAACAAGACTTTTTTTTTCATCAAATAAGAATTTGGTGCAAATGTGAATCATAACTTAAAGTTTCCTTCATTTATTAGGAAGTTCATCACGATCTATTTGGTAATGTTTGAGGTACTTTTGATTTTAAAAATGATTATTATGTGTGAATAGAGGATTTAGGTTTCTTGAAACAGTAGAATAAGTTGTGTTTAAAAGGAAAAAATTAAAAGTCAGATTTGATGACATGAAATGCCTGAGGTTAGCATCATTTAGAAAATATATTAAATGATTTGTATGAGAACATTTTAGATGTAGGTAAGTAATAAATATCCTCATAAATTTGTATCTTGGAGGAGGACATGGGTACATTGGCTAATTTGCTTCTTTGCTTTTAGAGAGTACAGCATTCAGTATCACCCTCAGGACATGGCACTGAACAGACTGATTCCAATTGTGGTTTTTGTCTTGCCTTATGGCATGACTTTGGACAATTCAACTTTTCTGACCATCAATTTCCTTACCTCTAAAACCGGAGCAGTGGTGTCTACTTAGCAGGGAGGTTGTTATGAATATTTATAGGTGGTGTAAAATGCCTTATATGTAGTCAGTCTTAGATATATTGGTAACTATTAGTACAGCTTTTAGCAGCCCTTGAAAATGTGTTTAAAAATCATTTAGGCCTCCAAAATTATATTTGATCTGTAAATTGTATTAAGCCTACTGTGTTTAGAGTGATGTCCTTCCTGCTTCTCTCTTAAGTTTTCTTATTGCCGTATATTGCTTTCCTTAACCAATTAGTTTATAGAAAATATGCAATGTGTAATCACAAATGAATTTTTTAAAAGCCTATGTAGCAGGACTTAAATATCCAAATGAGTCCTTTATAGTGTCCCCATAGGGAAGCTCTATATTACACCAACATTACTGCCATTGTTTAAGATCATTTTAGAGCCTCTCTTTGAAAAATGCCTTCAAAGTCAATACGCAAGCCACCTAAGAAAATCAATGACATTGCTTTAAAGTCACTCCTTATTCATATTGAAAAGGAAAAGTGTCACCTAGGTTGACTCTTCACTTTATTAAGATAATGTTTACCCTCATTTACCCTTAGCTTTTTCCCGTTTTACCCTCATTTACCCTTAGCTTTTTCCCGTTTCTTTCTTTTATTTATTTTCTCTTCTTCCTTTTTGTATGTATGGTGTTGCATAGTTAAAACAGCTTGAATAGTAAAAGGCATCAAGTACCTTAAAATTTTTTTTTATGTTTATTTTTGAAGGAGGGAGAGAGAGAGAGAGAGAGAGAGAGAGAGAGAGAGAGAGAGAGAGTGGGGGAGGGGCAGAGAGGAAAGGAGACACAGAATCCAAAGCAGGCTGCAGGCTCTGAGCTGTCATCACTGAGTCCAATATAGGGCTGCAACGCATGGATGGTGAGATCATTACCTAAACTGAAGTTGGACACTCAACCGACTGAGCCACCCATGTGCCCCATCAAGTACCTTAACGAGATGGACACCCAAACAGTTTCTTGAAAAACTTGACTTGCAACATAGAGTTCTGAAACTTCCAAAATAATGTACGACTAAACCACAACTCCCTGTAGGCATCAATAATATTGGGAAATATCTGAAAATCTAGGCTTTGAGATTTTAAGAAGCACATTTAAAATTTTTCTGGTTTTCACACATATGCTTGAATAGACAGTAGACACTCCACCTCTTGATTTTTCATCAGAGCAAGCGATTGATTGTGAGTTTGTTGATACTCTTGGGGGCAGTTTTGTTTGTAGAAAAGACCATTTAGTAGTTAACTTGCTTTTAAGGAATAGTAGTCAATCTATTAAAGTTAGAGATTTAGAAGCCTAGTACTTCCTGAACCTTTTAGGTTCATCTTACAAAATTGACTATATGTTTACAAGTCTACAATAACTTTTTAGGGCCTTTGAACAACATTTGGATCTGTTTGCAAGTGTTTACACCTTTGAATTCCTTAAACTTCACTAACAGATTTAATGCTTTCTTGTCTTTGTAACTGTGTCAGAGATATGATTGGAAGGTCACAAGAACTTAATAATTTCTTATGAAAGTTAATGAATTAAGAGTACAACTATGGAAAACTTCAAGTTCTTTCAAATGGTGTTATTACATGAAAGTTAAAATTTCCACTTAAAATCAATATATTTAAATTCTGCTACACCTTTTAAATCAGAATTACAAGGCTGAAGTGTTACTCTAATAAACGAAGTTATCTTAAACCTAACACATATTTAAAACACTAATCATTCACTGATTCACTGAAACAAAAATAATAATGCAATGAGTATGATTCTAGCCCAACCTTTGCCCTGCATGCTAGACATCTCAAAATTCACTTGACTATTGAAAAGACATCTCAAATATTATATTCAAAACTAAACTCTTGATCTTCTATCCTAAGCATGCTTTAACTGCAATTTTCCTGTATCTATTAATGGCAAATTTATTTTTACAGTTGCTCAAGCCCTAACTTTGTAGTCATCTTTTTAACTTTACACTGACATCTGGTCCTGATATTCTCTTGACTCCACCTGTAAAATATGTCCATAATCCTACCATTCTCATCACTTTCATTACTAGCCCCCTGATCCAAACCATCATTATTCTTTGCAAGTATTTATTTCCTTTTAAAGGTTTTTTTTTTTTTTTTAAATTGAGATGGTCACATAATGTAAAACTAACCATTTTAGAGTGAATATTTCAGTGGCATTGAGTACATTCCCAATGTTGTTAACCACACTCTTTGTCTAATTCCAAAATATTTTCATCATCTCAGAGTAAAACCATACACACATTGACATGTTACTCCCCAAATCTGCTTCCACCCAACCCCTAGAATCGAATCTGCTCTGTTTCTATGGATTCACTTATTTTGGATATTTCTCATAAATGAAATCAAACGACATCTAAACTTTGCGTCTGGCTTTTTTTATTTACCATATATTTTTGAGGTTCACTTATGTTGCAGCGTGTATCAATACTTCATGCCTTTTTGTGTGAAATAATATTTTGTTGAATGTAAATACATTTTATTAATCCATTCATCTGTTGATGGACTGCTGCATGCATTTTTGTAATAAATATCTACCTGGTCTTCCTGCTTCTGTCTTTGAACTCTTATTAGTCTTTTCTTGACACAGTAACTAAAGAGAAGCTTTTAAGATGTGTCAAATTGTGTTACTTCTCTGCTCAAATTCTTCCATATCACTCTATCACTTAGGCTAGCATCCAAAGTCTTTATAAGACCTTATAAAATCTTTACTATCTCTCTACAACTGTTACCTCTCTAATAACCCATTTTCTATAATTCTCTTCTTTACAGACTCTCTTATAGTCATGAGGTCTCCTTCAAAGTCTCAAATGCACCAGGCATACTCCACTTCAAGACTTCTGCATTAGCTTTCCTCTATACTTCTTCATGGTTTACCCTTTTACCTCCTTTAGTCTTTGTTCAAATGTCTTCTAGTACATTGTCCCTTGCCTTCTAATCTAGATCCTTCTTAATGTGCTTTATATTTTTATTATATTTTCTGTATTTGTAATAGCATATACCACCTTTTAACATACTATATAATTTTCTTTTCTAGAAGTAGACATGTTCTCTTAGAAATAAACCTTGAGACAAAATTTGAATGGAATTATTTATTTGGAAGGTAACCCCAAGAAACACAGGTAGGGCAGTGGGGTGGTGAGTCAAGGAGAGGTAGGTTATTAAGCTGACTTTCTCTATGGACAATTGAGGCTCAATTGCTTTCCACTAAGAGATGAGGAAACTGGGATAATAATGTATCAGCACCCCTTCTGCCATTGGTTGAGAGCTATTTTGGGGACCTCATCACTCATTTCTGCCTTTCCTCTAGTGTGGGGAAAGTGTGCTCCTGGGGCTCAGGCAGAAAGTTCTAGTTGTTCATTCATAATTAATAGCTTTCAACCATTGAGTGTGGAGGAAATGTAAACAGGGCATTGGCATCATCAGTTCTACCCATTTATTATGTTTATTGTATTTATTCCTTGACCAGAAGGCAAGGTTTGCAAAGGTAGAGACTTTTTCTGTTTTCCTCATGAATGTATCCACACACCCACAGAACAGTACCTGGCACCTAGCTCAGAGTTAATAGAGGCTTTTGAAGTAAGGACAGAAGGAAAGAAAAAAAGAAGGAGTGATTGTCTTAAATATCCTATATTTAATTCTAAATCTGCATGACATGAACAATGTTTCTCTGAGGAATACAATTTTGTTGTCTCAAATGTTTTTTAGAGTGCATTTCTCAAGAGTGAAGTTTTTGGTTGCCTTTTCAGTTTGCTGAAGTTATTAACAATCAGAAGTTCTGGTCAGGAAGCAACCGATCCTTTGTCTATGATGTGGATGAGATAGACTGACCCCTATATATTGTATGTGACAGGGACTTCACAACTTCTTCTTTTTTATTGCAGTATAGCTGACACACAATGTTACATTAGTTTCAGGTGTACAATATAGTGATTTGACAAGTCTATATATTATGCTGTGCTCACCACCAGTGTAGCTGCCATTTGTCACTATATGAAGCTATTATAATACCATTGACTGTATTCTCTATGCTCTACCTTTCATCTCCATGACTTATTCATTCCATAACTGGAAGCCTGTATCTCCCACTTCCTTTCATCCATTTTTGCCCATCCCCCCACCCACCACTCCTTTGGCAACCATCAGTTCTCTGTATTTATGGGTCTGATTGGTTTTTTAAATTTGTTTCCTCATTTTTTTTGGCTTTGTTTCGATTTTGAGGTTCCACATGTAAGTGAAATTATATAGTATTTGTCTTTCTCTGAGGAACTTCATAAACTTAAAGCCATAGCTAATCATATACTCCACAAGTCAGATTACTCTATAATCCTCTCTCAGGTAGTTAAGGCTTTTGATTGGATTTTGCTTTGCTTTGACTCTTAAAATATGCAGAATATTTCCCCTTCTAACATTAGAGACCCCTGATCTTGACAAAATTGGGCATTTTTTCCCAAATACTTAAAAAATTTAGTATTTCCACTCTTAAGAATTTTGGACACTTCTCATAGCTTCCAAGGTTATTCTACTAAAATAAATGTTTTCTCAAATAAAACCTTATGTGGAAGTCCAATGCACCAAACAAATAAACTCTGAGATCCCTTGATAGTAGAAGTGGGGGGTTTAGAGCCCTCGAATCAGTAAAGGAGTCTTAGAAGCATAAAGTAGGCCCATAGGAATGGAATACTGGATGAGACCCTTCCAATCCCAACTTTCAGATTTTCTGTGGAAGAATCTGCTGCCTTCTTTTGGACTCTTCTTTAGCTTTCTAATGCACTTTAGATTTAATTAGATTGTAAACATAATTTTAAAAGCTATCATTCATTGTGGACCTGCTATGTACAAGATGCCATAGTAATTTGATTTGATCTCTAACCTTCATAGTCATTGTGCAATGTAAGTAAAGTAATTCCCATTAAATGTGCAGAAAGAGGTGAAGAGTTGTCGATTTATACAGCTAGTAAGATGAAGAATCAATATTTGAACCAATCCTATCTGTTCTAAACTTGCTAGGTGTGAACACTGTTTTATCAATGAGTGGATAGTCAGTCAAGAACACTGAAGGAACAACATTTTATACAAACAATGCTACTGTTTTGTGGTTTTTTTTTTTTTTTGAGAAATCTCAGGATTTAGAATCCAGAAAAAGCGTGCTGCTTTTTACTCCAGTGTCCAATTCATAAATTCACCAGTTATTATATGTAAGAATTAACAATTACATTGGACCAAAGTTTTTAATCTCCAAAATAGAAGTTTTAATGAGAAAATTCCTTGAGCAGAAAGGGAATGATCAGTTATCTATGCAATTTTATCCACAATAGGCCGATGAATAAGCCCATCACGAAAGAATAGGATATTGTTCGAAATGTCCTTCAAGATCCTTACAGAGTGGGGAAGAATAGAATAATAGGGCAGGTAGGAAAACATCCCCAGTGGAATGGAGCTACTGTGTACATGTTCCAAGTGGTAATGAAGATGAGAGTTAAAAGAAGTCCTACATCAAGTGTAAGATCATTATTTTGGCCAGAAATGAAATACTCTTTCAATGATTCCAGTCCAGGGAAGGAGGAAAAAATAGGAGAGAAACAGAATGCCAAGGCATATTAAAATATCTGTAAGCCATATAGCAAGAGGAAGTTATTTATAATCATTGGATTTTTATAAGAAGCAGCATGTATGTAGTGTCTGTTTTGCAGCTAGAACTCTTATATCATAAATACATCTTTGAGTAATGTTTCAGAATTTGGTGTGCTTATGTTAGAAGTGATATAATTTAGATAATTGATATAATCTAATTGATATAATCATGAGCGTGTTCTAGATTGCTTTCTTATTCCCATTTCTAACTGTCTGTTCTTTCAATGGGACCCAAGAGATGCAAAATTTGGGGATATGATTATGTAGCCAGCTGCCTCTATTAATGAGATTAATCTATAGTAGACAGAAATTAAAAATTAAATTAATCTATATTAGGCAGACATTAAATATTCCCTTAGAAGTCCCCTAGTGTGATGTTTCCAAAGCAATGTTATGATTTATGTAAATCGGTTGCTGTAAGAGAGTTTAGGAGGACTTACTGTAATATTCTACCTATATCCAGAAAAAAAAATTCACAGATCATCACAAAAAGATGAAAATCTAAGCTTTTTTGGAATTTTAGAAAGTCTTTAAAGAGAATATTGCTAGTCTTTTTACAGTGTGTTCTAATGCTAATTTCATTCATGAAGCATAAAATTATCCTTATTCCTAATTATAATTTTTTTTTCTGCATCATAACGTTATTTCTTTAGTCACCATTACTATCTGCTGATACTGTCACCCTAGACCATTCTATTTAGTTCCTTCAGAGTCTGTGGTAAATTTCTAGGTTACTGAGGGGTAGTATATAGCCCCCTAAGCCCTGCAGCTAGACCATTAGAGTTCAAATTCTGACAATGGGACCTTGTGGGCAAAATTACTTAATTTCCGTATACCTCTGTTTCTCTTTTGTGAAATGGAGGGAATAATAGTATATAGCGTTTATGATTGTTGGGTACTAAATAAGATTTTTTAAAGTAAAAAAATATATGACAGTACTTGATGTAGGGGTCTCAGTAAAATTCGCTGATATTTTCCCTATCTTTTTATTCTGAGATAATTTATTTTTTTATAAAGGGGGATTCAGTGATCCCTGGAGTTTATAACTTTGAGCTGAATATCTCCAGCTGTTTTCTTTCAATTTTTGCTCTTCCCGTGAGTCACCTGACTAGATGTTATATTATGTAGACCATAAAACAGCCATAAATATTTGAAGGTATTGTCAGCCACATGCTCATGAATCCAGATCACTTTTGAAAGACTGAGTATGATAATTGTTTTGAGTACGTCCAATGACTGGGATAATATCCTAGACATACCATTAAATCATTGTATGCCTGGCTATGTGCTTGGAATTTTGTTTTCTGTTTAATGTTAATCATTGTCTGAAACAACGAATCCATTTGTTGGTTCTCCCACTGCCCGATAAAAGCAACTGAACCCTACCTTCTTTTGGATCTTGTTCCCTTTATGCATTTGATTTTACAGTAAATATGCCTTCCCTTATCTGATTTTGGCTTTGTTTTTCTTTTGATCTCTGAAAGCTAGTCTGGTTTTATAAACTTTGTGTTTCCTAGTTTATCTATCTATCTATCTATCTATCTATCAATCTATCTATCATCTATCTATCCATCTATCTATCTATCCATCTATCTATCATCTATCTATCTTAATGTTTTTATTTTTCTTCATGTTTCTTTTTATTCTCCCGTAAACCCTATACAACTTTTGGTGCTATATTTGGGCCTCAAATACAGGTGCTTTTCTAATTTTGGCCTAACCAATAGTGTTTAGAACTACTGCTGCTGCTGAAAAATTACCTTGCTTGTTTTACATGATATGTCTGTTAATGCAATCCAATATAGCATTTGCCTTTTGGTGACAGTGTTACACAGCTGAATCATATTCAATTTTTCATCCATTATTTCTTCCCTGGTGAATCATAGAATATTTGTCTTTATTAGCTCTCAGAGTATTGATTTCCACCCTTCCCTTCTTCTATCGATATCAAACCACATTTTAATCATATCTTCCAAACTAGATTCTTGTGTCTTAACATAAAAAATGTCCAAGTGGGAAAAATTTTTTAATGAATTTAAGCAAGGTATATTCTGTTGCATTACATTGCAAAGTACTAGATATTCAGAATCTTGGGGGACAGTAAGAAGATCTCAATAAATGAGTAAATTTTCTTTTGCCCTGACGAGGGCTTCATTGATGTAAATTGTCAATGAAAACCACTTTAGGTTAATTTACCATGGAAAAATAAGTTGAATTATTTTGTTTACAAAGTCTATAGAATGGGCATAATTGTGCTTATCATCAGCCAACATTATTGAATACCTACTGTAGATAGGGCCCTATTCTAGGAATGATGTTGAATAGCATATTTTTCTTTTTATAATGATTTTAAAACATAGTCCCAGGTTATCTGAGTGTAATACGGGCAATTTCAAATTTATTTTTAGCCAATTAAATGTTAAAGCTACATGACAATTATAGAATGTAATGCTTTTTCAAAATATAAACACAATCATGTTATGTTACATACTCCAAGCTATTTTCCTTTAGTCTCTATGTTTCAGGAAAGAGTTCCTTTTCCATTTTTTAATGAAAGAGTCAGCTACTTATAACTTGGCCATTAGACACTTCCAAAAATTTCTTCAATGAAAGAAAAAAAAAAACCCTTCATTTTGAAAAAATTTATCTGATATTAAATAACTGAGTAGGATCCAAATTAACAGCTAACAGTTTACACTGCAATAGAAACAAAACATTAGAAAGTTCCATGACAGAGTTACTACAAAGAGTGATTAATTGGATCGGATTTCTTTGACATATGACTATGCTTTCTTTATGGCCTCATTTATTTGTGGCCTCTAAAGGGGTGTTTCAGTCATAGTGGCTATAGGCAATTCATTAT
The DNA here is from genome assembly GCF_008692635.1 of Crocuta crocuta. Classification (NCBI taxonomy): domain Eukaryota; kingdom Metazoa; phylum Chordata; class Mammalia; order Carnivora; family Hyaenidae; genus Crocuta; species Crocuta crocuta. The sequence goes on along the minus strand of NW_027527388.1, from coordinate 3,675,937 downwards.
TCCTTTTAAGAAAAAAAATCAAAATGACAACCCTTTATTTTTAAGCGATCAACTGCATTGTCCTTGCTATTTCTAATGATAGCTATTTGTTGAAAGGGACTGTAAAAGCTGCCATAACCTAAAAAGACTACTGGTTGTGTCTATTCTAGCTGTGAAGGTTTTTCAAATAGGAGAAGCCTAATTTAATTTGGTTCTCCATTTTTGATATTAAATTCACAGGAGAACTTGATGGTAGTCTCAGGTGGGCTCAATCAAGGAGCGGAAGCTTGATGCATCATTGTAAAAATCCAATACCATCTCACAGGGCTAGAGCAGTACAGCCAGTTCCTACTTCACAGACAGAAAACATGAGACAAAAATCTCTGTCTGTTTCTTCTGAGTATAATTTACTGTGCAACTTAAACTCTGGACCTGTTTAATGGTCCTAACAGCAGAGTTTCTAGGCCAACGACTAAATCAGCTGCAGTGCTCTGCATTTGCAGACAAGCCTTATGATTTACAAAATTTAATAAGCTGGGCCCTCATGACATTTCCCCCCAAGATTCTGCTTTTATAGTCACTGCCAAGGAGGTTGTCAAAGAAGCATATACCCATTGGCACAATGAAAGCTTACTTTTTTTTTTTTTTTGCACAAAAGCATATAAATATACTCCAACTATTGGTAATTCATTAACAATGAATAAATTCTAGAGAGTTTCCCTTGCCGGATACGGTAATACATTAGTGACTTTTTTGCATTGCTTTATGGGAGTGATATTTCTTGGGCAGTATTTTTGCGAGTGTCTGCCAAATCGAGTACAGACGAAGGTCAGATGACTTAACAGTTTCTCATCTGCACACTGATTCTTAAAGTCAAGGTTTGCCGTAAGTCAAAGTCCCTTGTCACAACTTGAAAGTTTATCTTTTGTACGGAGGCCACATACAGCGTTTTGTTTTGATTTCTTCGTCTTTACTTTCTTAAAAGGTACAACTATTTAGCAGCTTTGCCTAAGAGGCTTCTATTATATCAGGCTGGATTGTGTTGCTTTGTTATATCAGGATGGCTCTTTGGGGTCAGCCTTGGTTTTTAAATATAGCACACAAAAATGCATTGGGATGATTCTGTTTCGTGAAAATAGGTACTACCCTCACCAATCACGCTTTGCTGGTCTTGGGTGCCCTGGCTTGTCCATCATGTGATATGGCTAAGTGAGCCGCTTGCAAAAATCATAACCTGATCCCCCTGGAATCCCTGGGTCGGCTAATAGTTTCTTGGTAACCGACACATGCGGTGGTATTATTTTCTATTAAATAAAATTATGCTTTTCATCATATTTGAATTGGAAGTAGCCCTGAGGTTACTCTTTTGAAGGGATGTTGTTCCTGTTGAGACTACATACAAAAAAGAATGTATCTTCCATTGTTTTAGGCTTATTCACCCTTCCTTTTAAAGATAGGCTTCCTGATACCAAAATAGGCACATACTCCAAATCTTTAAATCAGTTTGCCTTCTGTGTCCTGTTTCCTGTCTCCATTGTTCTTGTCTCTTTTATTTTTCCCAATCAGCGACTTGTTTTCTCTGTTACATGATTCACATTCGTGTAGATTAGTTCTGCAGCTTTCCCCCCCTATTCAACTCAGTCCTGGGGGAATTGTATTCCTATTACAAATGTATACATTTTACACTGTTTGGGAAGACTAGCTTACATATAATGATAAATGTGAGGAAAAATAGGTATATTCTATTATCATAACCTGCCTGCTCTATTTTCTTTCCACTACAGGGAGTTTTCATGGGTGCATGGCAAAGCAAATTGCAATCACCTGGGTGTTTTCCACTCTAGTTCTGTCATTCTGAATGATAAATGTATTTATTCTTTAGCTGAGAATTAATGCATCTATCTATCTATCTCTGTACACGTACTTATATATTTTTATATGCACGGACAGATGATAAGAAACAACTAAAGACTACAGGCTGAAAAATATATATATATTTTTCCCTGGGATCAATGAAAATATGTTTTATGTTCACATTTAAACGTTTAAGGCCCAGGGTAAGACAGCTTTTAAGGTCAACCAGACAGGAAGATTTTCGTCTCCTAAGTATCTATCAACAGTCCTTGGAAGAGCAGTCAGCACTAGCATAATTTAACATGCCTTCTCTCAGAGAAGAATGCCTCTTTGACATCATGTCACAACTTGTGCTTCAACTGAAGATTTTCAGGTGGTCTATGTTTTGCTGCATTGATTTCCTTTTATCATTTTAGTCACAAACAGTTTCAAACCTCTTTACCTCTTTTTTTCTTATGTGTTCTAGAAACAAGGAAAACAAAGACTCAAAAATTATGCATTCCTCTGGTGCTCTCTTTCCCCACCGAAAACAAGGAAGAGTTGCTACCCTGCAGATGGGAGGCAGCCCCGTTCCAGGATTTACTGAACCTGCAGGTCATTTGTGGCTAGGCTGGGACATGGTTTGTAGGAGATTAAGCCCGAAGCTTGACAGGCACAGCTGGGAAGGGACAGATAAATTGGATCATGTATATTGCCAGCAGGGGGCGCTGCAGAGCAACAATCACCGGGGATGTTCAGCTGGTTAATCCAAAATAAAATGTGCAAGAATGTTCCTTCTGTTGGGGCAAGAGATGTGGGAGAGGAAAAAGGAACATAATGAATACAATTGAAACCAATCAGGGAAGTAAAGTGTGTGTGTGTGTGTGTGTGTGTGTGTGTCTAGCAATATAAAATACAAAATTAGTATCAGGAGAGTTCAAGATTAGTCCATGGCAAAGAAACTTTTAAAACATTTTTATGAATCATAAATATTTTTGCAAATGTAACTAAAGATGCCAATTTAAGACTACCGAAAATGACTCTCCCCTCACCCCCACCCTCCTCCTTCAAAGACAAACCATATGCTTTGAAGATATTGGAATATATTTTCTTATGGAGAGGTGCCTGCTCAGAGAAATCAATCAAATATTTGTATCCGTTTCCCATTGTTTGTTTCTATAAGACAATTTTATGTGAATTGTGGTGCTTTAAAAGTATATGGTTACACTTGTGTTACCCAACACAAGTTATTTATTTGCTGAAGGAGATTATCTGAAATATATGGACTTATGCTGGTATGTCATATTTGGAAGGGGAAAACTAAGCTATATTTTCGCAGAGCAGGATCTTCCTCTGTGTTGTGAGAGTTGTGAATATAAAGATGTACTCCTGGACTATCTTTCTTTTCTCCTAGAACCTCAGAGCTGAGTGAGGGTGTATCATACACACACACACACACACACACACACACACACACACACACAAGGGTATTATCTACTGACCACACATCATACAATGCTGAGGAGGAGTTGATCCTTAAATTTTCATTCTGTATGTAATCTAGAAGAGGCTTATTTATTTAAATAGATCCAATCTTCATGGCAATCACAATAAATACTCTAATAAAGAATTCTAATTCTAGTAATAAAGCAAGTAAAGGGAAAATGTACACAGAATCAAGAAGCTGGAACACCTGTTGGCAGAATCTCATGGGGGAATACTGGCTCTAATATAAATGCATTTGCTTTACCCAGCAGTTCAGGAATATTAGCTAAAATGTCATGCTAAACGAAGGAAAGGAAATGGAAGAAACTGTTGAGTTTAGCTTTATATAAATATTGCAAACACTTATGTATGCATTGGATTTTCTGATATCTAATTTAAACTAGTATTGATCAGAATTCTTTTAAAATGACATTTGGTACCTTGAAAATGGTCCAGAAAGTCTTTATGAAATGATATGTTATCATTCCTTCCAGGTATGGATAGGGATTAGCTGAAAACTGGCTGAAACCTAATGCATGAGTGAATCACGTTATAAAACTGATACCATCTATGAAAGTCTTCAAGAATTCAGTTCACTCTAACAAAAACTTATTTAGCATCTACTAAGTGACAGATACTATGTGAGGAATTAGCAACCATTAGAAGAATAAGACAATTTCATTGACCTGGAGGACCTTAAGGAGTGGTGAAAAGGCATCAGTGAATTTCAAAGCAGTAGGACAGAGTGTGGGTACAGATTTATGCAGGGCTGCAGAAGTTCAGGGAGTGGTAGTTGTGTTTGTGTAGGGGTTGTGGTGATTACTTAACCCAGCATGGGGAGTCCAGACCGGCTTTCTGGAGGGAGTGATGCCCAAATTGGTTTTCAAGGGTTAAGTGAGAGGGTGACAAGAATTGCTATTGCAATATACTAGGGACATAGGTGTTGAAGTTATCTTAAAGGGACAATCTGTATGTTTTGCCATCTTAATTTTTTTTTCTTACAAATAGTTTATTGTCAAGTTGGTTTCCATATAACACCCAATGCTCGTCCCCACGAGTGCCCTCCTCCATGCCCATCCCCCCTCCCCCCCACATCCATCAGTCCTCAGTTTTTGTCAGCATTCAAGAGTCTCTCATGGTTTGCCTCTCTCCCTTTCCCCCACCATTTCCCCCCTTCTTCTCCCCCATGGTCCTCCGTTAAGTTCCTCCTAATCCTCCTATACGTGCACACATATGATATTTGTCCTTCTCTGCCTGACTTATTTCGCTCAGCATAACACCCTCAAGGTCCATCCATGTGGCTACACATGGCCAGATTTCATTGTTTCTCATTGCCATGGAGTATTCCATGGTATAGATAAACCACATCTTCTTGATCCATTCGTCCGTTGATGGACACTTAGTCTCTTTCCATGTTTTGGCTATTGTGGAGAGTGCTGCTATGAACATTGGGGTACATGTGCTCCTATGCATCAGCATTTCTGTATCCCTTGGGTAAATTCCTAGCAGTGCTATTGCTGGGTCATAGGGGAGTTCTATTGTTAGTTTCCTGAGGAACCTCCACACTGTTTTCCAGAGGTTGCCATCTTAATTTTTAAAAACTCTTTCGTATATGTGACTGTATCTTATTTTTAAATTAAGAATCTTTAAATTAAATTCCTGTAAGGATAGCCTGATGTTTCAGAGAATAAGATTCAATCATTCAATGAAGTATTCCATTAATTTCACTTATTTTAATATGAAGGATAGCCATTTATTCATTGACAAACAATTAGTGAGCTCCACAACATGCCAGGCACTGTCTACACACTGAATTTGAATGAAAACCTCTCTCTGCTTTCGTTAATCTTCTATCACATTACATAGGCTTAACCCAAGTCTATGAACAACAGCTACCACAAGTTATAAAACACTTTGTCATGCATACTTTAATTTTTACAACAGTGCTGTGACATGGTAGACTGTCTTTGCTTCCTTTCTTTGAGGCAGTCTGTCTCACTTGCACATCTGTGAAGCATTAAACATGAGGTACAGAACCCCTCGGCTACCTCTCCTCAAGTTTGACCCCAACATGATTTTGATATTTGATATTTGAACTTTAAACTGAATCCTGTTGGCAGTCTTTTGATCCAATGTAGCAGATCAAATTCAATAAATATTTGTTGTTACCATCCACCAAGTCCTGTTTAATATTAGGAATACTATCTCAGTGAGTTTATAGTTAACTAAAAGGGAAAAAGTCATATAAGCTCAAACAGATGCATAATTACACACTGATGACACTGTAAAGGTAAGTCACATTGTGCTATGTGGTGGTATAATGGGGGTAGGGAACAGACAAAGAGAAGATTCCAGGGAGAGATACAGACTGTGAGCAAAACTATAGAGGCAGGTTGGTGTAGTCTGTGTTGAGCAATCAAAGGGAGAATGTGCAAGATGAGACTGGAGAGGTAAGCAGGCACCAGGTCATTCAGAGTCTTGTAAGAACAGATGTAGAGAAACCGGTTAGGGATTAAGTACAGCAGTGCAGGGGGGAAATGATGGTAGTTTGGACTGGGATGGTGGCCGTAGGATTGAAGAGAAATACATGAATTTCAGAGATATTCAGGCAAAATCTTAGAGCTTATAGGTGAATTGGTTATGGAGGTGAAGATATTACCCATACATTTTTGGATGACACAAATGTCATTCACTGGAAGAAAGAACTCTGTAAGAAAGCCAGCTTTGGAACAGGAGAAAGTCTTGAGTTCATTCTGGGGCATGATCAGTTTGAAGAGTCTTTTATACTAATAGAGGCTTTTAAGTAGGGTTCTAGGGCTAGAGGTCAGAGGGAAGACTGGAGTGAGTATTTACAACTGGTGTCATTAATACACGGATGTCCTTGAAACGATGGTCGTGGCAGTTTATCTTCCTGTTTCTGCTTCTGTCTAAATGCTCTCAGTTATAACTACCTGCTACTTCCTCCCCCCAGTCCACCTCTGTCCTCAGCCTCTATTCCTTCCCCTCTCTTTTTCTTCCTGGAAGACATTTCATGACTCCAACTATCACCTCCATGCAGATAAGTCCAAAATAGATCTCTCTACTTCTGACATTTCTTCCCAGCTCTGGTCTCCTATTTCCAGCAAAATTATGCAGAGATCCTACTGGGTGCCCTGCCACTATTTGATCTATCAAATTTAATAGATCAAATGATGAATTAACTATCCCTTGGGCTTAGTTTATTTTTCAATAACCAGGAGATCATCTGGATGACAGCAGACATTCCCCAAACTGACTTATCATCAGAATCATTCTGATGTGGGATGCTGGACTCCGTAGTCAAAAGAGCTCTTCAGGTATTTCCAGTGATCAGCCAAATTGGAAGCACTGTTCAAGGGAGAGGCTCGTCAAAGTAACTGATCTTAGGTCCTAGGATGTTATAAGTTTATTCTGTACTCTCTCTTCATCCAAATTAGCACTGATATTGAATAGGAATGTAATACTGTAAGAGCTATTTTATTTCCTTGAGCCTCAGTTATCTCATCTATAAAACAAATGTCAAAATATCTACAGTAGATTGTTGTCATGATGAGAAAGTGTGGTTAGATGTGTAAAATATGCAGTATCGTGGCTTGTATACAACAGGAGCTTTCTAATTTGCCTGCTCCACCTCTATTTTTTCTAGTTCATTCTCCACACCACTAACAAATTGATTTTCTGTAAATGTCACTTTTATTTTGTCACTCTTCCTCATGACCTCTGTGGTTTCCCATTACTTTCAGCAGTAATACTCAGACTCCGGCTCCAAAGGCAAATATGCTTCTTCAAGAGTAGTTTTTGGTGTTCAACTACCTTTAATTTCTGATTTAGCGTCCATGCAATTCAAAATTTAGAAACATTGTTCTTTATAAGTATGAATGTAAATAATTTTGAAATTTGAGTCACACACACCCCTTTGAAATGATATTTAAAAAATAATCATTATCTTGTCATGCCAATCCACAAAAATGTTGTTGACCCTTTGTAGGGAAAAAAACAACAACAAAAAATATACACTTGTCATAAAAGTATTAAAAATAGTAGAAATAGAAGGCAATTCCACTGCACATGTATATTAAATACTTGAGCCACGTGTACTTCTCTAGCCCAGGAACTTGTGGGGCTAGGCCCCTGAGTGATTCAGCGAGGTCTACCATGGCTCTTAGTCTCCCTAAGCTGTAAATGATTGATTTCAGATCAGCCTTTGCGCTGATAGCAGGAAGGATGAGAGAACAGGAAAATGTCAGATTCCTGGATGGGCTGAGAGGCAGCAGCAAAAATAACTTAAATGTCTCACTAGCATGGCTTTACTGTGTTGGCCTCCTTTAATCCATGCAGGCCATTTACTCTTTATATTGTCAGATATTTTATCGCCTTGCTTCTTCCAGTGTCCCTTAATGATTCGTGTTGAAGGATAGTGCTATTACCTGTTTGGGGTAAACGACTTTCCCCAGAACCACCCAGACAGCTTGCAGACCTCTCTGTCTAGGATGGTCTTTCCAGAACTGAGGGAAGAGAAGGAGTTTTTCTTTTGGCCCAGTGGCTGTGTGAGCACACAGACACAGACGCTGTGTTACGCAATACATTTGCTTCCCAAAGCAGTGTTTACTTCCAAGTTTACTTTTATAAAGAAGTGATTAGTGGGGCCTCCTGCTTTCCAAGCTACTCGTTTCTTTGGAAGTTTCCTTCTTTGTTATTCTCTTGCCTCAGCTCTGGGAGCGACCAAGAGGAGGAGGAAATGGGAGTTACTAATCAAGGGGTATAAAGTTTCAGTTAAGCATGATGAATAAGCTCTAGAGATCCGCTCTACAATCTTGTACCTACAGTCAACAATAGGCATTGTACACTTCTAATTTGTTAAGAGGGTAAAGGCTCATGTAAAGTGTTCTTACCACAATAAATAACACTTAAATAAATAAGTAAAATTGCTATTAAAAAAAGAAAAAAAGAACCTACAAGAATAGAGAAAACTGGCTAAGAAACCCAGCCTGCCACTCACAAATTTTGCTAACCTGAGTGAAGGACTTAATTTTCCAGGACCTCAGTCTCCCTACCTGTAAAGTGGTGATGCAGGAATCCCCCTTGGACAGGGTTATTGACGGATAACCCTTATTATCTAAGGTTCATGCTATGGCTTCTGGTGCAGGCCAGGCACTGGGGATAAGTTTTGGTCATTTTTTAATAAGCAACTGCATTAGTTGATACCAAATTGCATTGCCTTTTGATGTAACACAAGCTGCTGAAGAAGCAGACAAAGGAAGCAGGAGTAAATACCAGAGACTATTGACAATTTCTCCTAATTCCCTGAGGTCTGCTTTTACCTCTCGCCTTTGTTTAGGGCCTTTTGCTTTTAGCCTGTTTAGGCAAGGCAAATAAACACTGTTTACAAGATATTTGAGTTCCTCCATGCCCTGACAACATTTCTTTTCACCTCCTCTCCACCAGAAAGGCCACAGCAATGACCAAAGTGGCTTGCAACAAAAAGGAGACTGTCATTGGAGAGTCACGTGTCCATTAACTCTCCCAGNTGGGGGGGGGGGGGGGGGGGGGGGGGGAGGGGTTATTAATTTGATTCTGGTTTTATCTAATTTTGATCTGATTTTATCTAATCATAACAAACAAAATTCTTCCTAAAGTGAAAATGTCCCCATTAATTTTTTCTTATATAAATATACATGTTCTTGAAAAAATTGAGGAATGAGAATAAAGTATAAGAAAGAAATAGAAACAATCCACAAGAGTATCTCCTAGAGATTCTTTTAGGATCTTTCTTGCTAGATTCCTGTTGATGGCTATTTAAGTTGTTTATAGTTTTTAGAAATAAAACCTTGCATATCGTGTTTATAGCAGCGTTGTTCACAATAGCCAAAAAGTGGAAAGATATCACATGCACATCAGTAGTTTAATGGATGCACAATATGTGATATATTCATGCAATGGAATATTATTCAGCCATAAAGTTCTGATACATGCTTCAACAGGATGAACCTTGAAAATATGCTAAGTGAAAGAAGTCAACACTAAAGGTCACATATTATATGAGTCCATTTATATGAAGTGAATAGAATTGGGAAAACCACAGAGACAGAAAGCAGATTAATCTTTCCCAGGGAAGGAGTATATAGTGAGTGACTGTTAATGGGTACAGGGTTACTTTTGCAGAGGGGTGGTAATAAAATATTCTGAAATTAGATAGTGGTGAATGATGCAAAACTTTGCGAATATACTAAAACCCATCAAATTGACCCTTTAAAAGGGTGAACTTTATGGTACATGAATTACACCTTATTAAAACTGTTATTTAAAAAAACTCAAGGGAAGAAAGCATTCAAGAAAAATACCTAGAGGCTAAAAGTCAATTGCTGCCCAAATGTCAAGCTTGTGTTGTAACAAGTAACATTGGCAAGAACAGTTTGAATTGCCTGGCGACATTGAGAATCATATTGAGTAGGAAATGGGAGGTGACAAACTATAGATGAGTCTAGACAACTCTTTCAAGAACTTTTGATGGGAAAGGAGGAGAAAAATAGGGCAATAACTGGAGAGAAAGTGAAGAGGAAAGATGTATTTAACTTTGAGTTCTGGTTTTGTTTTCATTTGGGCAGGAGAGAGACTTCTGCAGGACACAACACTGATGGTGAAGGTCCAGTAGAGTAGGACAGTGGCGTGAAAGGAAAATGCACAAATAGCAATTCTTGAGAGATCGGGGGGTGCGGGGGTAGAGGTTGGAATTTGAGAATGATAGAGTGTTAGAAAGAACTTCTTTATGAAAAAAGGAGAGAACTGACTAGGACACTAGGAAATTAATCTTTGGGGCAGCTGAGGGTCTCATCAAGGCCTTGAATTTATGGTAATATTCATTCATTCACTATGCTAGTCACCTACCCTATGCTAAGTACAGCATACCAAGTCATGTGCTTTGTGTGTGTGTGTGTGAATCTCGGGCTGGGGTTTTGCAGGGAGAGTGCAGTGGGAGCACTGGAGGAAAAGACCAAGGATATTGGCAGGAAAGTGACCACAGGGAAAGACCACACTGGTTAAGAGAGAACAGGGAGGCAAGTGCGTTTAGAAGTGGGTAAATATAGAAGATATTAGAAGAGTGAGTGACTAGAAGTCTTTGTAAGGTCAAACAGTAATAAAAAGCCTATGATTTATTGTATGTTCCCTCAGCAGCATCATGCTAAATGTTATAGTTTATATTATCCTTTCAGTAACAACTGCTGTTTTCATTAAAAAACAAAAACAACAAAAAAACCCCATCGAAAACAGAGGCTTAGAGACATTAAGAAACTTGGCCAACTTCATACATCTCAAACATGGGCAGAAGTGTTCTTCAGCTTAGGTCATCTGCTCCCTAACTGTTGGGCTATTTCCCAGCTATAGGTGACATATGAGTAGCTGAGTCAGAAAACTGGAAGGATAGGAATTGTGCTTGTCAAATTGTGATACTCATATTTGGGAAATCATACATGAACACTTCCAGAGATGACAAAGGAACAGGGCATATATCCATGGGATGTGGGTAGCAGAACTGGAATGGGAGGAAGGTCACTGCAATTATGGAAATAAAGAGAGGGTTGAGAACAGCTTTCGGATATATTGTCCACCTGTATGCTCAAGACTCTGGCAGTGTTATCTTGCAGCCACTGATGTGTTTTGTCTAGACTGTCACATAAATGGAATCATAGAGTATGTATTATAGCCTTTTGGATGTGGTTCCTTTCGTTAACACAGAGCATATAAACTTTACCCATATTGTTGTATGCAGCAGTAGTTTGGTCCTTTTTCATTGCTGAATTGCATTCCATTATATTGGTATATCAGAATTTGCTTATCCATTCCCCAGTTGAAGGGCATTTGAATTGTTTTCAGTTTGGGGCTATTACGAATAAAACCACTCTAAACATTTATTCGTACAAAAAAAAAAAAAAGACTCTGGCAGTGTTAGCAGAACTTGGAATGGAGAGAACTGTGAATTAGGCTCTAAAGTCTGTAATACATGAAGGCCAATGAAAAGGAAGTTGGTGGAAGGCAGTGATGCCAGAAGGGTAAGCGTCCTATGCGATGATGACTGAGAAGTGGTTTGCAAGTGTCAGGGAGGACCATATCCCAATGCTGAGGCTGGCGAAGTCTGAAAAAAGTAACAGACTCCACTGGAAACAGCAGAACTATAGTGAGAACAGAGCTAGGGTTCACTTTCAGGCAGTAGGGCTGGAATTTTTTTTTTCTTTTGGATTCCTTTGACAGGCACTTGAGAATTTAATGGAAGCCAGGGACTTGTTCCCAGGAAACTGCATGTAAACACATATATACACAAAAATTGCATACAATGTATTCTATTGAATGGGAAATTGATTTCTTTTCGGAGACAGAATGTAAAATCAATCTCTGCAAATAACTACATCTTTCAATCTTGGCTTTTCATACAAACAAGGAATGGTCACTTCCCCCCAAATTAACATAATTCCAAACTATGCAAATTTTAAAAGTAACTTTGAACGTGTTTTAAAGCAACCTTAATGGGAAGACTCAGGTTTATTCACAAACAGGAGAGAGTAAAAGTCAGGATGGATGGAAGGAAGGAAGGAAGGAAGGAAGGAAGGAAGGAAGGAAGGAAGGAAGGAAGGAAAGGGAGGGAGAGAAATGTTGGAAGCCTTTGATGCAGAGATGTACTTGTCCAAGGATTTGTTGGATATTTATCTTTATTTTGATGGCAAGCCATATGAAACACTCTGACTTTAAACATTCGAGGTGGGAAGTAGAACCAAGCTTCTCATTGTTCACTTTGCCAGATGAAGGTGGGCTTAGGTAGGGAATTCCACAGTCATCCAAGCCTCCGTGTTGAATAACTGAATTCATGTAATGTCATGTTTTTTGTCCTCAAACCAAAGAGACTACCTTTAAGAAGGACTCTGACATGAATGTTGCCAGTGTCAGTAAGAAGATTATAATGAACTCATGTTTTAAATATCAAAGTTGCCTGAGTGGGAGTAACTTCAGAAATTTGTTTTGTTTCGTTTTTTAATTTTCAGGTATCTGCAACTTTCTGCTTTCAGAGATGTTAAAGCTTTGCCATTCTTAATTCTAGGCTGTAGAAACACTTTATTACCATGACATTTATGTTGTCCTCTATCTCCACTGTTCTCTGAATACACATATTCTTGCAATAGACTCCCTGACAATGAGGTAAGACCTTGAGTAAAATGATATACCACATAAATGCATCTAAACATGGCTTCCAAATAAGGCAAATCATTAATGGACTCTGTTCTGAACAACTGTTTTTGGAATTATCTCTCTTTTTCTCCATCAAAAAGAAAAAAAAGATAAATATTTGCATGGAGGCTAATCAGATGCTTCATGATTTGTCCTGCAGAAAATCAGAAAGCTCTGGTATACGTGTAAAGAATTTCACAATCTGCTTCCATTCCTTGATGAAACTTTAGGATAAGCGGGCCAATCGTGTTCGGTTTCTGATGAAGTTAATGACTTTCTCAGTGGAAAACAAGATTTGATGCCAATATATACTGAGGGAGAAGGCAGTGAGTCACATGAACATATGGAGTTTCTTTCCTTACTTAGCTATCAAAAATATCAGGCACACTCCAGTCTCAAGACTTTTCCACTTGTTCCCTTTGCCTAGAACATTCTTCTTGCAGACATCTGTATAGATCACTCACAACTTCCTTCAGATCCTATCAAATGTCAGCTTCTTAGAGAGGTCCCCTGAATCTCCTTGTATAAAATGGCCTGAAGCCTTCCCCCAGCAGATGCTACCCTCGATGAACATGCTTTGTTTTCTCCTTGGCTCTTATCACCATATGACATAATTTATGCTTGTTTGTTTATTGTCTGCTTCTTCCACAGGGACCTGTACTCCATGAAGCCTGAGCCACGGTAGTTTTGTTCATACCCATTATCCCTAGCACCTAGAACAGTGTTAGGCACAGACTGTATACATTTGTCGAACAAATGCTTCATCTATTTACACATTTTCATCTCCAGAAAAAGAGGGTTTCTGTTATTTCCAGTTGTTGCCCTTCACTGTTCACTCTTTACTCCTGCTTGAGGCTTCTCATGAGCCCTTCTGGGCTTTCCATCACGGTTATGCAAGCTGCTCTCCTCTCCCCGTGCTGTTCTGCCTCAAGCATAAATAGAGCCTATTTATTTCCTTCTCCAAGGCTATACTAACATGTTTTACTAAATATGTGAGGCTTTCATAAGAGGATTACAGAGGAGAAAAAGAAAACTTGGAAGTCAGTTCATTTGTCATTATCTGTCATAAAGGTGTTTCGGACTTCTCTTAGCTCTAGCCATCCCACGAGTCGATGCAATCTGTGATCTGTTCTTCAGAGCACAACCTTTTTCTCCCACCTCCTCCCTTTCCTCAGCCTCAACTACCCCATGAATCTCAATCTCAAAGAAAACAAAGAAATAAGTCCTTTCTCTGGCTTAAGAGGTGACAAATGAACATATCGTAGCATTAAAAAACAAAACAAAACAAAAAAGCCAATTCACTGCCATGATCCACACCTTCTCCAAGGTTAAATAAAATCCTCCCACCATGTCCAGGATCATGAAGCTCCCTCCATTACCACACATTGTATATATATTTGCAGAGGAAACTCTGATTCTGTACATGGAAGTCACATCACTTTTTCCATATGTTCTCTCAATGGCAGGAAGCTTTTTTGTAAAGGTCACACAGTTATCTTTCTTTACCTGCTTTCAGATCATCACATACAAAGAGTGTGGTCCAGCAAAAATGCATCAAGGAGTCAGATCATTGCATGAGTCAAAGAGCTGTCCTTGGTGGCCATCGGATAGAGTGATGGGACTCATCTTTATCCCTTTGGATGTGATCAAAATGACTGTATATGACCTGAACAAGAAAGGAAACAGCCTGCTTCTGTGTTTAGTATGATATGGGGTTGTCTCCCTTAGTTGGTGGGTAAGATAATTCTGTAAACAATAGAATATTATTTATATGATGAATAGAATATATTCTATACGATGAACAGAAAGACTACTGTGATCCAGTTTCTTCTTTCTGGGCACCTAGAAAACAATGTTTCCCAACCTCATTGCTTTTTGGGAGGGATATCCAATTAATTCTGAACAAACGATCACTCCCAGACCAAAGTATGACAAAAAATGTAGAAGGACCCCATGTACTATGCACCCTCTGCAGTCGGAACTGAAGGAGGCAGAAACTTCCGATGGTGTATCACCAAAATGGCGGAATCCCTGTCCGCCTTGGCCCATGCAGCTGGTGGAACAGAATACACTCTGCCTCAGCAACCAATGTTATATGAAAACTCTGAGACGGAAATAAATCTTTATAGTAATAAAACCAAACCAAAAAAATAATCAACAAATTCTCACTGCCCCAAAAGACACCCTCACATTTCTTCATTACAGTATTTTATTTGCGATTACAGTACAAATTAACTCCAAGGACTTTAGTCTTCCATCAACAAAGTGATTAGTTTTTTTCTACCTCAATACAGTTGCCCTCCATGACGCCTCTCTCCCAGAATTTCTAAGTAGTTGCAGTTTCAGAAACAACTTCAGTGATGTCTTTATTTTTCTATCCTTCTCTTTTGTTTGTAATAAAAGATTCATCCTAGCTGAGTAAAGTATTGAGGGTAGTGAGGAGTAACTCTAGAGGCACAGAAAAGATTGTGGTAACTGTATTAATAGATGACATTGGTTTGGACAAGAGTGATGCCCGTGGGAATGAAGAAAACTAGATGAATTTGAAAGATGTTTAGGAGATTCGATCCATAGAAGTCGGAAGGTAAATAAGCATGGAGTGAAAAGTGAAAGACACGGAAATTCAAGGATAAATCTTGATTTCTGGCTTGGCAAACTTTTGGTAATGTTTTCATCATTCCAATGTGCTATTTTCATTAAAAAAACCCCCAAAAAACCCTCAAAACCAAAGCCCAAAAACAATTCACAAATTCAAGGTAAACATTTATGTTTGCTAGATTCATGTTTCTGTTCATACAAATCTTTCAACACAAAAAAATATTGTGGTAAAACCAAAGGATATGGAAACATCCTTGTAATTTACTTCCTTTGAAATAAACTTATATAACTTTAAGCTTACAGTAAGCAATGATAGATTCGTTTAATCATAAAGTAGAGACACTTATTTAATTTCTGTCAATAGAAAACAATTCTAGACATTGTAATATGGTTTTAATGATGATCTTATAGTACTTGATTATATACACAAAGCAATCTAGACCATTATAAGTAGACAAATTCTTATAATATGCAACTTCTTAAAAAAGTCAGATATCAAAATAACAGAAAAAAACAAAAATAATCTTTTTAAGCATGTTACTGAGCCCATGAAGCACAGTTCATAGACCTCACATCGGAACCTTAGAGTTCTAACCAAAGTGGAAGATGGGTTTTTCAGGAAGAGTTTGAAGATGTTATGGCTAATCAGATTGGTGTTCCAGAGAACACAGTTGAAAGATTTGGGAGGAAGAGGGATTAGTGGGGCATGTGTTGGAGACAAGAAGACTCAGTATGTTAACTAACAAAGATGACTGAAATGTGAAGTATCTGATTTGAAGAATGATACACAATTCATCTTAGCCATTTTCTTACTGAAGGGAAAATGCATGTGTCTCAAAAGTTACCAAGGACTTGGATTATTTGCAGTTCCAAAGAAATCTTGGTTTCTCAGGATGGGAAATTTTGCCTTGTAGAGGGAGTAAGAAGGATTCCATACTGATAGCTTGGAATCTTGGGAGCAGCTAATATATCTTGAAAGCATTTCAGAATTGTTTAATGCTTCTTTCTTTTAATGCTTGATCTTGGCCTCAATAGTCTTTAATAAGGGCATGTAAAGGAAGCACACTGCTCCTTGTTTACATTAATCTGGAAATAAGAAACAGATTCCTTAAAAGAAAATCCACCCAATTTCCCTTTCATATCTGTTACCAAAGTACCTTACTGAATGCATATCTCTTTTGAGAATCTCTTTTCATTCCAAGATTTTTAAAGTGATTGTACCTGGCTTGTTGAAAGGATTCAAACATTTACTTATGTCTTTCATACAAATGATGTACATTTCTTATGTCATTTCATATAATGACACTTGATTATTTTGTTCTTGTTTTTCTTTGCCATGGTTCCCTGTTCCTTTCCTGTGTATGCTTTCATAATTTAACAGATCAATGTTTGCAAATGCGATCAATATCTATCTCTAGACTATAGATGTCAAGGAAGCAGGAATGTTTGTTCTGTTTCTTCCTGTATCCCCAGTACCTATCTCAGGGCCCAGAATGGGTAGTTGCCCGAAAAAAAATTTTTTTGATAGATTAAATGTATTCTTTTTACCCCCTTTCTGTCTTCTTTTAAAACATAATTTCTAGGAATGAAACGTTTTAGTCTCTCTGTAGCAGAACATTTTCTCACTTAATAGAGGAATCTGACCACGTTTACAAGGAACAAATTGTGCAAGACGGTTAACAGTACATGTGTAAATAATTGATTCATTAATTTAAAAAAATATGGGTGTTCGTTATTCAAGTCAGATGTATACACTGTCAAATTCTCATTGATATGGCTTGATTTCATCTTTGATGGGATTCCTGAACTTCTATTTGTTGCTGAAAAGAGAAAAGAGTCAGGTGTCATTATCTTGGTTTCATTTCTGGCTTTAAATAGGACTTCGGATAAGTCATGAACTGTGAGCCTAAGCCTTGTCAGCTGTAAAACAGGGGAAAACTCACATGACTATATTTTTCCCCCACAGAATGCTGTGAAGATAAAATGAGATAATTATACATGAATATTTTGTTGGTAAAAGTATCATCGGCATATCTATATCTATCTATATCTATATCGGCATATCTATTCATATATATAAATATGTACCTATAGATTAAATACTTTTACCAATAAAATATCCATGTATAAATATACACACATGTATAAATAATTATTTCTCTTGGTCTGGCTGTGCATTCAGTTAATATTCAAATGATAGGGGATGACTACATAAAAATGATAAAAATAATGATGGTAACTCTTTTTTGGCATTTTGTAATATGCCAAGCACTGGGCTAAGTGCTTTGTGTGTATTTTATTATTGATTTCTCACAAAAATATGTTAATCATTTTTTCCATTCCTATGTTTACTCCTCTCATTCTCTCCTGAACTCACTCCATGAAATTAGGTGTCGATATTCAACAATTCACTGAATCTTTTCTTCCCAGGGTCACCAGTGGCCTCTGTGTTGACAGAGTCAGTGGTCAGCTCTGCTCCTCTCTCACTCAAACTTCTGCAGCATATGACAGTAGATGGTTCTCTCTTTATTGAAGCAATTTATTTGCTTGGCTCTGACACTACCTTCTCATGATTTTTATCTTCTTGACCTCTAAATATTGGAAAACCCTAGAGGTCAGAGCTAGGATCTTTTTTCTTTTTCTATTTAACACATAGAAGATCTACTGGGATCTCACTCAGTCCTGATAGCTTAGCTATATTTACACCCTGATAATGCCCAAATTTTAAGGTACATTCTTCACCTCTTTCCGGTATATATACTTGTATATCCAGTGTCCTACTGAATATTCTCACGTGGATGTCTAGTGAGTATCTCCAAGCATTTTATAGTTTCCCTCTTTTTACCTATTTTTTCAGTCTCCATTCAGCCAGTTAGTTCCGTAAGCCCAGAACTTTGGAATCAGTCTCATTTTATTTGTCACAATTCACATTAGATCTATCAGAAGTTATATTCAATCTGCCTTCAAATGCACCATGAATATAACCACTCTTAACAGCTGCCAAATGCCATCTTCCTATTTTAAGCCACCACTGTCTCTTGTCTGTACTATTGCAGTTACCTTTCCTTGGTCCTCCTGCATCTATTCCTGGTTCCCTAGAGTCTATTCTCCACACAAGAGCCAAAGTTATTCTTTCAAAACATAAATTGGATCGTGATACACAGATCAAAAATGTCCAACAGCTTCTCATCACAGAGTAAAATCCAGAACGCTACTATGGTATATAGTTTCCATGAGTTAACCCCTGGCTATCTTTTTTATTCAACTCATTAGTCACTGAGCACCACTCTGACAAACCTTGCATTTCCTCAAAATTGCCAGAGTATTCCAGACTGGGGATGTTTGCATTGCTCTTTCTTCTGCTCAGAAAGCTCCTTTCCAGGTATTCGCCTGGATCACTGCCTAATATCTTTCCAGTCTCTGCTGAAATGGTACCTCTTCAGAGGCCTTACCAGCCCCTGCTCTTGTCTGACTACTATCAGCTTATCCAGAATGATTTTCTTCAGGACAATTACTGCTATCTGAGATGATATTTCTTTTTAACTTTTTAATTATAAGGTGCCTGAGTGTAGTTCTCTGTAATATTTTACAATCTAAAAGAGACCTTGGAATATGGCTGTGTAAAATAAAAAATAAACATTTTACTTTTGGAGAACCTTCTATGGTCAGTCTGACTTGGGTTTTTTTTTTTTTTTTTTTTTAAATTAAGAAAGGTAGCTGAGACTCAGAATAGTCAAGTTACTTTGTCAAGGTCACATCATTAGTAAATAGCATAGTCAGGAGTTGAATACTGAACTTGCACTTTAAGCCACACTGCCATACAATACTATACTGCCTTCACTTAATACGCTATTATTTTAAAAATTCAGGAACCCAAAATTTCCTAAACATTTTGTCAAAATGCTTGCATGTATGCTCACATTTCAGCATTTGCTCTCTTTCTAGGATTCTCTTAAGTTCTGCACACATCCACACTCAACAGCTTACATTTCAGAGTCCCCGAAGGGAGATTTAAAGAAGAGAAAACCATCTTCTGAAACACATCGGTGCAAAGATTGTTAAAAATAATCAATGACACATCACTGACAATTGGATAAATGCACAGATGCTAAGAATTTCAGACTAGAAAGTGAAAGTGATATAGGCAGGTGACTTTTATCTCTCTGATGCCGTGTTCAAGCTTCACAGAGGCCTGAAGCTGTATTTAAACCATAACACCATTACAAGAAGAGCCATTGACTTCAGCATTAGAGAAGACCTAAGGCCAGCTCCTGAAGTCAGGTTTTACTGATTTTTAACACCAAAAAGATTTCTTTAAAAGCATATCTGGCAATTGTCTTTTTAAGGTGTTCTTAAGAAATGCTATTTTTTTTTCCCTCTTTTAATCATTTCCATTTTGTCTACATTTAAAGAAAACCTTGAGCCTGGAAGTCTAAGCATGCAACATAGCAGTGTTGTCTAGATTTATGTCAATGATTTGATGAAAGTAGAATAACTAATCTTTTTTGTTACGTGATGCAGAGCTAGATATTTGAAAATATCTGAATGTTATCTGAAAAACTTTTCACTTGTCCATGAAATACAATGATCATTAACATTTATAGAATCCTGCTTCTACCGCTGCTAGTTGTGTGACCTTGTTTACATTACATAATGTTTATTGCATGTCAGTTTCTCCAGTTTACAGACTGGAGATAGTACTAGTGCCAATTTTGGTGCGAGTTAGACGAGATAAATGTTAGGCACTTAGTGTCTAGTGCAGTGTGAGAGTTCCAGAAACACCAGCTATTATGTGTGACTATTAGATCAGGGTTTCTTACCCTTAGCACTGTTGACATTTTGGATCAGATAATTCATTTTTGTGGGGTGCCGTACTATGTATTGTAGAGTGTCTAGCAGCAACCTTGGCCTCTAGCTACTAGATGCCAGGAACAGCCACCTCATCCCAGCTGTGACAACCAAAAACTGTCTCCAGACGTTGCCAGATGTCCCCTGGGGGATCACCCCACATTGAGAACAACTACTAGACTAATGCTTTATATATAGAGTCTCACTTGATTTTTCACAGCAAGTTTATGGGGTAATTAATAATTTTATCCCCATTTCAATAAATGAGGAAAGTAGAATTTAGGAACATTAATTATTTGCCAGAAGACATACAAGACACACTTGGGAAGATTAAGTTATTACTGGAATCTGACTGCCTGGCAACAAAGCTGTGATGGTGTTAGTTGGGTAGAGCTCCAGCTGATGGGCTGCTCCTGCGTACAATGCCCAGAAGTCAACATCCCCTTGCCTTTCTGCTCCCCACTGCTCAGGGGCCTATAGTGGGCTTGCTCTGAGTGGTTTTATAGCTCCATGTCCTTCTTTACGCTGTGCTGTTCTCTCTGCATGAAAGAATGCTATACTTTTCTTTCAGGATCAGCTGACGAGTGAGGCTTCTCTCTCAAAAGCATTCTCACTTTAATGTTAAAGCAGAAATTTCCACCCTTAACTGCCAATAAGATCTAATCTGTACTCTTGATACTTTTCAAAGAGAGTAACAGTGTACTGATTTTTGCTTAACATTTATTACAAGCTTAACTGAAACGACTGAATTCAGAAATTTTATCAAAGGAATCTGTAGTGCTTTGAGGACAAGGTAGAGAATAAACAAATTAACAAAATAAGCTGAGAAGCCTGCCTTTGTTTAAAAATTAAGAACAGACAACTTCTAAATTATATGTCAGTATGCTGACCTTGGCCTTTGCAAGATGTTTCCTGGTCTTAGGTTTCTAAGTTCATTCTATTTTTAATGATGTAGATTTGTATTCAGGTAAGGGCGGGGAGGGGGCAGAGAGCGATAGTGATTTGTTTTTCCATCTTTATCTTACTGGACTTGTCTGCTTCATTTTTCACTTTTGTGGCTCCCATAATAGTACTTTGTTATGGTTTCTCCTCTTACCCCTGGTCAACACCTTGCTGCTTTCTTCCTTGGCTACTTTTGTTTTGTCCGCCTCTTAAATTATTGTACCCCAGGGTTGGGACCTCAATCCATAACTCGTCTCACTTTCTATATTCTTTGGGCGATCTTATCCAGTCTCCTGGTTTCAGATACTGTTATTTTCCAGCGGATTCCAATTCTATGTCCTTAATTTAGGCCTGTGCCCTGAGCTTCAAATTCATCTATCCAATTACTAGCTGGGCATCTCTATAGGAATGTTCCACGGGCACTTGTTTCCACGTGTTCCCCCTAAAGTGGATCCTTTCCTTCAGTTGGTGGCACCTAGTTGTTTAAAGTAGTACTTGTGTATCATATAAAATCTGCAATCTCTTATCTCTTTGTGAGAGGCTCAATCATTCACCAAGTTCTGATTATTCTATTTCTTCTACACAGATTCAATTCATCTTCTTTCTGCACATTTACTGTTACCGTCATTATCTTCCATTGGAATTGCTGCTTTCACCTCCCAAAAGGCCATGAGGACAAGATAGCAGGCAGGCTGTTAATAGCGACAGTGAGTCTTGCTTGATGTGGCTTCTGTCTATCTTTCTGTCGGTGTTTCCATGGCTTGCCGTACACTGGGCAGTCTGGCAACACTGAGCTGTTAATGGTTGTCTCTGCCTAGTGGATTGATTTTCACTTCCTGCCTTTGTTCAATTGTCCCCTTTGTGTGGAATGCTCTTTCCCTAATTATATCATTCAGAAAGCTTTTGTTAAAACTTACTGTTCTTTCTCCTCTTCCTACAACCCTCCAATACAATTATTTTGGTTGCCTTTCTATAGTTATCTGCTATATCGCTTTATGATCATTTGATTCTCTATCTCTACCTCTACATATCTTCTGTAAACACAGTCAAATTTGGGAGCATGGGGCAAAACCATAGCGAATACACCATAAATGTTTGTGGAGTGAATGATTGCACCAGCTCTCTCACTGAATTGGTAACAATCTACTTTACTAAAAGAGCTTTTTAAAATAATGATCTCTAATACAGTTAAAATTCTATGTGATTTACAGGTAGGGGTTAGCCCTGACTCATAAATTAAGTAGAAGACTATTACTTTATTCACCTAAACATCCTCCAGTAAATGTTTTCCTGGCTTGTGGCAGAGTTCCTGAGCTGTCAAACTAGATGTTAGTATAAACCTTTTATGCCACAGGGAGTGATGTGTGGCCAATGGGATTAGATTCTCAGTAGGAAAGTGGCAGTTGGATCCTGGACCAGCATTCTGGATCAAATCTCTGCAACAACATGCTGTTCTTGAAGCTATACCTCTCGGTATCACCTCCCACCGAAAGAGTGGGAAACAATGCCAACCACAAAAGCATCTATCCACTTTAAACTTTTTATATTAAACACACCACTTTATTTAATTTTAATTTTTATTTTTGGGGGAGAGAGAAAGACAGCAAGGGGAAGGGCAGAGGGAGAGGAAGATAGGGAATCCCAAGCAGGCTCTGTACCGTTAGCACACAGCCTGATGTGGGGTTTGATCTCAAGATTGTGAGATCATGACCTGAGCTGAAATCAAGAGTCAGATGCTTGACTTAGGCTCAGGTCATCAACTCAGGTCATGATCTCATGGTTCATTCCAGCCCCACATCGGACTCTCTGCTGTCAGCACAGTGACTGCTTTCGATCTTCTGTCCCCCCTCTCTCTGCCCCTCCCACAACATGTTCTGTCTCTGTCTCTCAAAAACGAATAAACATTTAAAAATATTATAAAAAAAAAAAGAGTTGGACACTGAATAGATTGAGCTACCCAGGCACCCCTAACCAAGCCATTTAAAAATCCTAAGTAAAAAAATATGTCAGTTGCAAAACAGATATAGAGAGAACTGTTTTTCATACTACAGACATATTTCTGCTTTTACTAAAAGGTTCATCTCAAAGTTTATTTGAGTGTGAGGTCTCAGCAGATTAAGAAACTATGCAATTGGAGTTTATAGTATGTTTTGTTATTGACCAGTTTTACCCCCAAACTCAAGAAGTTTCATGATTATTTTCTTTGTTAAAAATCTTTCTCACTAATGCCCGAAAGACATCGATACAGTTGTAAATAGTGTCACAAGGATGTCAAACTTGACTCAGGTGGATCAACAAGCCATTATTCCTCTCATTTGTACTCATTTTTAATGATCAGCAACTGAGCCTGACAGTATTTTTGTGACACTTTGAATCCACAGGACTGAGTGAGCTGCTGTTTATCCCTATCTCACCGGAGACATTAGCATTAACAAGCCGATTCCTGCACTGCCTGGCGCCAGCTACAGGTCACATTGGTGTGAAGGCGGCTGTCTCTCGGGTGGGCCATGCCATCTCTATTTTTCAGACAGCAGCTGGCCGAGGGATCTCACACTATTAACATCAATGTGAACTGAATGCCAGCTACCTGCATGACGACCTTAGGTGCAGGAAGGGAAGCACGGCGCTGCTAGCAGAACCCACACATGTTGCCCATGAGAAGCAGGCATTACATGCGGCAGGTGAACAAAAACAGTCATTAGACTTCCGCTTGTCCATATCCAGTCAACGGACACCATTTCTGCCGCTATTTTAACTCAAGATGAGCAAATTCAGAGCTACCAACACATTGATTTTATAGTGGCACGGTTTTCTTTTCTAATAGTTTATAGATGTCTGCTGCAAAACAACTAGGGTTTATTCATTAAAACAATTACTTTGATTTTCAATCACGTACATTCTTTGAGATCCACTAATATTAATAATATTTTTTGTGTGCTTCTGTGTTAAAGAGGGAGGAAGAGAAAATTACCATATTCTTTTCAATATGAGAATTCTCTCTGTTCTTGGTGGAGAAATTAAGCTCTCTGAGCAAATATGACCCTGAAGAACAGTTCTTACTAGAAAAATACATCATTGCACTACTGTTTATTGAAATTTTTAAGAAAGTAGGTCTGATTGGCAGATCTCTACATAATAAGTGTTAAATAGTTTTCTTTTTTGCTTCCGGTGAACCGCCTGGTCCTTTGCACTTTCAGTCTCAGATTAAGATAATATCTGATCAGTTTGCTAATTGCTGGTGGTCTAGAACATCTCCCTAACATTTCTTCCTGCTTCAAGCTAAGGCTGAATAAACAGTATTCTTTAAATTTGTGGCTACACGATGGCAGAACAAAACAGTTGAAAGTTGAAAACCAGTTATTTGCCTTGTTTTAGGTGAAAAGATGGTTTAGGGAAAACATCAATTTTTTGAACTTAATTTTTAAAATGAGCTAAATTGGTTACTTGCGGATATACAAACTTAAGCTAGATTAGAAATACATGTTTTGAGGGGAAATTTTTCTTCATGCTTCAAGAAAACAATTGTATATCCAATATTTTCTCGTGCAAATAGATGAGTTCTTTTTGCTATTTTCATCATTTGAAAAACAAAACCATCAGAATCACTTTTAAAAATGTTTTGATCCCCAAGGAAGTAGCAGTGTTATCATCAAATTCAGGAGGTGGATAAATGCTGGAATACCATAAACAGATGCCGTTGTATATAAATAAACCAATTTAAAGTAATTTAGTAAAGGAAAGGCTCTATTGCTTTCTTAATTTTTTCCTAAACACTTTATTTCATTGTAACATGTACGAGACCTACATGTTTTAATGTTCTTTCACTCGGTATGTCCCCCTCTGGGGTTTCAGTCCAGTAAATTCAAAAATCATTGCCTTTTGGGGATTTATTAGTATTTAAAAGCAGATCTCAACATCATACAAATTACAATTGTAGTCTGTGTAAGGTAATGGTCAATAAATAAGGGAGCATAAAAACACCAAAGCTAAATTGTGAGAAAAGAAAGGAAAAAAAAAAAAAAGCTTACTACATTCTTTCTAAACAAACAAAAAGGCATAATTGGAAAAATTCATTTTTATGTTTCCTTACATTAGATGGGACCACTGAGTGAAACATTCACTGATGAATTACTCCTGTAATCTGTGTAGGAAAAACAGCTACTGGCAAATTAAAGAGTCCTGGAACAGAGCCATGAGAACTAAATGGCTAAAAATGAAAACAGGCAAACATTTGAGAGTATTCTACAGAATACAGATCTTTCAACACCTCCCCCTTTTCACTGGTTAATTCATCGTCATGGAAACAGAATTTATCAAAATGTTCTTGTTCACTCCTAGTGACCCAGTGAGTAGACTTACAGAGCTGGTGAAAGGTAACTCAGGCTGAAGCAATTTTTACAAATGATATGCTGCAGTTCATAAATTGGTGAATTTTGAATGGTGCCATTGTGTCGGTCGAACAGGTTTCCAAGTCTCAAGGGGTGCACTTTTTTGTTTGTTTTTTTTTTTAAATCTGCCAGGCAGAGAAACCAGAAACCTTTTCTAGTGACTGAGCACGGCTGACTAACCCCGTGGAAAGTGGCCGATTTTAGGTTTTAACTCACCTTTCCCCCCTCAATTTGTTTTTCCCCCTTTTCTAAAGGATGTTCAAATCCAGTATTTGGTAGCATTTCTTTGGTTCGTTCATCGGCCAAAGGAGCAATCTTTGCTGTTCTGTCGCTCAAAGATGCAAAAATCCTTCACTCGTCATAACTGTCTTCCCTTATCTGTAGCAGAAGCTCGGTCTTGGCAACCAGAGCCTAACAAATTCGGACAGTTCTAAGCTGACACCTTTCCCAGACCAGAGGTGCTCCCACGATGGAGTGGCTTCTTGGTTTGGGGAAGATGACTTGAGGAATCCCCTAAGGAAAAGTGCCATTTCACTATTTAAGAAAGAAAAAAAAAAGACATCATCCATGTAGCTGCCAAATTCAGGGAAGGTTGATTTTTTGCTTTATTTTATGTTCGCAATTAGTGACTTGTTGTCATGGAAACCACGCTTCAGATGATTCTTGAACTTAAATGGCTGGATGTGATCAGGTGGAAGCCCTCCCCCTTTTTAAGCTCAATAGTCAATGTCTCTCTCTTTGGTTATTCTGATAACAGAATCACATAAAATGTCTATAAACATGTAAAATAATAGCATGGGGCAACATCAGTTAAAAATGAATATTCAAGAATTAATTCTTTAATTAAGGCTCTTTCCCTTTTTCTTAAAGCTGTAACCTTTCAAGTGTTAAAACAGACATAAGAACTAAATCATTTAGTAAAAGAAATCTTTTCTAATTAGTAGTTTGTGATACGCTAATGAAAAAAAACCCCCAAGAGTTAAAATTCCTTTTTGGTTTTTAATGTTTAATGTAAAAAGCAAAACGAAAGGGCTTCATTTGGAAAGTCTATTCAAGGTGACATATCTATGGATGGAGGCACTAGCCTTTTACTTCATGTGTGTGTTTCTTTTGTCTCTGAGTACAGAGGGTTGGGGTTTATCCCAGAAGCAGCATGATCTACTCGAGGTTGCTGGCAGCTAGAAATAATTAATCTACATGGAGAGTGCGGTCCTGGGGTCTGTGTTTGCATATGTGACTCTACCCTGTGTCAGAGCTGGGAAATGAAAATCTCTAACCATAAGAGCAGCTCATCTTTCAAAAGGAAAAATCAAACACTTAGGCACTCTGGATTTATTTGCTGACCTCTGTTTGAATACAGAATTCACTACTCTTCAGAAATACTATTAAGCAGCATGTACACTAAGCTCTCTATACGTGTCCAGGTTTCTTTACTTTCCAGGTATGGGGAATTCACTTCCTTCACCACCTCCATTAATGCTAATTCATGGACAAGAGGCCCATGGGAGAGGGAGCAAAGAAAGGCTGGTCAATCTTCTTTTTCTTGTTTTCTTTGAAAGGACTTTTTTTTTTTTTTTGGCCCTAGAAAATAAAGTTGACTTCAACATCTTCAATTAATTAAAACTGAGTGTAAATTCACACTAAATTTTCTGTAGGTGAAGGAAAAGCAATTACACTATGTTATGGGAGATATAGGGTACATGACATTTATGTTACATGATACGCATACATCATGGATCTTGAAGTGTGGTAATATTTGTAGCTGTCTTGTGAAAAGATAAGCGAGATGATTCGGGTGACAATCAGTGAACGGAACCCCTCATTACTGTAATTATACTTCATTTCTTAGTTTAGATGGATCATCTGACCTCTCTGTGACTTGGTTTCTTCATCTCTAAAATGGGAAACATATCTGACCATGTATTGAGGCTATTTGAGGTGAAGCACATAATACATTTTGATACATCAATGACTTTGGTATTTTCTTGTGCAAACTGAAAAGTGACAACTGTAACAGCTTAAAAATTGTTTTTTTGTAAGACAGAGGGGTTTACCTTTTCTCCCCTAAAAATCTGTCCTAAGAAACAGATTAGGATGAAATATATTGTCTGTAGTCACGTACCCATCAGATTATAAAGTATGTGCAACCAGAGAAGATTGGTAACGTGGGAAGTACTGCTGCACATTTTGCATCTCTTTCTTAAATAAGATCTCTACTAGGAAAGCAGAAGGTTTCGCTCGATTTCTTGCCAAAAAACGGTATGCACTGCGGACAAAGGTAATAGAAAAGATGTGATGCATGAGAGCACTTCTTTTGATTGTGAGGCTAGAGAGAGTTAAACAGGAACAGGGTTCTTATCTTCTATTTTGTAGCCTTTACTCTTAACTTGCCCTCAACGTGGAAGTAGAGCAAAGCATGCTTTTCCTCTCTAAAAGAGGTGCCCCTGAAGGTCAAACACAGTCAAGAACTAAGAAGAATGGTGACTGGTGCCTCTCCCTCACTACTCGGTGACATGTGTGCAGAGAGAAGTTAGCTGAAAAAATGATCCCTTGAAAACTAGCGAGGAGGACGCATATTCATATTTAATTTGAATTTAAGTGAAAAGTAAGCACTAAGAACACTGAGCTTTCTTCCTACGTTGATTTTATCTGCTTCGGAAAATTAACAGCCTACACTGAATTCAGGTAGATGAAAAATACATTTATTCAAACATACTGTGTTCTGGAGGAAAAAAATCACACGCACACACATACATGTACGTACACATACGCACACCCCTATGTTTTAGCACACACCCCATTTTCTCTCTTCCTCTTCCAGCCACATGTTTAGTAGAGAATAGTCAAAAATATTTTGGGACAGGTGACCCAGTGAGATAACTAAAGAAGTAGGACCATCGAGGAAGTGCACAGCTGCTCTCGGAGATGTCACATCAACCTTTGTACTGTCTGCAGCCGTCTCCTCGGGTCTTTCGTGATGGTACTTTGGGTGATACCAGTGGTCCTGGCTCTGAGGACTCTCAGAGTGTACCTTGGGACTGTCATCAGTGATGCTACACTGCACATTCCCTGTCCCCTCCCGTGGTGGTGGTGGTGGGACATGTAGCATGGTATAAACCAGAAATGAAACTCAAGGAGACAAACGATACATTGAATCAAAGTTTTACTACTTTCTTTGGGAACTAAGTCTGCCTTTTCCAACCTGCTACCAAAATGCCTGGGAATTCACATAGATTCGTAACATGCTGAGAGACTACCTTGCTAACTGTCCCTTCCCAGCCCGAACTAGGAAGCAGCTTCTTGTTCTTAATTCGTTTTATCACATGGTCTCTCTGCTAAGCTAAGTGATGACTGGATTAAGAAGTAGCACCTGAGCCAAATACAACCAGTTTATGGGCTGGGCTGCAGCCTGTTAGCTGGTTTGCTGAAGTGATTCTGTTCAGTAGGAATGCGGACTGTGAAGGGTGAGTAACCAAGGCAGATTCTCTCTTACCGAGTAGAACAGGGACATAGACAATCAGCTGATCAAAGGCTAAGAGGCACACAGAGAAAAGGCAGCAGGTGTACTATGGTGAAAGCCATGTAAACAAAAGACATGAGATTGAGAGGAAGAAAGCAAATACATTTGACCCCTGAACAATGCAGGGGTTAGAGGCTCTGACAACCCACATGGTCGGAAATCTGCACAAAGCTTTTGGCTTTCCAAAAATTTAACTACTAAGAGCTTACTGTTGACCGGAAGTCTTATTAATAACATAAACAGTCAATTAACACATTTTGTGAATTATGTGTATTATATACTGTATTCTTAGAATGAAGTAGGCTAGAGAAAAGAAAATGTTATTAAGAAACTCATAAGGAAGAAAAAAAACACATTTATAGTACCGTACTGTGTTTGTTGAGAAAAATCCATTTATAAGCGGGTACGTGTATTTCAAAGCTGTGTTGCTTAAGGGTCAACTGTAGTCAGAACACAGACCAGACCCACTCAGATCAGAGACGTGATCTGTGAGAATAGTGATGGCCAGATTATGGTGTATGCCAGTAGATTATGGTGTATGCCAGTAGATTATGGTGTATGCTATAATGGGAAAAGGCAGTTTAATTCTCCCTGAAACTGGTTTCCTTGAAGGTTGAGAAGTTTTCCTCCACTTTCCCATTTCCGCTTGTGTCCTCACAACATATCCCTATAACTTGAACATTCTCAGCTATTGATATTTCAAATATTTTTTCTGTTCCTTTCTCTCTTCTCCTTCTGGTATTCCTATTATGTGTATGTCCTATCTTTGTATTTGTCCCACAGGTTTTAGATATTGTGTTCTTTTTCTTTCAGTTTTTAGAAATCTCTTTGTTTTGCATTTATTCTTTTTCTTTTTTTCTTTTTAAAAATGCCTTTGCATTTCAATTTGAGAAGTTTCTATTGACATGTCTTCAAGTTCTTGAGTTCTTTCCTTGGCTGTGTGTAGTTTACTGAAGAGCCATTCTTCATTTCTGTGACAATGTTTATAACTTCTAGTGTTTCCTTTTGATTCTTTCCTAGAGTGTCCATCTCTCAGTGTACATTACCCACCTGTTCTTGTACGTTGGCTCATTGTTCATTAGAAGACTTAGCATACACATTATAGTTAAATTCCAGGTGTGAACATTCTAAAATATCTGCCATAGATAAATCTGGTTCCAGGGTCCGCCATGTCTCTTCAGACTATGCTTTTTGTTTTATTTTGTTTTGATTTTTTTGGCTTTTAGCATGCTTTGCAATTTTTTGTTGAAAGCCAGATGTAACGTCTTGGGTCAGAGAACTGAGCTAATTTGATCTTTATTGAGAGATTTTCAATGTATCTGGCTAGGTGTTGGACTGTGTTTACTGTTTGCTGTAACTGTAGATGTCACAGACTAAAATTTCTTGTGGTGTCCTTGCTTTTATCATTTCTGCTATGTTCGAGTTTTCCTGAATGTTCCTTTGTATATAAGGTCCGAGCCATGCAATTCTTTCTAGCTGTACTCCTGTCTTATTATTCAGGGAACCTATCTGTGTGGTACAAGATGTCTATGTGGGAGTGGGGGGATCATTTTAGAGTCCATGATTCTCTCTAAGTCTCAGTTTTATTATCCCTCCCACCCCTTAAGGGAGACTGAAAGTCTAGAGGCCACTGGAGTTGGGTATTTCCCTTCTTCCACATCTGTTGGACCCCTATAAAACCCAAGTCAGTTAAGCTTTTCCCTCAAGAAAAAAAATTGTTAAGTACAACAAAATGTTCTAGGTATATTTTAGGATGGTTATGTCTCCCTTTTCCTTTTGGAGCATGAGGAGACTTTTCTCTGATTTCTTAGTGAGAACTTGCTGGGGCTGCTGGAGGTAAAACTCACGAAAAGTATGGGGGGCATTGCAAAGGCTGGATCTCCTGGGGTTTTTATTTCTTATGGCTTGTCAGTGCTCACTCTTCAGCAATTAGTCAGTTACCCTTTAAGTATTCCTAATGGATGCTGGCTCTAGCTGAGGTTTCTCCCCTCTCAAGCTGTGATTTCTTATATCTGCCCATCTCTTCGGGTTACAGAGTAGGGGTTCACTCTGTGACCTCAGTTCTCTGATGGATTTGAGAAAAGTTGTTGATATCTGGCTTGTTCACCTGTTTTCTTATTGTGAGGATGGGAGTGATGACTTCCTTACATGTGGACTGGAAGCTGGAAGTGAACCCTGTCACTTGAAACAACCTCAATTCCCCTCTGTCCTTTGCAACCAACAGAAGTATAAAGAACATATGTTGTTTAAGCTACTGGTTGAGGCTTGTTTGTTTGTTTGTTTGTTTGTTTCTTTTTTTCTTTATGTTGGCTGGACATGGTCCCTCTCATCATATTTGAGAATTCTCTTATTAGATGTTTAAAAGCTTATCTTTATTCAGTATGAGCTGAGGCAAGTTACTTGACTGATTTTCTCCTAAATGTTTTCATTTGAGAGAAAGAGACAGAGAGAGAGATTGAGAGAGGGATTGATTGATTTATCTAATACATAATCTGATAATCACAGAAGGATGCTACTGGAAATTCATGCATAGATAATGTTTGAAAAGGTGGAGTGCTATATAAATTTATATAATGTGGTCTTGCATGCCATTTTTGGACTATTTTGAGTGAAGCACCTTTATGCGGAGTATTAAAAAAAACATTTTAAGGTGATATATTTTAGTGTCATTTTCTTCCTTTAAATTCCTCTACCCACCTATCATTTTTAGATATGTCATTATTCCAGAAAACTCTCTCATGTCTATAATTTTACAGGAATAATATATGGGCAGGTATACTCTTGAGAAAGTATTTTCTTATTATCATTTTTGACAATAGACCTGCTCTGTAAAGGGAGTCTTTGAAATGGAAGCTATAATATCAATCATCATTTTAACAATATAATTTATATACTACCATAGGGACTCTATCACTTTCTCTGCATTTTGGTTTGTTTCATACATTTTCAGTGCCAATACTTTATTAACACCTCTCACTCGTACTAATGTGATTGTTTTTGTGAACTTATCAAATTTTATCTCTCCGTACATTAAAAACATGCTGGTGAAGGGGATCACCTTAGCTAATTCAACTTACAAAGGATAGAGCACTTGCCCTTGAATTTATATCATTGTGATTGCTTTGCAGTGCCTTCTAAGAGGGGGAAAAAAAGTCCTTCAGAATAGCAATGTTTCTGGTTTTCTTTTTATTTATTTAGCCACAAAGTGGCCTTGAAAGATCAGCTACCCCACAGTCCTGGAGACATTTTATTCCCTGCTTATTTATTTATTTAAAACCAGGAAGGGGAGGGAAGGATGTGTATAAAGAAAAATAATTAGGTATGTCAGGTTGTTTGAACATTTGCTAACACAAATTAACCTTCTTCTAAGACTGGCTTCAGGTGAACATCTAGTCTCACTGCAGCTTGACAATAGCGCTTCTGTTTGTGGGGCTGTCCTCCAAGAAGGGAAAGTTTGGATGGTGGCAGTAGCAAAGGGCGATGACATTTCTACTCTTTTCTGAGTGCTGTGAAGCTGTGTATGAACAATACAATATTTTTGCTTGGTTTGGGATCTGTCTGTTGATGTCATCATCCAGAGCCATATCCAGAGGATTAGGAGCGCTTTGGGCAAGAATGTCATTTTTGCTTCCTCATTTAATGGTTGAAGAAACTAATCCATGGTGAAATGATGTGTCTAAGGCAGGGCAGTAAAACCAAGATCAGCACTTACTGTGCTCATGTTTGAATCCTGTTGTTTCACTATTAGCCATTGTCTTAGTCCATTCTTGGCAGCATAGGCTGCTCTTACAAAATACCATGGGCTAGATGGTTTATTAATAACCACAATTTATTTCTCACACTTTGGAAGATGCTAGAAAGTCCAAGATCAAGGAACTAGCATGGTTGCCTTCTGGTGAGGGTCCTCTTTCTGGTTCATAGCTCATGCCTTCTCACTCTGTCCTCATATGGCAGAAGGGGCTAGGGATCTCCCTGAAGCCTCCTTGTAAGGGCACTAATCCAATCTGTCAGGGCTCTCTACCCTCATGACCTAAGCACTTCCCAAAGGCCCTACCATCTAATATCATCACATTCAACATATGAATTTCTGAGGACATAAACATTCATATCATAGTAGCCATTTTGCTGGTGGTGTGGTTGAGTTCCAAATTAATCTCTTCTTTCTCTAAACCTCTGGGGCTCTTTATATCTCTCTTAAGGCACATGCCACACTTGAGATAATGTATTACATACTTACGTATGTCTTACCTTCTCTCCAAGTCTGTGGAGTCTTTGAAGACAGAAGAAACATATATTTACTCTTGTACATAAAATATCAACGACCCATGAAGCTAATAATAAAAATAAGTTATCTTCTATATAATAGTTGTATAATTTAAGCAATTATTTCTTATATGCCATATGAATAAGAATTCCAAATGGTGTCATACTAACATACTAACATGCCTTTCTCTTTTTTCTGGAGGGTTTGTTTTTGTTTTGTTTTGCTTTTTTACGAGAAGAAAAAGTGGATACATGCTAAAGTGAAAGCCGGTGACAGACATGAGGAAACGTACAGACCAAACTCTTCCTTGCCTCCTTTGCCTTGGAGAGCAAATTTCTGAGACCATCAGAAAAGACTTTTTTCAGGATACATATGACTCAAAAACAATTTCTTCTAGCATTCAGCCGGGGAGAAAATGAGTCCCCGAGGCTGCAGAGGCTTTATCTCAATTTTGAGTATGCTTTCCTCACCCTCTACTTGCCCAACCCTCTCTAGGTACATCTGTCTCTAACATCAACAGCATAAACCTCAAATAACCCAACTCTCATCTTCTGCTGATCCCATCCCAATTCATACTTATTGGGTGAAAAACTGATACCATCACTGTAGTCATCATCAGCTTTACTTTTTTCTAGTGTGTCAGCATCTGACCTCTCCCCTCCCTGACAGCTTGGTTTGAGGGATTTGAAGTTTAAACCATATTTTATCTCTGTACCTTCCTGATATTGGTAATAAAATAGGTTGGCTGGAAGACAGATTGTGAATAGAAAACTATGTTTCTCTTAAACTGTGAACCTGGCTTTATACTCTTAAAAATCTAGCCTGAAAAATGACTTCTGCTCTCCTGGTAGAGGGTAACTGCAGTTCCTGACCATTTTCATTTTGCCTGTTTGACATAACACTAGTGGTAAAGCAGAGAAAAGTGGCAGAAGTTCCTTACAGGATGTCTGCCCTTTGGTGTTGAACCCAGAGATTAGTTCCAGGTTAAATTTACAATGCCTTTTCTTTTGGCTAAACTTCAATTTCAGTTTTTTAATTAAAAAAAAAAACTTTCAGGTTATATTTATTTTGGTTAACATCACCTCTGGTGCACTTGATTACAGCAGGTAACCTAGTAAATGAGATATTATAACATGGATGGTAAATATCCCACTGACGTCATCAAAGTTTGGTGAGTATGGTCTGTGTGAAATATGGTAATGGGAGGGCAGATCTCACTGAGTAGAGATAGACTTTGTTTAGTGGAGAAATTGACAATATCATTTATGGATGCTCAGAAATCCTAAATCCTAAGAGTGGAAAGTTACTAGTCACACTAGAGTGTGAACGGAAGGTGACGGGACAGATGTGATATTATTGTGAAGATGTACTAAGTGCCATTTGGCCTGATGTAAAAAAGAAGTGATTTATTTCTGATTTAGGCCAAACATGTTGCACAGGTATAACATATTGTAGAAAGGGGAATGTCAAATATTAGGGGATGTGTAATGAGAATCTCATCCAGCTAGTAGTACCACATCTGACAAGTTCTTTACTGACTTTGCCTCAATATGTATCTCCCAGGGTTATTGAAAACAGTTGGGAATAATGATTAGTTTATGTCAGTACTTGAGTAACTAAGAGGCCATTTTTGGCAAAAGAAGTTACGTAACCAGAGAAGACATGGCCATATTCTTTCAAGGTATATGAGAGCAAAGAAAGGGAAGAGTAGGTGTGGTCATACCTATTCCCTATATTCTGGGAAAGTAGATCTCAACATGTTAGAAACATGGTCAGCACAATTTCCTGGCATGAAAACCCAGAAGGGCAGCTGTCTCAAGAGAAGTGTGATAACTGAAGACTTGTCATTTAGAACAGAAATTAGAAGTACTGAATATGACTCTGAAGGCGAAAGCTAGAATGAGTGGAGAGAAGCTAAAGGAAAACAGATTTTCAGCTCAATGTAAGAAACAACATTCTAACTTTTAGAACTGTCCAAAGATAAAAATGGGCTGGCGTGGGAAGTAGAGAGTTATTCATCATTTGATGTAGCCAAGCATAAACTGGATGACTTCTTACCTAAATATCCTGGAGAAGAGTTTGGGCATCAGATGGGTAATTTGATTAGGTGAATGATGATTCCTTTCAATACTGAAATGTGCCAATTATTGACAAAAACATTTGCTATGGTACAGGACAATTGTTCAACTCCACAATGGGTAACAGTGCTCTTATAAGAAGTATTTCTCTAAATGGCACACCATATCTTCTTCTATCGTGTTAATAATTACTAAAAACATCACTTAAAAATTCTAATTTCTTTCTTTCTTCCAAGTACCCATATTCAGCTTCTATGGATGCAACTATATATATACATGTCATCTAATCGGGTACAACACTGAAATTATGTTGGCTATTAACCTACCTATAGTTACTGCCACAATATACTAGTTTGTTTTTTGCCTACACAAATTAAGTCTGAAGA
This sequence comes from Crocuta crocuta, assembly GCF_008692635.1. NCBI lineage: Eukaryota > Metazoa > Chordata > Mammalia > Carnivora > Hyaenidae > Crocuta > Crocuta crocuta. The sequence continues at coordinate 3,640,382 of NW_027527388.1, read as the reverse complement.
TAGACCCTGGTCTAGCAGCTCCAGAAAATCATCAGAGAGTCAGTCTTCTTATAGCTTTCTGTTCATCATCTTCAAAATCACTAAGATGACTCTCGGAGCTCCAACTGCTATATCTTTATTCCAGAATGAATAGAAGAGCAAAGGGCAAACCAGTTTCCTGGAGGACTCTTATGTCTCAGTGGACACCTCTATTTACAGATGTGCTTTGGAAATACAGTTCTTCTGCTCGGGACATTTCCCAGGCTTCTCTTATTAAGCACGAAAGGGAGAAAAGCAACTTCCAATCTTTGCCACAGGCATCTTATTTCACATTTTCATAGCTGGACAAGCAATGACTGCTTTTCTTTGTACAGATATAATTTTAGTGACATATAGCCAAGGTCTAACAGATTTGAAGACGTCCTGAGCAAGTTTATAATTTGACATCCTTTTAAAAAAGTGTTATTCTTTATTTGTTCAACAAGTATATAGAGGAGACACTGAACCTTTAATGAAGAGGAGGGAGAGGAGAGAAGCAGCCAGGAGGTGGGCCCAGGCTTGCTTCTATAGTTTTGAAAGGATCAGCTCTGCCCCCTAAGTCTGTTTACCCCTCTCAGCATGAGAGAGAGGGCCTGTAAGGGACAGAGCCTTTTTCTGAAGCAGCTAAGTTTCTTAATTGGTGTTTTGAATTTATTGATGTCTTCGTTCACTTATCCATATGCAGTGTTCTAGGCACTGGAAATACAGAAGTGACTGAAATAGATAAAATTTCTTATCCCCGTGGTGTACATGTAAACTGCCCTTCCTGAGAGCTGTTCTAGGGAAAATTTCCTTTCTTTACGTTTCATGTGATGCTTTAGCTGCCTGCCATTTATAGATTGGCTGTCGCAGCAGCTCTTCAGCTGGCCCATCCTTTTATGTAGCTCTCTACTTGATGATTGCCTCCACAAAGGAAATCAGCCAAGGTGATAGTTCACGCTCTCCAGTTCCCTTTATCTTTTTCTCCCTCAGAGTCCTTATGTATCCCCCTGGCACTTCTAAAACTCCTGTACACACCCATGTCATCTGATCCCTTTTAAGGGTCATAGCCTCAAAAATTATCTCTCTCTCCTTTTCCCAAAAATTCTCTTCAAAAGCACTCATCTCTTGTCAGGTGTTATAGGTAATTTGGTTACAGTGTTGTGTTTTGTTTGTTTTTTTCTTAAGCTCATAGTTATTGATTGCTTATACCCCTGTGCTAAAGCTCATTGAATCCTCATATGAAGTGTATGTAGCTGGTATTAATATTTTCATTTAACAATTAGGAAATTGAAACTTAAAGATGTTAGAAAAACATATTCAAAGTCATTGAGTAGTTTGCTGGACTCTCACTCAGTTCTACCTGGCTCCAAAGCCCCGCTCTTCACCACTACATACATATGCTCAATCCCTGATGAAATTTCTTCCCTCAGAAAGCATTTGGATAATATTTCTTTAAAAAGGTTGTCTGTTAGCCTAAATACCTAAAAGTATATGATATACCATTTTCTCTCACTCTTGTGCTGTTCTGCAAAGGTCTTTTGTCCAGGTGAAGGTGAAAACACAGTTGCCATCTATTCTTTACTCTTTAGGTTGCCATCTATTCTTTACTCTTTAGGTGGGTGAGTGTCCAAAAGTTTGGACAGAGAAACAGTGTGTCTAACCCTGGACTGACCAAGATAACAAAGATGATTGGAGTTAGTTGAGTAAGCTTTATTTTTTTAATTTTAATTAAAAAAAATTTTTTAATGTTTATTTATTCTTGACAGAGAGAGAGTGTGTGAGCACAGGAGGGTCAGAGAGAGAGGGAGACACAGAACCTAAAGCAGGCTCCAGGCTGTAAGCTGTCAGCACAGAGCCCAGTGTGGGACTTGAACTAACTATGAGATCATGACCTGAGTGGAAGTTGGATGCTTAACCAACTGAGCCACCCAGGTGCCCCTGTAGAGTAAGCTTTAAATAGGTTAAAGTTTAATATCAAGAACAGTGAGCTGACTTTAAAAGGAAGAAAGCTGGGGCAGTAGAACAATCATAGATTTCAGAGCTAGGTAGCTCAGAGCTTGTCTTGCCTTCACTACTTCCTAACTGTAAAAGCAAATGTTACTTTGTCATTCCAAGGATCAATATCCTTATACTGCAATGTGGATAATAATACCTACTTATTAGCCATATTGTATGAACTAGAGATGATATGCTTAGGACATTTTCCTTGAAGTTTCCTTGAATGTCTGTATCAGTATTAAAAAAACAAACAAAAAAAAGACTACTCATGTGGAATTCCAATTAATAAATGTAGAAGGAAAGAGGGAAATAGAAACTCATTTCTGGAAAGAGACCACAGCAATAATTGTTGTAGATAAGGTCTACTGATGGATGTTAAAACAGTGGATAGGGGCGCCTGGGTGGCTTANAATTATAGTGGAGAAACCCATTAGATGTGACTTTAACCAATTTTAGCAAAGTAATTATTACCAAGAATAGGACATCAACATTATGAACTCCTTGATATGGTTCACTGAGAAGTGTACATCAGTTCTTCAGTATTCTTACAAAAATGCATTACTTTGTTCTGATCATGAGAAAACATCAGACAAACCCAAATTAACTCCAAAATACCTGACTAGTGGGGCACCTGGGTGGCTCAGTTGGTTTGGTGTCTGACTTCAGCTCAGGTCATGATCTCACAGTTTGTGGGTTCGAGCCTTGCATCAGGCTCTGTGCTGAATGCTTGCTCAGAGTGGGGAGCCTGCTTCCGATTCTGTGTCTCCTTCTCTCTCTGCCCCTCCCCCGCTCATGCTCTGTCTCTGTCTCTCAAAAATAAAAATGCAAAAAAAATTAAACAAAAAACAAAAAACAAAATACCTGACTAGTATTCTTCAAAAAAAAAAAAATCAAAGTTAGGAGGGACAAGAAAAGGCTGAGTTGATATCACAGATTGGACAAATCTATGAAGAAATATCAATTTAGTGTAATCCTGAATCACAAAAGGAANAATAGGATCTATAATTTATTTAATAATATTAATAATAATATAACATTATTATTTAATAATATAATAATAATAATATTATTATTCAATAATATTAAAATTAATAATGTTAATTTCTTGATTCTGACACTTGTACAATGGTCATGTGAGGGGTTAATGTTATGGAAAGTGGTTGAGGGATATATGAGAACTCTGTACTACTTTTGCAACTTTCCATGTCTACAGTTAATTCAAAATAAAAAAGTTTACAAAAATGTCTCCAGTGATTCTAATACATAACCAAGATTGAGAATCTCTGGTTTAGAATGTAGTAAATTCTCAACAAATGATAGCTATTACCAAATCTGGGTAAATGTCATGCACAACCAATCAGTTTTACTGCTCAGGAAGTATGGTTCATTTTTTATGTTTGTCTGACTGGATTTATCTCTACAGATAGTGATAGTCGAATATATTCAAATATAACATGGTCTTGAAAAATATGAGTAGTCAAAGGGACTTTTTGCCTGATTCAGGTTTAAAAGTTGAATGTTTTCCTAATTATAAGGAACAAGGAAACACTCTCAATTTCCCTGTCAGATTTTTCACATGAAGAATGAATGACCTTCACCTCCATAAAACCCTTCCTTTAAAGCCTGATATCTCTCATTTCTTGCTAATTTTGTGATTTTTGATGAATGGGATGGGGCGCCTTTTCAAGCTTCTCTCATAGGAGTAAAAACACAATAGTATCTGTTAGTCATTGGAGATTTTCTAGGGCAGAACAATTATCTTAGTTTGATTAGCAAGGAAGGAAGGAAGAGGAGGAAAGGAGGGAAACTTCTGTTTATTCTCTAGGTCCAAATTTAGAAATTCAGATTGTTTCTCTTAAGTAGAAAATGTTAGGTAAAGCATAAATATTTTGTTCAGCATGTGTCACCCACAAGAGACTTTGGGAAGGAAGGAGACCAGAGTAGCTTCTTACCTGTTTGCAGAGTTTTTAAATAATTACTTGCATAGTTGAGACTGTTCAATTTGTAAAATTAGATATTTTGGAATAATAATCTCACTCAATTTTACAGAAAAGTTTATTTGTTCTTCCTGAGACTATACAAATAAAAAACTGGTTGCTTATGCATTAAAGTGAAAATGGGAAATTTAAAATATTTTAATGGAAAATGTTTTCTTTTTAATCCCAAGTGATAAAGATTTACCTGTAGAAGTAAGGGGCTCTAAAGCCAGTAGTTCTGAACACAATATATTCTGAGGTTGCTTAGTATTTTCATGTTCTCTTTACTCATCTGCAAATAGGACTAATAATAGTAATTTCCTTGTAGTATTGATACATGGGAACAACAAGATAATGTTTTTAAAAAAATGCCGAGCATAGTACCTGACACGTGGTGAGTATTAAATATATGTTACCAATTTTTCGGCTTTTTGCTTGTGTTTTTTCAAAGAAGGATGACAAGAGAAAAATAACAGGAAAGATGAGTTAAGAATAAATCTGCATTTAGCTCTGGTGGAGCCCCTAGAGAGTGGCCTGTACCTACAAATTCCTATCACTTAGCCGGGCATTTTTTACTAATTCTTGACATGTATCAGGGGTTTGAGGATTATTATTGAATAAATTAATATAATCAGGCTCTTGCAAGTGCCCTCAACTCCTCTGACCCTCCATTTCTCCTCCATCTTGAGCCAGCTATAATCTCTATTGACTTGAGACCACATACCCAGCTTTTCCTCGGATATGTTTGAGCATCTGAATATTGCTAGAGAAAGCCACATGGCTGGGCTGACTGGTTTCACTTTAAATTAATACACCTCAAATGGACCTTCAGCACTACTCAGAAATTGTTTCCTCAGTAACTCTGCTTCCCAGCAAGATTTTAATTTCAAGCGTTCTCTTTTTCACACCTCCCACCCTCTCATTCTTAGCTGAATACTTTACTTCATTTTTCATTCAGAAAATAGAAAACATAGAATGAAAACTCCATCTGCCCACAACTAAATCGAGAAACCTAAGTTCCTTTGCCCCCAACTCTGTTCTGTTCCCACCTGTTACTGTGGAGGCCCGTCTTACCACGGATGCTTTGAATCCTATCCGCTGACTCCCAATCACCTTTTCTGGCATACATCCACTTTCCTACATCTCAGTGTCTCCCTTTTATCTTGATGATTTCCATGTGCATGTAACATGCTCTTACTTTCCCTCTTAAACCACAGCCTTCCACTGATGTGACATCTCTCAGATATTCATTCCTCTGCAGAGCCCAACTTTGTGAATGATCAAGTCTCATTTTCTATCTCTGTTTCTTTGCTTTCTGCTTTCTCTTTATCCCACCTTAATCTGATTGCATCTTCACCATTCCAGTGAAGGTGGTGGGTTCATAGTTTGGTGGGCTCAGAGTCATTCAAAAAGATATATTAGGAGAGCCATATAGCCTTAAATGCAAGCCACACTCTCTAGTTTAGATCCATCAGTAAATGATAGTTTGATTTCTAGCTCAGACTCCCATTCAGAAGTTGGGAGAGGAAGAAAGGAAGACTGTTAATTGGACCTTAAAACCCCAGCATCTTTATGAATTGACTAGGAACACTGAAAAATAGACAAGGGGTAGAGAAATTGGGACTCAAAGTAATATGGAGAGAAGTTCTACCGAATGACTGATTATTTGGCTTTGGTAAGTAGGGATCATGTTGATTTTGACCTTGGTGAATCACAGCAGCTAAATATGGCTGGTGTCTCAGAAGCAAGGATAATTTTTGTTAGATGTGGGTCTTGGTGGTAAGCACAGGCTTTATGGACAGGCTGGGGCAGTCGATGCTGACCTGAGCCTGGCAGGTGCAACATCTGCCTAAATGGCATAGTCGATGTCTGGATTAGATTATCTAGAAAATCATCTTGTCATCCTAATTAAGATTTGCCTCAACAGAAGCAGAGCTTTAACATATGGAGTGAAAGTAATTGGAGTTGAGGAACTCAAGAAATTGACAGAGAATGTGTCAGATGGCAGACAAAAACGGAGAACAGGACCCTGAGTCAAAATAGCAGTTTGTAAATTTGGGTGGGATTTTCTATAGAAGAAGATCAAGGAATGTTTTATATAATTTTGAATTATTTCCATGAAAAATAACAAGAATATTTGAAAACAATTGTGGTCTTTAACGTGTGCTAGCTGTTTGGAAAATTTGCTCAGATGAATTACATGAAACATCCTAATGTTAGTGGGGGTACTGTTGGTGCAATCTCCAGCTCTTATCTTGAATACAGTCACTTCTAAGCAGCTCCACCGCTTCAACCCCAGCCCCAGGCATCTTCATCTTTTTTTTTTTTTTTTACCCTGCGCTGCAGTAGCTTCCTGGTCTGCCTCTTATGCTTGTCCCCCTAGAGTCTACTCTTCAGCACAGCAGCCAGAATGACCTTTTACAAACATAAATCAAATCATACCACTCTCCTGCTTTCAAATCCTACAGTGCTTCCCATAGCAATTAAGTTCAAATCCATATTCGTTACCATGATTTGCAGGGACCTTACGTAATCAGTCCCAATCATCACTTATCCTCTCTCTTCCTCACGATTATGCATCAGCTACATGCTCAGATCATTCCCTTTTCAGAGATTTGGTGGTGTTATTCCTTCCGACTTGGAATACTTCCTCTTCCTTCTCCTCGTCCCCTCCCCTCTCCATCCCTCCTCACCTTAGTTCAGATGTGTCTGGAGGCAGTTCCTGACCTCATTATCTAAAGTAGTACTTAAACTCATTCTCTCATCTCCTCACCTTCTAATGTATGATCTTCTGTTCCGACACCCCCTGAAATCATCCATTTTTATGTATTTGCTTATTGTCTGCCTTGCCTCATGAGGAAGCTGTATGAGGACAGGGACTTTGGTTCATGCTTGTGCCCCTAATATCTCAAACCATGCCTGACACACATTGACTATCAGTTGTGCCAGTGATTAAGCTGTCTGCCTCTCAACATCAAACTCATCTTTCCATATTCTGCTTTGCGCAGCTGGGGCCGGGATCCTGCAAGTCACATTTCTTCCTTAGACCCGGGTCTGCCAGGTAAGCCTTAGGGTCTGCCAACTGAGGGCAACAGAAGAAAACTGCAGAGCTGGGGAAGTAAAAGACTTCTTCTTCCTTGTTTTCCTTTGCCCCTGTGAGGACACTGCAGTAGCACTTCTTCGCCCTGGCAGGGACCGTTGATCCATGACAGTTGGCTCCGATTTGCAGATTTCACACAGCCTGAACCAGCTCCCTCACTCTCTCCCAGACACACCAATACCACCCTGCAGCACCCTTCTCGAAAGACTGAGTCCCAGCTCCATGGGGTCCTTCTTCTAAGCCTGTCAGCTAGCACCATCCAATAGAAAGAAAATGAAAGTCACAGGTAAAGTTTTAAGTTCAAGTTGTCACATCAAAAAAGTAAAAGAGAAATAGGTAAAATAAATGTTATTTAACCCAGCATATCCCTAAATATTGTCATTTCAACACATAACCAATATAAAAATGATTATGTTTTTATCCTTTTTTCATACTCAGTCTTTGAAACCTGGTATGTATTTTATACTTTCAGTACATCTCGCTTTGGACTAGTGGCATTTTAAGTGCTCAAAACCAATCGTGGCTTGTGGCTACCGTGCTGAACCATGCAGCTCAATGCACCCTAACATTCTTAACATCTTCCCTCATTCTCCAGGACTGGGGGAAGTCTCAGCTGCCTGTGATACTTCCATGTTTCCAGTTTTGTAATACCTAATTGATAATTATTTGTATAAAACCCCTTTATTGAAATAACTGCCCTGGTTTCTATTCCTTAACTAGATCCTACCCAATTCTTTTGTCCAATAAATGAGTGATGCTGATGGAAAAATAAGATCATTGCATCTTAAAATGCTACACAGATGATAGAGTTTAGTCAGATATTTGGAACAGGGTTAAAGAACTGAGTACTACTGAAAAATCAGGGCATGGTGGAGTGGATATGTAGTCTGATATCTGCTTGTACATGAGCTGGGAGAAATGTTCTCTTTCCTTTGGACTGTGAAGCAGTACAATTCTGTCACCTTCCCTCTCCACTCCCTATTATACCTCGTATCACAAAGAGAGATGTGACTATTATCTGATGGGTTTTGGCCAAGGTTTTTATAAAACCATGAGATGGGTTTTGGAATTGTCTAGCACAAAAACAAAGTGAAGTATATAATACCTTTGTATCTAACAATTTAGGTGAATTTAAAAATGATACCTTTCGTAGGCTTATTGTCAGCTATAACTATGTAAAGCTTAGACAATTTAGATTAAAAGAACAAACACATAGATAAACAAACAACCCCTAACCATTTGCTTGATAATAGAAGACTGGAAACCCATTTCATTGTATTCAACTTTTAACAGAATTCCGCCAAATTGCGTGTGTGTGCGCGCGCACACACACACACTCGTGCAAATACAGCTTTGGTGGTCAGCGTATTTCATGTTAGGAACTCTGAATGTGAGAAAAATATATATATATATATATATATACACACATATATATATATATATTTACTATATACCAAGAGGCTAGACCATGTCTCTATTAGGTTTTCTGAAATCACTTTTGAAGCAGGAGGGTGACAGCATGGGCCAGCTCTGACTTCATAAAATCAGGGCAACAATTCTTACCCTTAAAATGAACTGGGGCCTAAAGATCCTGTTACAGATGCTGTGAATTTCATTCTCCATTGTCTTATTATGGCCCTTACCCTCTCTTAACCTTTTTGTTCTTTGCCTTCTTTTTTCTTCCATCATTCCCTCGTTCTCGTGCTGCCTATTTTCTTTTCTCCACTTGGAATCATTATTCTTTTGTTGCTAAAGAATATACTTCCCTTTAGGACTTGAAGAGCATGCCTAAGCCAACACAGATGGAAGAAAAGTCTTTCCTTTTTTGGCCACTTTTCCTACCCCCTACCTTCCTGCATCTGATCTCTCATCTTTCCTTGAGACCTGCTTCAATTTATATTTCTCATTATAACTTGCTGTAACTTTCCATCCCTTTTGCCATTCTCCAGTCTTTCCCCTCCCACTAATATAAATTTTCAGCACTTAAATCAAGACTTTTCTCTTCAAGGCAGTATGTGAACTTTAGTTAATCCTCAGTGTACGTTCTTTTATTACCACTGCTATATAAGGCAGGAAGGAGATTGAGACTTTTCCCAGCTCCCAGAGGGGTCAATTTGGTGTCTGAACTAGAAGTCTGATAGGCCTTATGCTTAGTTCTTTATTAAGACCCAGAGATAAAGGCTCTGTGTCTCTCACATAATAGTTCCCTGGATTTATACAGTGCCCTTTTCGTGAGGATCCAAAAGCATCTGAACACAATTTGCCAACCTCCTCAGCATCCAAGGAAATAAATGCTTACTAATAAACCCGTTTGCTAAGCAGAAACAGAATACGTCACATACGGTTTCGTCTGTGGGACCAAAACAAATGTCCCAGTCTCCCTCATCTTTTCGATCATTTCTATTTGGATCTTACAGGGAAATCTGTGGTTTTTTTTTTTTTTAACTTTTTTTGTTTTATTTATTTTTGAGACAGAGACAAAACATGAGTGGGGGAGGGGCAGAGAGAGAGACGGAGACACAGGGACCAAAACAAACGTCCCAGTCTCCCTCTTCTTTTCATTCATTTCTATTTGGATCTTGCAGGGAAATCTGTGTTTTGTTTTTTTTTTTAACTTTTTTTGTTTTATTTTTGAGACAGAGAGAGACAAAGCATGACTGTGGGAGGGGCAGAGAGAGAGAGAGGGAGACACAGAATCTGAAACAGGCTCCAGTTTCTGAGCACAGAACCTGATGCGGGGCTTGAACCCACAAACTGTGTGATCATGACCTGAACTGAAGTCGGAGGCTTAACCAACTGAGCCACCGGGCCCCAGGGAATCTGTGTTGTTAAGACAACTCTGCGTTTGTAGTTGCTGCAGGCAGATGCTGGTTTCCTCCCAGGGCTGCATGGTATGCAAATTAGTAGCTCTGGGAGATACAAATCTCACAGGCTGAAAGGATTTTCTGTGGGCCAAAGGGCATTTACAAATTAATTGCAAAGCTGCCCTGTGACACTGCTGGGAAGTAGGTTAGCCACTCGCCCAAAGTCACATTGCTTCGGAATCCTAGGCCGGAGAGTGGAGTATCTTCTCCTCTGGAAGCCTTCCCATCGCTCCACACTTGGCGTCTGACTTCTCCTAACCAGTGAGTCATGCCAAGGGACGTGCTCCCGGAATGGTTTCAGCCCCAACTGGGAACAGTAACTGTACTGAAAAGGATGCAGTCTCTTACCCACCCCCGGACTCCCTCACTGAGCGAGGCGGGGCTGCTCTGACTGCCTGAAAGCTTCCGTTTCCTCTGGCGTGTGGGTGCCCCGGAGACTGTCTTCAGCTAAGGCAGTTAAGGCTCTGCCTCTTCTTTGAGGTTTCACGCCCAAGGCGTGAGCGCCTTGTGTAGAACTGCCAAGTTGCAAAGTGAGTGATGAGAATTGTCTCCCTCCCCTGCTATACATACGCAAGGCATCTGTGTTACCTTCCTGTGCCTGCTGTAAGAAGTTATCGCAAACTTGGTGGCTTCAAATAGGACAAATTCATTCTCTGACTATTCTGTAAGCCCCAACTCCAGAATCAGTATCACTGGGCTGAAAGCAAGATGTCGGCAGGGCCGGCTCCCTCTGGAGCCTCTGGGAGAGCGTCTGTTACTTGTCTCTTCCAGCTTCTGGTAACTCAGGGGCTCCTTGGCTTGTGGCTGCATCCCTTCCTACGTCCCCTGCCTCTGTGGTCACGTCAACTGCTCTCCTGTATCAAATCCCTTGCCGCCGTTCTTTACAAAGACATTTATGATTGCATTTAGGACCTGCCCGGAGCCTCCAAGAACAACCTCCCATCTTAAGATCTTTAATGTAACCACATCTGCAAAGATGCTTTTTCCAGGTAAAGTAACATTCACAAGGGCCCTTGTATTCTTCAAAGGGAGGCTGCTAGATCAAGGTAGGTGTTTGTCTAATTACTAACCTCTATTCTTTGAAACAAAGTTTTACCTCAAAAATTTAAGCCAACTTTTTTCTTTAGGGATGTAGTACCCATAAATACTAGTCAGAGAAACTTAAAATACTCCTGGTGTTTATTGCACGATTCTGTTGTAATGATTGGAGAATTTTCTGGTTCGGTTGTATATTTGCTGGGCTATCGCCAAGGGTTGTAATGTTCGAATATTGTTTTTCCCTGACTCAAACCTATCAACATGTATTTACTGGATTGGTATTTTTGACCTTTCAGAGTAGGGGCAGTAAAAAAATAAAGTTCCTTTGAGTATTATGTGGGTTAGTTTGTCATGTGGGGTTTGGGAAAGATTTTTCTTTAGGAACAACTCCTTAGAGTCTTCTCCCTTCTTGTATAATGGATATTTTTAGTACCCCATGTCATTTATATCTTATCAGAAGTCTAGTGTTATTTTTATTTCCTTAAAGGAAACTATTAGGGTGGTATGTTTGTTTTATTTTAATTTTTTAAAATATCTTTTTAAAATTAATTTTTTAGTTGAAACATAGTTGACATACAATATAATATTAGTTTTAGGTATACAGCATAGTGATTCAACAATTCTGTACGATATGCAGCACTCACCTGGAGAAGTTTCGTTACCATCTGTCACCATACAAAGCTTTTATAGTATTTTACAGCCCTGTGACTTATTCCATAGCTGGAAGTTTGTACTTCTTAATCCCTTTCAGCTATTTTGTCCACTTCTTTGCCCCTCCCCTCTGGCAACTACCGTTCTCCACATTTATGACTGTTTCTGTTTTGTTTTCTTTGTTCTTTTGTGTTGGTTTTTCGATTCCACATATAAGTGAAATCGTATATTTGTCTTTCACTGACTCATTCCACTTAGCATAATAAAGGTGGTATGTTTGGATTTTCTCTGTTATTCCTCTCTGTTTGCTCCAGGCATAAAGAACCTTTTCCCTAGGTTTTGTTTTGTTGTTGTTTGCCTCATAGTTTACTCAGTAAAAAGCAGACTGGGCGATGCTTGGAACATTTTGAAATTTGCTTACATTTATCTTTGGTTGAAAAGTCTCTTAGTAGAGAACCTTACTTTCCATATAGATTTCATGCAAATGTGAGGAGAATTTTAATTCATTCTCAGATTTTGGAGAGAAAACAATCTAAAGGCTTATGACTACTAGGTTTGAAGTTCGTTTGAATTGTAGGTCCAAAGAAAGAATCATGAGACATGAACTTACATGAAATAATAATTATAGAAACTCCTTTTGTTTTGAACAGGAATAGCAGCATGAAAGCAGAAACACATCAGATTCACTGAGGCATATATGACTGGTTTATAAAGTGTTAGTAACTTCTGTGGAGAATAATAATCACAAATTTCAGTCATTGTTCTTATCTTTTCCAGTATTTTTCATTCAACTGCCTAGGTATAGTGTTGAACATTCCATTTTCTTAGAGCAATGAAAAAATACCTGTTAATTGGTCAGGAAGTTTCATTTCTATCAATATTCTTAGCTCGTCAGCAGAAACAATTAGATGTAGCCCACACAGCTGCCTTGGGTGACTTCATAGGATGTGTGACCACCACTAGTGCTTAGGCTCTATAGATCATGTTTAAAAAGAAAAGAAAGAAAGAAAGAAAGAAAAACCATGCTATAAAGAATGTAGAGGGTAATTTCTCCCTGTTTAATTTCCATACCTACATATAAAGTCCTGATACAGCTTCTTTCTCCTTGATGCCATTCCAATTTATCCAAGTCTTTCCCCATCATTACTGCTTTCATGAGGTAGGCCATCATCACCTCTTACCTAGGTTAACAGGACAATCTCCAAACTGCCTCAAGTCTTGTCTTTCTCCACACAAAGAGCCTATGGTCTTTCTAAAACCTAAACCACCAGATTAAAACTTTTCTGTGTAACCCACCGTCCTTACGATAAAATCCAACTCCACTTGTCTTATCACAATTTGCATGATCCTGTTATCTTTTCAGACTGCTCTCCTATGTCTTTTTCTCTGACAGTCTATATTACAAGATACTGATATGTTTGTAAATCTCCTCAAAATATGCTTTTCATTTCTTTTGCAGATGCTCTTCCCTCAAATGGGAAAATCCTCTCTCTGCCCTCTGATTTCTTGGCTCAGCACCCTCCTCTGCTCCATTAACTCAGTTTATCAATGACTTTCACCTGGAAGTCCTCATTACCCCCACCCTCCCTTCCCCAGATTAGATTATTTTCTCTTTCCACCTGTTTCCTCGATTTAGCCCTTATCACACCTTGATTTTGTCTTTGGTTTTTTAATTTTCCTGCTAAAGCGTCAGGGCAAGGAATGCATTTTGTTAACCATTGTATTCATATAATAGGTATGCAATAAACATGTATTGACTGAATGAAGAACCCTAGTCAAATAGGTTTGTCGGGAAAATTAAAACAGACAAGGAAAAGACAAAACAGATGCTGAGTGGAAGTGTCAGCAGTTACATATTTGCTATCATCCAGAGGAACTTTCATTTTCTTTGTTCGGCTTTCTTCTCCAAAGAAGCAAAAGTGCTAAAAGCAGAACTTTGCAGAACAAAGCTTCTTGTTTTCTTACAACTTATCGAGCATTGTAAATTGGTCTTAATAGACGATATGTTATCACCATAGGCTCTTCCTCCAGCTTTAACTTATTTAATTTACACTGATTTTTTAAAAGTATTTCATGTGTTCTTGTATATTCCTGTAAGAATTTCTTGAAGGACCTTTGACTTTCATCATAGAACAGACTACAGTTTAATTTTTGGAATGTTGTATGTCATGATTGTGACCATGACTATGAAATGCAGTTGCCCAGACAGGAGGCAGCGACCAGACAACGTACTGAAGGGGACATGATAATTTTTGGGTGGTATAGGGAATTGCCAAATTGCACTTTATGAATGTGGTTGAATTTGACCTTGCTTACTTTTTATAGCTTCACCTTTTAATTGGGTAGGAGACGTTTTCTGACTTGCTTAACTCCAAAGGCCTTATGCCACATTGAAGAAAGTTTTTAATAAAACATGGCTTTCCTTAAAAGATTTGTTTTTACTCTGTTTCCTAACAACTTAAAATGCAACTTACAATGAACCCTCTAGTTATTGAATTGTTTCTGAAGGTCTAGTAAAACAAAGTAATTAGCAGGAAGACAGGAATAGACACTCAACTTTCTGTCCACTCCACCCTGTGGATCTATTAGACATTTCTTAACGAATATTCTGTTGAAAAACTCATTATGTAAAATATTGAGCTTGCTTTTTCTTCCCTCCTTCCTTCCCTCCCTTTCTTCCTTTCTTTTGTTCTTTTTTCACTTACCGAATGTATGTGTCATTCAGGCCTACTTCTAGCAATGAAGACCCATGCACCATTAAGAAACTTAACATTCTTGTGGGAAGAAAGAAGGTGACCCACTATTATGAAGTGGTTTGATAAATGCAGTGTTAGAGATATGCATATTGGAAGAGTCGTCTACTCAGTCTGGGCATAATTCTGCTTAGGAAAGGTTGGGGCTCCTGGACGGTTCAGTGGTTGAGTGTCTGACTCTTGATTTGGGTACAGGCCAAGATCTCAGGGTCATAGGATCTAGCCCTGAACTGGGCTCTGTGCTGAGCATGGAGCATGCTTTTCTCTCCCTCTTCCTGTGCCTCTCTCCCCTGCCCACATGCACACACTCTCTCTCTAAATTGAAATAACCTTAGGAAAGGCTATTTGGAGGAAGGGAAGCATGAGCTGATAGTTTGGAATATAGATAATATACAGGAAATATATCTAAGTGGAAAAGAAGAACAGAAGGAAGGGGGCAAAGCCAGTGTACAAATGTGAGGGAACGGGAAGGGAATACTCAGGAACCTGCAAATAGTTGGGTTTATCTGGAATTAGAGCTAGCATGAGAATTAAACAGAAACTGATGAGGCTGTGGCACACAGGACAGAGTTGGAGAAAGGGGCAGGGCCAGATGTAGCAGGGTTTTGTAGAGGTCAAATATATAAATTTTAAGTTATATATATATTAATTTTTTAATGTTTTATTTATTTCTGAGAGAGAGAGACACACAGCGTGAGCAGGGGAGGGTCAGAGAGAGAGAGAGAGACACAGAATCTGAAGACAGGCTCCAGGCTCTGAGCTAGCTGTCAGCACAGAGCCCGGCACAGGGCTTGAACCCACGAGATGTGAGATCATGACCTAAGCCGAAGTCAGACGCTTAACTGACTGAGCCACCCAGGTGCCCCTCAAAATATATTTTTGAACACTTACATGCATTTCCAGGCATTGGCAATACACAAATAGAAAAAAGTCCCTGCTATAAATGAACTCAAAATTTAGTAGGATAGGAAGACCTGACAACAAATAATTGCAATAAATCCAATACTGACGGGGCGCCTGGGTGGCTTAGTCGGTTAAGCGTCCAACTTTCGCTTAGGTCGTGATCTCGCGGTTCGTGGGTTCGAGCCCCGCGTCAGGCTCTGTGCTCACTGCCAGCTCAGAGCCTGGTGCCTATTTCAGAGTCTGTATCTCCCTCTCTCTCTGACCGTCCCCTGCGCACGCTGTCTCCTCTCTCTCTCTCCTAGAAATAAATAAAAATATTAAAAAAACCCAATACTGACAAGTGTTTGCATGTTATTCAAATAACTAGGAGCATGTGGAGAGTTTTAATGTCAGGAGAATGTGATTACATTGCATTTTAGTGTCTTCCAGCATTGTAAAGAATAAAATGGAAGGTTGTGAAGCCAGAGATGAAGACATAGGAGATTCTACTGCACTGATTTAGGGGAGATGAGAAGAAACTACCAGTGGGGACCGGCAAGTGGGAACTGAGTTGTGTTGCATGCAAGAGATAGAATGGATAGGACTTGAGGATTATTTGACTGTCATGGGAGAAGGGTTAGGAAGATGACTGTCAGATTTTGGACTTCAGAAATGGAGCAAGTAAGTTTTCTGTTCTTTTTTCTCTGTTGGAAGTTTGGGTTTTACAGGGGCATGCTGGGAAGGAAACTCCTGCATCTCTCCCTTTCTGTTCCCTTTGAGGAGGAGGATTGGTTATTCAGCTTGGTCAGAGTTTGATAGTCCCAATGATTTATGAGAGGGTGGGGCTATTGTCCTCAAAATGAAGAATCAGGGAGAAGATCCCCCCTTCCCTTGTCTGTTCTTATGGGGAAGGGTTCTCTGCATCCTGCCTCTATCTGGGTTGTGGAGCTGCCCTTGATGCTGACTGGGAAGCTGATGCAGGCTCTGCCCTGTAGATATATTACGCTATTTCCCAAATGCCTGACTTGGGGCCAAAAAAGAATAAATAAGTAAAATTATCTTGGTGAATCTCCAGTACGGTACCCCAAAACTTCCTTTTTTGTTCTTCACCAGCCATTCATAAGGGTGAATGCTGCCATTCACCATTCACCATTCACCACTGATCTTTGCTCTAAGGACCAGAAACTTGGAAGTAGAGACTTAGGTCCCAGCTTCTAATGAGTGACTAAGTGCCATTCGCCAATGCAGGGGGACACAGAGTTAACTGTCTTATCCCTCTAAATCTTTTATTCGGCCCCCCTTTCCTTCCTCAGGTGATGGGGTAACGTCTGTCTTCGCTCCAGCTCTAGAGCTTGATCATCATCTGTAATTTTTCCTCTCTCATCACCAAGCTGCAGCAATTTCATCCTTGAAATGACCCTTGAGTCCATCACTTCCTTTCTATTTCGGTCGTCCCAATTCCAGTTCAGGCTCCCATTATCTCTGACTTAGATGACTACAGAAAATGTTTAACCAGTTCTCTCTCCAGTCTTTTCTCAGTGCTTTTGGAGTTTTCTTCAGTGTATGCATTTGTGATCATAGCCGCATTCTGCTCAAAAACTTCAAACTGGTTCTTATGTGTAAGAACCACCTTCTGGGCACCTGGGTGGCTCAGTCAATTAAGGGTCTGACTTCAGCTCAGGTCATGGTCTCAGGATTTTTGAGTCTGAGCCCTGCAACAGGCTGTCTACTGTCAGCATGGAGCCTGCTTCAGATCTTCTGTCCCTCTGGCTTTCTGCCCCTCCCCAGCATGCCCATGCACCCAAACACACACTCTCTCTCTCTCCAAAATATATAAACATTAAAAAAAAAACAAAAAAAAGAACTACCTTCCATGATGTGATGCCAGACTAGACATGGGGTGGTGCAAAGGAACTGGTTTGGATGTTGGAAGATGTGGGTTCCGTTTTGGCTAGGTCTAGTTATTCTTGTGACCTTAAAAGTTACTCTAGCTACTTATTTCTTCACCTATAAAACAGGAGAGTAGGCTTCGATGTTCTCACAGGCCCTATCCAATTGTGTGTTTCTCAGTGGCCACATTTCTACTTTTTTAGCCTTGTAGTTTTCAAATAAGCCTTGACTTACAAGAGGATAACACACTCTGCACTTTCTTGTGTGTCATCATTGCACTATCACATTTGTTTAACAAGTGCTTCCTTTCCTATCTTTCACTGATATCCCCTGTTGAGATCTTCCTCCTCTCTCAAGGCCCACATGAGAGTCAACTTTCTCCACCTCATTCTCTCATAATGGAATTAATCATTCCTTTCTTCATGCTCTCAGAGCATCTATTTTTCTATTTATATTGGTTTATAAAATCATTGATGTTGTTCTGCAAGTGTCCAGGTATCTATTTCTTTCTCCCCGGTAGGCTATAAACTCCTTAACGGGGAGGATACATGTGTATTCTTACTTATTTGTCTCCACCTTGACACATTATACATGGCAAGATCTCAGCTAATAAATATTGCTTAACTGAATAGACATGATAAACATGCTATTCATGAAAGAGCATAGTTTTTCATTGTGGCCACTTCAGGGACCCTCATTCATCAGACTTGACTGATGCATTTCCATATGAATTTTGGAAGTTTTCAAAAATCACATTCAGCATCAAGGGACAAATATTTAGAGAGTGAATGTACTCTCGTCTTTAAATTGGAAAATAACGTATCAAAAAGGTCCAGCACAGTGGAAGAATGCTTGGATTAAGTGTAGTCCCTTACAGTAACACTAATGGATAATACCTTCTTGACTGCCTGGTCTTTGCATTGTTTTATGGAATCATTAACAATATATTTATTTGTACTTTACACCTTCCAAGGATGTCTCAGTAACTTTCTTGTTTAAAAAAAAAGTTTTCTTGAAATGATGTGTTCTCATGCAGATAAAAATTTGCTTGGGCATTATACTCTGCACAAACTTGTACTTTAATGGTGAAGATTCTGACCGTGATGATGGTTCCTTACCCTGTATACTCATCAAACTGGAGTTGAGCAAAAAGCTCTAATTGTCTTTGTGAGCAGAGAGGAGTGATTAATTGCTGCCTATTCAAAGAGTCAGTTAATGGAAAGAAAAAGAAACCAGCCCAGTGTGGGATTGTGTCCTCCTTTTCTCAACCAGAAATGCTCATCGGGCACTTGTCTGTTTCAGGCTCTTCAGATGTGGAGATAAAAACTTGAGCTAATTGTATCTTTAGAATGGGATAAACAGTTGGGCTTTCTTTGAGTTTCAGCAGAGAGGTTCAGTGTCATCGATGATGCTTGCCATTTGAAATTGTACTTTCACAATCAGAGTAATTTTCCATTTAGGAGCCTCCTGCAGCAGCTGAATGCTGGCAGAACACTCCAGTCCCCTGTGCTTGATAACTTCGTGGCCTTTGTAGCACTGGGGGTGAGGAAGACGGTAGAGAAAATCTTCTTATATCTTAGCAACTAATTGATTTAGTAGGCTTCATGACATTCAACAGACATCCTTATTACTCGCGGTGCCTTGTCCTAAATCCATCTCAGACCACTGTGACATGGAAATGCAATTTCTTTCTGGAGCTACTTAAGTAATCCCACAGTGTCTAATAATGTCCACTGTTCAGTCTGTTTTCCCAGCATGCTGCTTCTTCAGTTTTGTGACCTGATTTGAGTGAATGACATGCATTTTGGGGGGAGAAGAGCCGATGTGTGGATGATTAAAAAAATGGAGAAAAGAAAGAAAAAGAAACTTTCAAAAGGAGATTTTATTTTAAAATGGGAGAAATGATGCAGTACCAACATTTCGATATGCAAATCAGCCAAAATAAACCGTGCTATGCGGTGTTTGACATGCACAATGTCATTTAATGAGGCATAGTTATCCAAGTTATTTGAACTGCTTAAAAATCATTGTTAGCATCTGGTGAGAGTCTGCCAAGTTTTACAGCTAATCTTCACACACACACAGGGCTGAATATCGCTTACAAGACAGAAGAGATACCCTTGCTCATTTTGCTACCTGGAATTCCTTCTCCCCTCTTCCCCTAAATTTTAAACTAAATTCTCAGTGGTCACTCCCTGATTTAGGAAATAGTACTTTGTGCCAAAGCCCCTTTTACTTATGGTGCTATAGTTAAATATTGAGAGAGGGGTGTGTAAGTACCTGAGAAAGTTGGCTCAAGGTGGAATTAAGTAAATGGTGTGCAGGTGAGAAAAATAGAAGGGGATCCGATTTGTCCAGTGAGATAAGAAGGGGTTACTGCAGGCTCTAGGAACAAGTGTTCCCTGCATCAGATGTTAGTTGTCTGTGATTCAAATGACCATCCTGCTTCTATTGCTGGGTAGGGTAAGATCTTAGAGTATGGGGAGAGGATAAAATATTCTAGGTGTAGGGCTCACAGAGGAGGCTGCATTTAATCATTTATTCACATGGAAAACACATTTCCAAGCTGATTTTTTTTTTAATGTTTTATTTATTTCTAGGAGAGAGAGAGAGACAGCGTGAGCAGGGGAGGGTCAGAGAGAGAGGGAGTCACAGATTGAAACAGGCTCCAGGCTCTGAGCCGGCAGTCAGCACAGAGCCCGACGCGGGGCTGGAACCCACGAACCGCGAGATCATGACCTAAGCGAAAGTCAGACGTTTAACCGACTAAGCCACCCAGGCGCCTCTCCAAGCTGATTTTTAATAGTCACATTTTGGGGAGTTGCCACATTACTTTAAAAATACAAATTTATCTAAGGAGCCTAACTATATAAGAATCTTGGTTTCCTCTCCTATATAAATGTTATCAAAATTTTTCACCATATTGCCAAACCAACTTCCTCTTTCCTGGATCATATAACATGGTTTTCTAGTGGTTCCCACAAGCAGAGTGTGTTTGAAAACATCATTCTTTTGTCCTGTTGGCTGGCCTTAATTATTTTTTATTTTCCTCTGGGGGATCAGAAGATTTGGCTGCTTTTTCTCCTTGAGGACAAAGCAGGAACTTTCAAATGCCCAGGAAAATAAATGTGTTCCTGACTAGGTGCCCAGTAGAATAATATAGCTGAAATTATTGGTTTTTTATGATTATTAATACTGAATTATGCTGGTAAAATGATCTAAGATCCTATGATGAGAAGAGCTGTATAAATATGAAATCACAGTGTTAAACAACAGCTGCATCCTCAAAGGATATTGGAAATTCACTTATCTAGATTTAAATATGAGAAAGAGCATGAAATGTGTTAGCTTTTGAGATAGGGATGTGGATAAATTTTCAGGTTCGTATATAGTGATTATCTGAAGTCTATTCTGATTTATCCAGCTGGCTCTTTCCTCCTGGATTGATAGCAGATTTTAATACACTGCATTTCTTTCACGTTTCAGCTACCACACGACTTCCGCCATTAGGTGGTACGACACAGGGTGTGCTCTGGTAACATCTCACCTTCAATAATCATGGAGCATCATCTTCGCTCTAAGTAAATAGAATGCAAATGGCAGGCTTGCTGTGCTGTTCCAGTTTCTCTATAGTTAAATTGTGAATTAAAATTTTTTTAAATGTTTATTTATTTTTGAGAGACAGAGCACAAGCAGGGGAGGGGCATGGAGAGAGAGACACACACACAGAATTCAAAGCAGGCTGCAGGCTCTGAGCTTTCAGCACAGAGCTTGACATGGGGCTCGAACCCATTGACTGCAAGATCATGACCTGAGCAAAGTCAGACACTGAGCTCTCTAAGCGCCTCTAAGTTGGGAATTTTAAAACATTTCATTAGGAACGATTTCTTCCATCTTTCCTTTTTTCTTAAAAACTGTTTAGGGTAAAAAAAAGTGTAGAATATTTATTTATCCAGGGCTAAGCCAAAGACCCCACAGGGGAGGCCAGTGCTATGAAAGGCCTACAGCAGAATCAAGGTATTGTCCTAGGGACCGTGCTTAAGAGAGTTTCTTTTTTGTCCCATTCCTCTGGGCCCTCATTGACACCACCTTCTAATAGTTGTCAGAGCCAATCTCTTGTGAGCTTCTTTCTCCATTCCCTAAACCATCACTTGAAATTGTAGGGACATAGGGAATTACGGAGTGCATGGGTGAAAACAGAGAGGGTATAACTCAGGTGGGTATTGGCTTATATCAGCTTTGCAAGTATCTTTCCAAACTCAGTTGGTGACACGGGGACCCTAGAATGGGTACCTTGGGAAAAGGAGGCATTAAAATTTTTTCATTATTTCTGAGGCATATTCATTTGAGGTTTGTAACATTAAGACAGACCAAGTTTAGCTATTAATACACTTCTATTAATTTTGTAAAATTCTTTTGGGGTAGGGTTGTCAAATATAGCAAATAAAAATACAATGAATAAAAATCATGGTTTATCTAAAATCCAAATTTGATTGGCCATTCTGCATTTTATTTAGCAATCCTATCTAGGAGACGTGTTGGAATTTACTACCATCTCCCAGTTTTATCAGGTTGATCTTGATGTGTTAACACTCAGAAAACATTTTAATAATCAAAGGAAAACAGCAGGTCAGGGTTGGAGTCAGAATTCATCTGTGTCATTGGCTATAGGCCTCTTGATATTCCCTCCTTCCAGAATTCTCTTTGGTAAGTATTTCATATACCCTATTGAACAGAACAGATATACATAGTTCTAGGGGCTTCTATAAAACTCTCCCAAAGCCTCCACAACTACTTCACTTTCTATGGACAATGTTGGCTACCACTGTAGAGAGAGGTGGAGACCAGGGGGAGTGATCACTACTGCTTTTGCAGTCTCAGCAGCCTAGAAGCCCTGTGGACAGAAGGCAAGAAGGGCAAGAGCGCTGGGAATACCCACTGCTCCACACGCCCACAGTGTGGGTTGAGGAGAACAGGTGTGCCATACAGGTAAGGCTGCCCCTCTGCAAGGCCCGTGTTTCCATTACTAGGAGTCTAGAACTCTTCAAGCTCCTGAGTAAGAGCCCACTCATTTGAATAAGAACCCGCTATTTTTTTTTAAGATTTTTATTTATTCTTAGAGAGAGAGAGCGCAAGCACTCAAACAGGGAGGGGCAGAGAGAGAGGAGGACAGAGGGTCTGAAGTGGGCTCTAGGCTGACAGCAGAGAGCCCAATGTGGAGCTCAAACTTATGAAACACCATGAGATCATGACCTGAGCTGAAGTTAGATGCTCAACCGACTGAGCCACCCAGGTGCCTCTCAATCAGAACCCACTCCTAAAGAAGGAGAGAGCTCATGGCCCATGAGGACTCCTCTTACCATGCCCTTTACTCCTATAAAGGTCACTTACTAAAAGAAGCCCAGGAATTTCAAATCATTCCAGACTCTCATCCCCATTGCCTCACTTCTTATCTCCTGAAGCTTGTTAATTTTTTCTGGAAAAAAAAAAACAAAACACAAAACCTCAGTCAGCTAGAAACATCCGTATGTCTTCAAGCTCTTCCGTGGAAGTTCCTTTCACCTTTCTTGTCTAACTAAAGCCTAGTATTACTTCCCCCAGAGGCGCCTCAAATATGGCAGTTTCCTCTCCTGTATTCCTTGTAGAAAGGGATAAAAGCAGGTTCGGCAGGTTGCTTACTCCTGATCACTTCTAGATCATTCTTTCTATCCTCCTCTTCCTAAAAAATATTCAACTTTTACCCCCCATCATCAGAGCACAGTATCATTTGCGCATCTTTTGTCGCAACCATCCCCTGCCTTATCCGTTCCTTTGAGTAGCGCACCTCAGCTCTTGAAGATTTTAGCTTCCTGCCCCTCACACCAATGCCCCTCCTGTCACATTCTTGATGCTTTCAAATCCAGGTATATGATCTCTCCGGTACTCTGTTTCTTTGCCTCACTGGACCTCAGTCAACCACTCCTCTGACTATAATCTGATCTTTTCATTACCCATACACATCTGTTGTCTCGATTTCAGACATCCTATTCACCGCTTACCACCCCACTTCTATCTGCCCTGTTTACTCCCTCAATCACAGGCTTCCCTATTATCTGAAAGGGCATTCCTATGAAACCTCTCATAAGCCAAATGGCATAAAGCAAAGAAGCAATTGCCATTCATTTACATAGAAACATCTTTGAGTGTTGCACGACCCAACTTGGCTTGAGGCTGAGACGCTGAGTGTAGCTCCTGGGGAAGGCACCGCTCACGCTGCTCTGTGTGCTCAGCTGCTATAACTGCTCACTGCAAAACTGGGATTTTTGTTTTTTCTCAAAGTAACAATCCTCTTGGATTTCTTTTAGTTCGCAAAACAGGCACTAGTGTAGGTCTTTCAACAAAGTGAAGTGGAGTAGCATGAACTTTCAGAAAGCGAGGGATACCTGTACCTCAACTGTAACAATTTTTCAAACCTCCCCCTGCCCCAGTATTCTGCTACCTTTTCACTAGCCCTAAATCCCTAACCTCCTCTCCTAATCCCTTATATTTAGTTTAAAATATATAGCCCTGGGCACCTGGGTGGCTCAGTCAGTTAAGCATCTAACTCTTGATTTTGGTTCAGGTCATGATCTCAGGGTTCAGGAGATTGAGCCTCATGTTGGGCTCCATGCTCCCAACGGGAGCCTGCTTGGGATTCTCTCTCTCCATCGCTCTCTCTGCCCCTCCCCTGCTTGCATGTGCATATGCTCTCTCCTGTCAAAATAAATAAGTAAAAATTAAAAAATATATATATATAGCCCACCATTATGCTCATGTACTTGCAAATACTCTCAACTTCTTTGTCCCCTTTCCCTGTGTTATACTGGGCTAAATAAAAATCTTGGTCAAAACAAGCTTTCAGAGTATTTCTGTGATTGAATCCAGTCTGATATATGTGGGACAAAATGCACAATTGCTGATGACTGGTTTCATTTTAAACACATGATCATTACTTTCAAGGCAGACCTTAATGCAACCAGCCATCCTACCAATCTACTCATTCTCCCAGGTTCCTGGATTAGTGCTGTGTACTTCTCTCTTTCAGTCATCCCGAGGAGGACCCCACCCCCAACCCCCTCCTAACTCTCACTGAACAACCCTGCTTTCTACTTCCCTGGTAAAATAAAAGCAATCAGAAGAAACCACCACATGCTCTAAATCCTGTCTTCATCTTAACCAGTATACTCTACCTGCTTCTCTTTGACTATAAATAAATGATATTCCTGGAGAAGACCAAATACTCCTTGAGTGATTAGACCCCACCCTGTCTTCCCTACTCAGAGACATCTCAGAAAATTTCCCCCCTTTTTTGTGGCTCACCTATCCTCTTCTGCTGGATTATTCTAATTAGCTTTTAATTGTGTTGTTATTTTTCCAATATTAAAAAAAAAAACCCTCATGACTCCAATTTCTCCTCTAGATATTAGATCTCTCAATCTCTCCAGAGAGTTGTCTATGCTTAGTGACTTGCTGTTTCTAATTACTCCATTCTCTTCCTAACCCACTCAAATCTGTCTTTAAACTCCCACTGTACCACTGAAACTGGTCTTATCAGGGTCACCTATGGGTTTCTAATGGCTTAATCTAAAGATTATTTCTATATCTCATCTCACTGGAGTAATCAGAAACATTTGACATAGATACCCCCTCTGTCCTTGAAATGTTTTCTTCATTTGACTTCCAAGACACCACATTTACCTAGTTTTCCTTTTACTTTTTAAGGTAAAAATTGTACCATGTCCTTCTTGTCTTCAATTTCTAAACATTGGAGGGTGCCAGGGATCACTCCTTAAACTTTTTCTCTTTTCATATTCCCTATTCCCCAAAGGATATCATCTGATTCATGGTTTGAAATATGATCTACATGCATATAATGTAATATTTATGTCTCCTGCCTGGACCTCTTCTTGGAACTTCAGTATCCAAGTACATCTAAATATTTCACATATACAATCCTTACCTGATGTTCCATGGGGAAGTCTAATAGACATAACATACTTATGTTTCCCAGATAGATCTGCTGACACCGCCCCCACTCCAAATCTGTTCTTACAGTTGCTTTCCATATCTTTATAATGGAAAATTCATCTACTTACTTGTTTTAGCCAAAATTTTGATGTTATCATTGACCCGTCTCATTTTCTGGCATTCCACATATGATTTGTCATAAATTGACTTTGCCTTCAAAATATTTTCTAAATTTATCCCATTCTTATCATCCCCGCTACAACTCCTGTATGATGTGCCTAAATTAATGCAGTAGACTCCTAACTGATTTTCCTGCTTCTGCTTTTGCTGTTTTTGATCTATTTTCAAATAAGCAGACAGTGGGAACTATAACTTAGCTCATATCATTTTCTCCCTGCATGGTTCTCTGTCTTTTACCAGGCCTTGTATTATTGTCAATGATACCTCTCTGACTTTACTTTCTACCGCTATTGCCCTCATTCATTCCGTTCTGACCACACAGGATTCTTTGTTTTTGCTTGAGACACATAGAGATGGGTCTACCTCCAGACCTTTGCACTTGCTGTTCCTTTATCTGGGATGGTCTTACAAATATCCAGATAGCTAGCCCTTTTGCTTCATTCAGGTTTTCACTATAAGTCATCTCAGTTGAAGGCTACCTACCCATTTTATCTAAATTTCAACTCCTTGCCTCTATCCCCACAGGTTTTTCCTTCTTAACCAAATTTATATCTTTTTAGACTATCTAACAATTCCATAAATTTCTTAGTTACTTTGTTTACTGTCTGTCTTCCCTGATAGAATCTAAACTCAGTACAGGCAAGAATGTTAGCCTATTTTATCCTCTGCTACATATCCTCAGTGTCTTGGCACATACGAGGTGCTCAAATATTTATTGAATAAACGAATGAAAATATGAATACTCATGGAAGATGTTCCTGAATGTGTGAGGCATATAAAATGAACAACACTGTGAGTTTTATTCACTTTATTCCTGAGTATTTTATGGATGCAAACATGCTTTTTCAGAAGACTTGGAAAATAGCCCTAGAGAAATGCATGTATTAGGGATCATCGCTTAGGGTATGAGATTATTTTAATGAATAAAGGTTGTTTTTGTGGAGTAAGTAGCATTCTTGGGGCTAAAACTGTTAGGAAAAGAAGGCAGACCATTCTAAATGTGTTAGAACATTTAAATGAAGTGGCAGAGGAAGGGGGGAGATTTGTAAATAAAATGACCAACTTGCTTAGCTATATAGAAATCATCTTTCGTATTGAAAGGGACCACAAGATGCAAGAACTTGAGCAGAAATAAGATTTGATTTCTCATTTTTCAAAAGAAGATAGTAATATCTGGTCTACCCTGATTTTGTAGTGAGTTTCTGTTATTATCAAATGATATGGTTATAGAAATATACTGTAGCTTCTGAAATGTAACACAAATGCAAGGGATTATTTTGGGGTGCCATGGGCCAAGAAATGATCCAGTAGGGAGTGTGAAGCAATCAACAGTCAACAGAATGAAAATCCCAATTTATCTAGAGGCTTATTGTTGGCTATTAGGGAGAGGTAGAATGTGGTTAAACCAGCATGGTCTGATGGATTATTGTGGTCTACTGTGCGTAAGAGGTTAAGGCAACTGATTTGAAATCTAATGGAATTTCTGTGTGCAGTTTGGAGTCGGCTCCCAGTTAACTCCTCGGGGCTATAATGTGATTTGAAGTGGAGGACGGATTGAAGGCGTAAAGCAGGTTTCAGGAATCTGCGTGCAAAGCAAACAGCATCTGGCCAATCACTTTGGTGGGCATGAATTCCAAAGAAGGGATCGCCAGAGAGTTCATAATAAATGCCTTGGTAATGTTATAAATGGGAAAGACAAAAGACGGTAGGGCAACACGTAACAAAACAAAAGGTCGTGGGCTTAGAGGGTGAGCAGATCTTGGGGTTGGCTAATAGCAGTGACAAATCTTGGTAAAGGTACAGAAAATGTGGCAAATCAAAATACTCTGATTATGCCCACACCCGGGTCTTACTACCTTTGTAGTTACGAAGTTTTTCCTCATTTCCTAACCTCCTGCAGCAATTTAAGCCTGTCTCCTCTTTTATAGTGGTCATAAAATTATTCAGCCTCCTTTTAAAGTACAGCTCCTGCATTTGACTCTCTGATCTCCTGCAGCACTGATTTCCACTGTGTGCAGAAGTATTTCATTTTATTGGTTTTTAAATTTTCTTGCTGCGCCATTCATATGAATACTTATTCTCATATTGTGCAATGGCATTTTAAGCTTGGAATTGATAACTTTGTCCCCCCTGTACCTTTCCTAATCTTAAATGGTGCAATTAAGTTCCTTTCTAACTATGCTCATTGTCAGGCTGGAGAAACCAGGTGTTTATAATCTTTCATTGCATGTCAGTCCTGCCAGACACCTTACCTCCCTCACAGGCCTAATCTGGACCTTTCTGCTAAGCACACTGCGCCCTACCCTACAATCACCACCAGGCAGCAATTGTGAAATAACTTTGAAAATTATGAGGTCATTACCTGACAGACTCTTACATTTAGGTAATGCTTTTGTCCCCGAAGATACCTGTTGTTCTTTGCCAACAATCTCAACACTCCAGACAGCATCTGTGCGTGTCAAAAATGTTCATCAAAAATGTACACGTCAGTGTATGTCTGCATATAGCTCCCTGCAAGGGATTTGCTCTCTCTTTGTGCCCCCTGAAGGGCGGGGGTGAGGTGGGGGGTGGGATGAGGGTAGATAGAATGGTCTTGCGGGTCTTGTGGAAAGAAACCATGTCTGCTGTCGCTGCAGGCTGGACGTTTTGGGTGGCCAACCAAAAGCCAAATAATAAAGCCAAATAAAATAAAACAGAACATTGAGCAGTTGCTAGAGGCAAAGAAAAGTGTCAGTCTAGGCTTTTGTTCTGGCTGTGCCGTAAGCATCGGTGCGTGGAGGCAGCTCTGAACTGGCACTAGGAGGATGCTGTGTAATTTGAAGCCGGAAAAGCACAGATGCTGGTTTATTAAATATCTGCAGGTTTTAGTAGTTTTGTGTACCTTCCTTTAAAAAGGAAGGGAAAGATCCCTCTAAAAGGGGTTCACAATTTTCAATTCACCTGATTCGAAGCTCTTTGACGTGTGTGTGTGTGTGTGTGTGTGTGTGTGTGGCCCCTACCTCAGGGACGGTTTGACCAACTCTGTTTGGAACCTGCCCAGGGAAGGTAGGGGACTCATATTTTTGAGGACAGCAACAAAATTGCTTTGATGATATTTAATGCCAGCTTTTCAGAGATCATGCTCAGCACAGGCTTCCCCGATGATCAAATAGTAACATGCAGCAGAGAAGCATCTGCTGGTATTACATGTTCGAAGGTCCAGAAATGCAGATGAATTTGGCAGAAGACACACAAATAGCCAGTGCTAGACTCTGAAATGCAGAGCCAGGGATAGGGCTGAGACCCCTGATACCATTTTACTTTTCCTCAAACATTTTTGTCGTAGGTGCCAAATTTAGGGAGGGGCTAATAAACTCAGCAATTGAGAGGCGTAATATTCCCATGAAATTTGTAAATCAAAAGTAGTACGAAAAATCCACAATGCATAAAATATCAAAATTTTACATAAAAACAGCCCCAGGATAACTGGTTTTTTCCTTTTGCCTCAGGCTCCAGTGTAAATTGGCCTGATACTATTGCAGTCGTACAGACCGCCCCGTCCCTCATCTACTGGATGTGATAACACCTCACTGCTCTCAGCTGCATGAGACTTATTATTCCCTGGCATGATTTTAGGAATATCTCAAGTTTGGTTTCTATGTTTCCAAAGAACCGTTGAACACCAGAGTTTCACTTCTGTTTCCCTGGGCATCACGTTCCCACTGATATCATGGAAGATATTGCTCAGTGGTTTGAAAATGGTACTATTTTGTGGTGCTTGTTCTCAAGCTCAGATTTCTAATGCTGCCTTTGAATATTGTTTTATACAGTACGTGTGTGTGTATGTGTGTGTGTGTGTGTGTATAAGGCACTGATCCAAAGAAGAAAAAGAATATAGGAGTTTTACAGAATTTTTATAGAACTGTAATTACTTAAAATGGACAAATATATAGAACTTGAGACTTAAGGGCAACTTATGTTCCTGATGTGACTTGCACTGATATACTGTGGACAAGTTCAGAATATCATTTCTAGGGTAGCCTCACCACTCACTCCTCTTCTACTTAAGGCTCTACCTGAATTGCTAGCAGTCACAACAGAGCAGGAAGGGGATGGATGGGACTGTCCAATTCACAGCTTAGCTCAGTTGCAGAATTGGGCCTGGCCAGGAGGCCGAAATGGGATTTCCTCCTGCATTCCACTGTTTTGAATTAATCTATCCAGTTACAAGAAGGTAGAAAATGGGGACACTGACTTACTTTATTCTTTCTTAGGAGACTGGAGGTTGAGAATAAGTCCCCTCCCATGTTAATTCTACCCAATAGATAGTAGCAGCTGGTGCAGATGAGTTTCTTACCAGAAGTAGTCACTGGGAGAGAGAGCATAAAAGTATAGGCTGGTAGATGTATTTCCTATAGAAGGCAAGATGTATTGCCTGTTGATGAAAAAGCCAATTTTGCAAGCCTGGTTTCTTTTCCTCAACAAGCTCCATGTACTAGCTTGAGACCACTATGCAAATAAGTAATTATCAACAATTTCAAGGGTCATCATTATCAGCACACCACAGAAAAGATTAGGATCGGCTCTTAAAGGGGAAACAAACAAAACAGAAGAAAAATTAACAGTGGCTTGGACAAGATGAAAATATATTTGTTTTCACATAAAAGTCTAGAGGTAGATAGTTCAGGGGTGCTATGGTACTAGGACTCAGATCTCTTCTGTTTTGTTTTACCATTTGTGTCTTCCATTCTTAAGGTCACCTTATGGTACAGAATGGTCAGTCTAGCTTTTGTCATCAAACCAGCACATTCCAGACAACATCAAGAAGAAACAGACAAAAACGGAGTGAAAGGTGGACCTTAGCTGACTCTTGAAAAAAGCATTAAAAAACTGCCATTTGACTTATGCTTATATCCCACTGTGTAAACTTAAGCCCCTAGTCACACCTAGCTGCAAGGGAGGCTAGAAAGGTAACGTATTCGGTGTGAGCAGACTCCCTGGAAAATTTGGAAGAAGGACATATTAAGGAAGAAGAAGAAAATAGCTATTAGAGAGCTAGCTGTCTTCACATATGAACAATTATTGGTCTCGGAACTCTGAATTATGGCACTTCCACATTGGTAGGGCTGGATTCTCAGTGGCAGCAGCTCAGTTAGTCAAACAGTAGGTGGCTGATATTGTAAATGCGTTAATTTTTGCATCATGTTCTTTATATTTTATCTTTGATAAACCTGTTTTTATTATCTGATTGCTTTCTTAACACATGATTATACTTAAATTCTTATTTCCTTTATGGTTCTTAATGATCATCTGATTGGTTATTTTCTCTTTGTTACCTTTAACTTTGTCTCTCTAGGTAAAATTAGGTGTGACCTTGTTTACTACTACATTCTAGTTCATTATAACTTACAGCTGAACCTCACCCACCTCCTACTTTATAGACTATTTGAAAAGATTCCAAAGCAATGTGTAAAAATTCCATATAGATACATGCACTCGTATGTGAAACGTGAAGGGTTACGCTTTGATATTCAGTGGAATGCATAAAACTTTACTCAGTATCTACTTCAACATAACAGCACGTTTAAGTTATTATTGCTTTAACATTAAGAATATATTTTCTCCGGGAAAGGGGCAAGATGGCGGAGAAGTAAGGAGCTCCGTACTTGCACTCGCGCCCNAAGAATATATTTTCTCCTACCAAAAGCATAAAAAGATCAAGTTTAGGAATTTTGTGTTTAGCTTTAGTAAGTTAGGAATGTATGGTTCTCACATTTCTTGAGGGATCCAAATGTCCATAAGTAGAATGAGGAAAAACATAACTACTTCCTAAATGATATACCACTAAATGATATACCGCTTGAAAACACCAATATATTTTCAGTCAAATGGCTGCTGGACTAGAAATTGGGTGAATTTTATTTACTGGTGAGGAAACCTATCCAGATGCCAAGCATCTGTATCTCAATTAATGGAGTTTATAATTGTGATGATTGTAGAGTTCTAAGGCTATATCCATTGAGAATGCCAAAGATATACAGCATAATTTCAATTTCATGAAGGTCAAAACCTGCATAAGATAATGTATCTTATAATTTAGAAATAAGAGAGTCAATTATGTTAGAAGCTGCATAATGTTTATGATTCTCCAGCTCTTTGCTAGAAGGAATTCTTAAACAGCCACATGAATAGAAAATTCATCTGCTCATGGAAATAAATGGTAAATTTAGCAATTTTAGAATGGGACAACATTAAGATGTGGTGAAAATACTCATTTATTAATTTCTAATAACTTAATAGTAATAACTTTAATGATGCCCATTATTAGAGATATGACAGCAAATTTCTCTTCTTCACCCTTGGTTTAACTCATTATTTTGGTCATCATATGCTCAGAATCTATTCTGTACTATTCTGTATAGTCTATTCCTGCTTATTTAATGATAATAAATTGGCAGGAGGTGGGGCAATCAAATAGAAGCAGTTCATATTGGGGCAATCAAATAGAATCAGTTCATATTGAGACAACTTCCACTTGGCACGAAGAAATATTCTATGTGCTTTTCTTTGGTGAATTTGCAGTTTCAGAAGTCCTACACTATTGGCCCTTATAACTTTACTTTACCTGGATGGGAGTCATAGATCTCAAGTCATTGATCCTCAAACATAAGTGGCTATTTTTTTTTTTTTTTAATTTAAGTTCCTCTGATAAAGGTAGGATCTGTTCTTATTAAAGTTATCCCTATGGACTATAAATTGTGACATCACGTTCAAGATTAACTGTGTGAGGCCAGTGAGATTTTTGTCTTCCATAAATAAAAAAAAAAAAATAGTCTCAAAGTCAGATTTTAAGGATAGTCCAGGAGGCTTAAGCAAGGTCCTTATATCTTGTGGATCTTATTAAGGTTCCCTGTAGATAATTGCTGATACATAAGCTAAACTTATCTGCCAATGAGAAAAACTAAATCAATACAATTGGCCAAAAGAAAGAAAGCATATGATGCTCTTGACCATAGAATTCATTACCCAAGTTGATAACAAGTAAGTAAATAACACTGAAATACAGCCAACCTCACCGCACACCAGAAAGTAAAGAGAACAGAGAAAGCCTAATGATTGGAGCGAATTTTGGTGCTTTGTTATTTGTTGCTTTGATTAGCACTAATTTTGCTATGCTGGTCAAAAGATGGGGACACCTGAGTGGCTCAGTAGGTTCAGCATCTGACTCTTGATTTCAGCTCAGGTCATGGTTCCAGAGTTGTGGGATGGGGGTCCCATGTTGGGTTCGGTGCTGACAGTGCAGAGCCTGCTTGGGAGTCTCTTTCTCTTTCCCTCTGCCCCTCTCCTCTGCTCTCTCTCTTAGTATTAAGTAATAATAATAATAATAATATCCTCATTCTTTAAAAAAAATGATGTGGAAGGTTAGATTAACAACAAAATAACATTTACATTCATGTTAGCTTTGGTTCCGGTTTGGAGCTTTTAGATTTCCTGTTTCCCTTTGTATTTAATGTTTGTAATCTTTTCTAATCATTATAAAATTAGATAGGTTTGGATGTTGTGAAATAATAGTAATTTATGATTGTCTTTTAAACTTTTACTCTCTTAACATTTATGATTTGTAAAATAAATAAGGAACTTGTAAAAGCACCAGCGAGGCAGCATGAATTTTCGTTTTCCTGGAGTAAGAAAATCTTTATAATCTGAGACCGCCTCAAGCAGTGTTTATGAGAAGTTCTTGATAAAAGGAGTATAACCACAATCCCCACACAAATCCTTCTTAAGGCACCATGAATATACAGAATCAAACACTTTCTATTCTCTCCTTGTTTGGAAATTGTAAGCAGATCTTCCTCACTGAAGACTTTCCTATCGCTTGGGGGACTGTATAGGACCATTTCAGTATTTTTAGCTTTCAGAGAGTTCGCGTCTGAAGAAGCATCTTGTCCTGAAGAATTGTTTGGAGATCCATTGCTATGATATAAAAGGAAGTGCTGTGCAGTGGGAACACACTTTATGTTAACTTATCAGCTGGAAATGTCAGAAAACGTTTCTAAAAAAGTGAACACTCCTGTTTTGTTTTACTTACTTTTTTAGTTTTAATTTGTTTTTTCTTTTGCTAGGGTTCTAGTGATCAGACACATCCAATCAAGCTATATCATCAGGACTTTCACACAGACACACACGCATACAGACACAGACACACACAGACACACACACACACACACAGACTCACATTTACCAACAAAGCTAATTGAAGATACAATCACAGAGTAAGTGTAATTTGCTATCTCCTTGCTAGTGTCTGCTAGTGGCCACTTTGCTACAGGCTATCATTTTTATTGCCAGTGGGAGTCAGTGATAGGCAAAGAATTATTGCCCAATGATGACACCATTACTGCATGTCACTACTGTATTTGGACTTGGGGCTATTTGTAACTTGTTTGATTCCCAGCGCAGAGCTGTAACTGAACAGAATATTCTAAATGTGCACATTTGTTATCCAGATACCATAGATCAGGGTCAGCGGGGAAGCAACAGACAGTACATTCAGGACTGCTGTAAGCTCACGTTGAGTTATGTCTGTGCACCCAGCTCAACACCATTCACTCTTGGCATTTTCAGGTGGCACAGCTTCTGCGCTGGTAATTTGTGCATATTTGTGATCAAAAGTAGGTCCAGTAAGGGAAGCCATATGGTTTGTCGTTCAAGTCTGATGCATTTGTGAAGCAGCAGATGCAAAATCAAGCACACCTGGAATTCAGAGGCAGAAGCCCTGACAGAGCAATCTGTTGTAGAACACTATATATGCTTGAGGATTTGTGGGGATGAGGTCCCTACAGAAAAAATCTGCCTTGATATAACCCACATCTTAATATATAATCTACATTGGCTGTTGGGCATTTATTTTTCGTGGATACATTTGTACTCACATTAGTTTTCTCTTTTTTTAAAAAATTTTTAAAGTTTTATTTATTTTTCAGAGAGAGAGAGAGAGATAGAGACAGCGTGAGCAGGGGAGGTTCAGAGAGAGAGAGAGTGAGACACAGAAACTGAAGCAGGCTCCAGGCTCTGAGCTGTCAGCACAGAGACCAACACGGGGCTCAAACCCATGAACCACAAGATCATGACCTGAGGTCAAGTCGGATGCCCAACCGACTGAGCCACCCAGGCACCCCCTCACATTAGTTTTCTGTGACAATTGAATAAATATGGCAGAAAACAGTTTACTTGAAGGAATAAAAAGAGTAGGAAGTATCGTAAGACAATTCAGGCAGTGCCTTAGCTATATTGTTTGGCAGTGCTATAGTAGGATCTTTGTGAATTAGGGAGTACACTTCTGTATGATGAGTGGTGTGTGTGGTCATGGCTGGGTTGTGGAACTGCATGTGGGTGGCTTCTTTTGCATTAATTTTGTGTTCTCCTTGTAGTGGGAGGAGGTGCCCCTGGTACAGAGGTGGGCAATGTTGCAGAATGTCACATGGGTTACGCATACTAGATTATTAAGGTCAAATATTACAGTGTAAAGGTGAACTCAGGAAGGAATTGAACCAAGGCACAATCTGATTCTAGTGCATTTACCAGTTAAAAATTCCTCTTCTCTAGTCTAATGTAGTAACTGTGATTGACAGTCAGGGGGGTAGTATAGACACGAACAGATGAACAGACATAGAAGCTTCATGACGTGAGGATATATAGAAAAGACTCCTTTGGTTAGCACGGTATGTCAACATTTGAGCTGACACATGAGGATACATTAACCCATCTTAGAAGAAACTTCAAGATATTTTTTTCCAGTAGAAAACAAGAGAACAAAGAAAAAGAGCAAAGATCACTGTAATGGTCAAAAGATGTGCTTCTGTACCCAACAATTGTGGTAGGCTAGGGGAGTGTCACTGTGTAGATTAAGAAGAAATGTCAAGATTTGGCAAGTTTTATGTAGTTTTATATGAGAATTATAATAAAGGAAAGTATCATTATCATCAACTGATACCATATTCTAGTAGCAATTATACAAAGTGAAAAAGTGAACCAAGCATTTTTTTTAAAGTAAAACTCAACAATGGATTTCTCTTTCTTTCTTTCTTTCTTTCTTTCTTTCTTTCTTTCTTTCTTTCTTTCTTTCTTTCTTTCTTTCTTTCTCTTTCTTTCTTTCTTTCTTTCTTTCTTTCTTTCTTTCTTTTTTTCTTTCTTTCTTTCTTTCTCTCTCTCTCTCTCTCTCTCTTTCTTTCTTTCTTTCTTTCTTCTTTTCTTTTTTTACTAGGGAAATAAAATATTAGAAGATTCTTAAGAATGGGGAGATGTTGAGAAAGCAGTGTGGGGTAGAGAGATGAAACTACATAGGTCATCTGGGCTGTGAGGAATGAGGAATAAGACTAAGAAGTTGCTCAACTGTGGGAGGAATCCCACCACTTTAACCCAAGAGTGAGGGCAGTCAGAAGCAAGAAATACGCTGACCAAATGGAGCTAAGTTCTTGATCAGAGTTGTCCCGCTGATGAAAGATACCCTCTTCCTGGTTGCCTTGGCAATAACATTTATCTTAGGTTAATGGCATTATAATTAGGAACAAAACATGCCAATATTTAAGAGGGTGAGGCATCTAATTAACTCCACTCGGGGGAAATTCTGGGGGTAATTTGGAAGATTCTTGCCCCAGAGACTATGTAATTACTGGAAAGAATATTTCTTTTATATGGATCTATTAATGGGAATCTATGGACACAGGGCTTCCAGGTACTGCTAATCCATTGCTATCCTACTGAATCCTATCATGTCAGTATTTCATACCCACGTTACCTCCCTGGCACTTGCTATCACCGTGGCAAAGAAATAAAAAACTCTGGACTGGGATCGGCAGAAGCTCATACTCTTGGGGATCTGAGAAGGATTTGGAAAAATCTAGGTGGGTGCTGTTTGAGTTTCTCCCTCATCCTTGACATCACATACATAACGTCCCCCACAGCTCTGTCAGCTTAGTTGATGCTCTTTTTTCATGCTATTTCACTTGGAATAGAGTTACCCGGCATTATGTTTCGTTTCACTAGTAACTATGCGACGAAACAGTGATATATATTGAGCAGCTACAAAGAGGACCAGGGTTATTTCAAAACAGTTTTACTTATTTAATGTTATTTGTCAAACACATATAGTGCTCAATATTCACCAGGCACTGTTCTTAACACTTACCAATATTAACATATTGTCAGAGATATAATTAGGTAAAAAATTCTTGGTGGGGTGTGGCAGAGTTCTGTTGTTTTTTTTTTTTGTTTTTTGTTTTTTGTTTTTTGCCTTGGATAATTAAGATTCTTGAAAAAATTATTGTGTGTATGTTGAAAGAGGTTCAAAATATTAATTGGAGAAATCTGACCTAAAATCCACATTTTTCCAGGGCTCCTTTATGTGTGGTCCATGGTTCTCAGAGAAGTCC
Source organism: Crocuta crocuta (assembly GCF_008692635.1). Lineage (NCBI taxonomy): Eukaryota > Metazoa > Chordata > Mammalia > Carnivora > Hyaenidae > Crocuta > Crocuta crocuta. Next base: position 3,603,653 of record NW_027527388.1, on the reverse strand, counting down.
ATGAACACTGCAGTTATGAATCTGCCTATAAAAGTCAGCCTAGTCATTTTTCATGGCAGAAAGGATGTATCTTTATTACAGTCCCAAAGGCATCTGCAACTCTCAATGGCTGTGGTGGTTCACAATGTTTAGCTCCCATTAGCATCTCCTACTTTTAAGTTCAGTCTTACATGGACAAATTGGAGAATTAAAATACTTACTGTGTATGCTGATGCAAATTGATGATGTTGATGTAGAAGGATTTTAGTTAAATTTCCTCTCTAAAAATGCATCAAAGCCAGGGATGGCAAGAAAGGTAAACTCTGTAAAAAACCATTAACAGTGCAATGGGGATAAATAATCTCAAACTGCAAAACATGAAGCATAGCTCTCAAGTCCTTGATGCCTAGCTTGAGACAAGAGTGTTTTCTGGCATCTGGCACAAATCTTCTTCAATCTGGAGAAAAGTGATTTCCGCCAACGTGTCACAGTCCTGCATGGAAGTGGTACACAAAGCATTCCTGATATCATGGAATTTACATACTAGTGTGGGAAGACAGAAAATAAAGTGCTCAACAAGGGAATTGTTGATCATGAAAAATGCTCCAAAGAAAAGAAAACAAGATCTCTGTTGAGTACTTGAGGATCCTTGGTCTCTGAGAGGGTGACATCTGAACTGAGACCTGACTGACAGCAGGATGACAGCCTGACAAATATTTGGGGCCAGAGTTTGTCAGAAAGGGGGAGAAGTAAGTAAAAGGAATCTAAGGCAGGGATGCTTTGGGCAGGGATAAGGAATAATAAGAAGGTCATTATGTTTGGCTTCAGCCAGTGGAGGAAGTGGTAGGAAAATGTATATGTAACTGTTATAAACCATGATGAAATAATTGAATACCATTTATTATTATTGTTGTTTTTAATCTGGAAATGGAAAGAATTAGAAGTTGACTAATTTCTTCATCTTTCGTAGCAAGGCATTTGTATGTACGTTTAAAGTTAACACATGTTGTTAAATAGCATAATGATTCCAACCTCTTAAAAATTTAGAACTAATTTCTTAATATTTAAATATTAATATCTCTGTGGTAAAGAAAATGTGAAAGTAGTTCAGCACTTCCTTTAGTTGCATTTTTTTTCTTCCTCTGGTAAATTCAAATAAAATTTAATAGTTGTTTTTTAAACGTAATATTAGTGTGGTTGCAATTTTGTAAAATTATTCTCTCCTTCTTTCCTTCCTTCCTTCTTCCTTTCTCCTATACAGATAAGATATATGCAACACATCTGAAATGATGTTCATCAAATGGTAATGATAAATACTTAAACTTATCTGCTTGTTTATTCTTAGTTTTACAACAGACAGAAATGTGATTCAATGAAGTTATTCATATTAAGATTTTGTGGGTTTTTTGCTTCTATAATATTTGCTCTTACTTTCATTGGCCTAAGAGATTGAGTGATTTTATGTTTGTGTTTCATTCTTTCTCACTTCATTTCTAGTATTTAAACATGTTGCCTAAGATCTTTGATCATCTTTTATAAATTGTAGCTTTCTTACATTTTTCAGAGAGTGGAATATGAACAACTTTATCAAGATATTTCCTAGCCTTTTCTACACTCATGAATTTGAACACTTTCCTCCAGCCCATCATATTAAATAGAACCTTATTATTTTTGCATTGATCTTTAGTCTCTTTCTCTTGGTGAGACCTATAAAGTAACACCTTATGATAAATTTTAGTAGCTAATGGCTGTTGATATGACAGTTTAAAAATGACTCTTGCTGTTTGTCAATTTTTCTTTGGATATGGGAGTTTTGGAACTGCTAGCTTCTGTTTTTGATATATTCTGTTTAATAATATTCTCAAAACAGTTGTATCTGTTTATCTTTAGGTTTATATATAAACACATGTCTTAGAAAAAGCATTTTTGTCAGTAAATTAGTTTTAGATGGGTTGATCTAATCTATTCATTTTATCTCACTTTTGAGTAACTGGATCCAAGATTGTTCCTTAACCTCAAAGACTAGGAAGTATGAATGCTGTGATAGATTGCATTATTGTTCCCATTTCTTCATTTTCTTCATATTATCAGTTTATACATCATGCCTTTTACTATGTATTATTATAGTACCTCACATAGTCCATTAGGTGAAACGTAATTCCTTGTCCACTTAACTTTGGACCTGGCCATGTGACTTGCTTTGGCCAATGAAATGTAGAATAAGCTGAAACCTTAAATGTGTTTCCATTTGTTGCCATTTAGTTTCCTCTCTGTGCTTAGCTGCCTGCCCCACGTACTTCTTTCCTCAAAATAATGAAAAAAAAAAAAAAAAAGAACAGACCTGAATTTGACCTGCAGGTGGAGTCCAGTCAACCACAGAAGAGCCAAGTGAGACCAGCTAAGGTCAACCAAACTGCAGTTGACACATAGGACCATGAACGAAAAGAAACAAATATTTATGGCTGTAAGCCACTGAGAACTTGGAGGGTTTTTTTTTTTCCCACCTGCAGTATTAGTGCCTTAAGGGGTGATGAGCCTGATCACTTAAAAATGATCTGGGTGCCTGGATGGCTCAGTCGGTTAAGTGTCTGACTTTGTGATTTCATTTCAAGTCATAATCTCTCGGTATCTTGGTCATGGGTTCAGGCCCCTCATTGGGCTTTGCACTGGCAACGTGGAACCTACTTGGGACTCTCTCTCTCTCTCTCTCTCTCTCTGCCCCCTCTTCTAGCCCTCCCCTGCTCGTGCTCATGCTAATTCTCCTCTCCCTTTCTCTTTCTCTCTCTCTCAAAATAAATAAAAAATTAAAAAAATTTAAAAACCTAGATATCTTTACTTATATTCTAGTCCCATAAACACAGTTGAAACACTAAGATCTTCATTAAATTGACTCCCATATGAGATTCCAGTTGTGGTTCTGCGAGTTACTAGCTCTATGCCACTGAAAAAATTCTCTTCATCTCAGTGAGTCTGTTTTCTCTTTTGCAGAAGTTGGATAATAGTATCTTCTCTAAAAATAATAATAATAATATCTTCTCTAGAAGACTAAAGATATATGTGAAATAATTTAACACAAATATAGATATTAAATAGGCATTCAGCAAAACTGTTATTTAATATTCACATTGGACTTATTCATTTTTTAAATTCTTTAATCTTTATTTTTGAGAACACTGGACTTAATTGAGCACAATTTTTGAGTGCACTACTCACCATTTTATAAGTTTGTACCTGGGATTTTTGAAAATTAATGCAAATATCATTATACAAATAACAATTTTAGGTTGACTAAATGCAGACATCTGAAATAAACTTCATTAAATAAAAAGTCAGGCTTATTAGAGCCTATAATTTTTATCATACATCAGGAAATATTTACAAAATATTGGTAAGAACTTTGTCAAGGTTAGCAGCTCAGACAAAGAAATGCCAAGATACTCATTTTTGTGAGTGACACTTCAGTCCAGATGAGACCACATGACATTTCAGATCAACCCACAGCCTATGGAGAACAAAGCCTAGGGAGGGACACAGTAGAGAGGGGAAAAAAATGAGTCATGGATTCATTAAATGGAAATTAAGTCTGAACCAAGATAACAAAATTATGCACAGATAAGCACCAGCGACTACAAATAAACCATGTGTATGTGAGGTGGTTAGATATATATTTCTGCCGAGAACACCACATATTTTCTGTGCCATTGAGAAAAAGAGGTTAAACTGAGTAAATATTAATCAGTAATGTCCAGAGTGACTGTTACACTTGATTTCAAGGGTGGTAAGTCATGTCTTGCATGTGTACAGGATGACTCTTAAGTATCAGGCACTATTCCTATACGGCTCTGTGAATAAGACGGAATGCCTCTGCCTCCATGGAGTCCACAGTCTTGACAAAGTCTGTCTAAAGAAATTTTTTTTCAGTGTATTTCTTGAACATCCATAGCTCTTTCTCACCTCTGATTAGAACCTTGCACATGTTTGAAGCTGCTCTTACCTCTACCTGGAAGATTCTTTTGGTAGTCAACTAGATATAATTACAAACTGGAATTGTTATAAAGCAATGGAAATGAGCATAGAAATAGAGAGGTAACATGTATGCAGAAACCGGAAGGATGGAAAGGAACACGGCATGTGAGAAGGAGGGGAAGGAACAGGACATCTCAGAGAGAAGGGAGCCTTGCCTCCCCTGGAAGTGAAAGGAAGCCCCTGTGGCTGGTGCATGGAGGGTAGACGTGAGAGCCAGAGTCAGGTCATGCTGGCTTGTGGGTAAATGTATGTTCCTGAAAAGGGTGAGGATGTTATTGGAGGAGCAGTGAGAAGCTAAGGAAGTTGTTTTAAAGGAAAGGGGTATGCATCATTAGTTTCCACTTTAAAATCTTACTTTGTTAAGTGGTTGGGATTGGGGAAGAGAGAAAATGGGGAGAAATCCAGAGGACTGGCTGTTGGTGACAAGAAGCAGGTTGATGGTTATGGAAATAGAGGTGGGAATCTTTGAAAGATATTTTGGATATAGAGACAACAGCACTTGATGATGGATTGGATGTTCTCAGTGACTTAGGGGGGAAACTTAAAGATGACTTCTAGGTTTCTACAAAGTTGAATAACAGTAGTCAAAGGAGATCGCTTTGCAGACCAGGCTGCTGGCTGCAGACATGCTTAGATGACTGATCAGGAATAACATTGATTTAAAGAAGGGCTTTGATCATAAAAACCGAAGTACAGACAGAGCACAGTGGCAGGCGGGACTCAGAGAAGAGAGAGGCACAGACAGGCTTAAGTCTAGACAGGTCATGTTCACAGGCTATTCTTAGTCTGGAGACCTGGTCCCACCACCATGTTTCAATACAGCAGTAGGCACCCAACGAGGGTGGGAAGCAGCATCAAGGGAGTGAAAGACATTGCAGAATCAAGCATGGCTGAGAAATAATTGCTGGTTGCATGATCTTGTGTGAATTACTTGAATTACTTAACCTTTCAGAGCCCCCGATTCCTTATTTATAAAATAGGATGAAAATATTTACCTTGTATGTTTGTTATGGAGATTAATTTGAGCAACGTTTACAAAATGCCTTGCATATAGTAGATGCTAAAAACATAGTTCTCTTGGCCTCCCCACTGTGTAAATTAACTCATATCATTGAGAGAGCTCTCATTCATTCAGCTATGTGACTAATCAAATCCTGACACGAAAGGGCTTGGTTCTTGTCCAGCTCCCTTCAAGCTGAGGAGTGGGGAGTCGGGGGATAGGAAAAAGAAAGCAGAGAATAAATTATGTAAATATCTAAATATTATGGTATATTCTAAATCATATAGTGGAGTCTAGATCCCATTTCATTATATACCATATTATATTAATTTTTAGGTCTTTGTAGCAACTTTGTGAGAACAGTATTCTTTGGTGTCTTTTGTAAATAAGGATGCTTGTGCAGAATTTGGGAGAGCTGAGCAAGGTCACTGAGCTCAGGACTGAACGTGCTGAGCCGAAGCTTGCACATTTCTTCCTCTACACTGTGCAGCATCTGCAAAAGATCAGCCTTAACACAAGTCAGGTTCCCAAAGGAGGAGGAAACTTTTCGTCTCCATAATAACTTTTTTTCCCCCTGGGGTGGGTAAACATTCCTCTATATGTGGGGATAGTTTTGAGAGGATCTACATCCTTTTTGATTTTGGAAAGGCTGAGTCATTCATTCATGGGATTTAGTCATCCTTCTTTCTTTTAGACAGGACAGACCTCTGGGTCCCTGAAAAGTTGTTTGACACTCTGAGATCATTCAGCTGGTGCAATTTGGCATTTTAGCTATTTCAGTACAGTAGTCCTTCGGTGTTTCTCTGGTGCCTCAGGAATTTCCTCCCCTGGCTTTTTTTTTTTTTTTTTTTTTTTAAATTTAATCCATGATTCAATCCTACTACCAGCAGCAGTGCTTTTTCTCAGTAATATGACCAGTAAAAGATACAAACGCATGCACGCATATATCCCCTTGGGTAGCTAATTGTCATCTCAATTTTGATATGATCAAAATAGAACTCTTCATTTCCCTGCCTCAAATCTGCCCACCTTCCCTTACAGTCTTCCCTTCTTAATAAATGGCAACTCAAGAACATGAACCTCAGCTATCCTTGACTCCTCCTTCTCTATGGAATCAACATCCAGATGTCTGTCAGTCCTGTCTTTGAACTGTTACAAAGTGGAGGCACTGACATCTCTCAGCAACATCTTTTGCCTGGGCTACTCTGATAACTCCGAAATATTTCTCCCTCCTCCCTCTGGATCCCCTTGTTCCCTTTCTTTTCAAAGGAGCCAGACTGGTCCTTTCACAAGGGAAGAGGCAAACTCTGGATGGTGGTTGCCCACACCTTGCTTGATCCAAATTCTGACATCACGGCCGACTTTTCTCTCATACCCTCTTTGCTCTAGCACACTGACCACTTTTAGTACCTCCAGCATGCTAACAAATTGCCATTTTACGACTTTTCTACTTGCTGATCTTTCTGCATAGAATTCTCTTCTCCCAGATAGACAAATAGATTCTTTCTACGCTTGGACATTTCTGCTAAAAGAATTGCCTTGTCAGAAAGTCTTTCTTGACCTCTCATTATAAAATGACAACCCTATCTCAGTACTTCAGCTCTCTTTCTTCCATAGCACTGATCACAGCTTAATACTGTGTAAGTTTGCTTATTGTTTTCTTCACAACACCCTCCATCTTGCTTTGCATGCACAGTCCATGTGGACAGTAGCTTTTTCTCAGATTTGCCTACCATTGCAATCATGCTTGGCTTGATCCAGGAATTCAATTCCTATTTGTTGAATGAATAAACTGATGTTAATATTTATGATATAAATTGTCATCCTTGTAGATTGTGTAAGAGTTCTTAAGTATATTCATTTTAACTATATTTTCCTTTGATGGCTCTTCTACCCCTGACCTCTGGCTTTATTATAATTAACTGTGGCCTTGATAAGAAATACTCTCAATTTTGGGGAATAGCAATTTCAACAGTAAAACATTAACACTGAATGGATAATATGAACAAGTCATTTCTGGAAAAATATTGTGAAATGAAATACATCTCCTCAGAGCACATTTTCTTCATGCAGAATATTTCCTTATTCCCATGCAACACTAGATTCTGCTGTACTTATTTGCTTTAGAATTTAATGTTTGTTATATTTGGGAGGCTAGGACTGAATAAAAATGAAAACCTTTTCTAATGCTGTCAACAGATATGTTATCAAGAATTTTTAATCTAGTTTTAATAAGTTTAATGTGTAGTAGAACCATTCTTTTCGGTTTTTTTCCTTCCTGATTTAATTCCCATTGACCATCGTTTGTGCTGCAGAGTTGAAGCTCTGTACTTTAGCTTGTCTTTTAGACAAACTAAGACTGTTGTATTGAATTCCGAAGCATGTGCACTTGAAATTGGAAGTCCACTGTCAGTGGAGAGAACCTGCCGTAGCCGCCACTCGCCTACTCTTCTGTGATGTGATACAGCTAATCCCAGCCGAACTACTTGAAATGCTTGTTACTGCTGCAATCTCAATGAATTTAGAGTGGTAATCAATTAACAGTAAATAGGTTTCTTTGTCAATTTGGAAGCATCCCAATGAAGGTAAAGAGAAAGTGGAATAAGGTGATAAATAATTTATAGCTGGAGAGAATCCTTAATTCCTTCTGCCCACTCATAGGTTCTAAATTATTTTTTAGGGGTAACAGGAGACCAATAACAAGAAGCCTGGGACACAAATTAACTCTGTTTAAGAAAAGAGATTTTTAAACTTAAAGATGTGCCAGGTTTGCTGCTTACACCTGGATTTTATACAAACGATACAATTGCAAAGGGCCACTTGTCTGTGACCCTCCTGAGGTCTCTTTTTGCCATTTTTCTCGTTATTTTGATTTTTCTCTTGATCTCTCCTCCAGGATTATTTTCGGACTTGTTTGCATCTCATTTTGTACCAGTAAAGTGCGTGTGTTAGTGCACACATGCACAGTTGCTGTTTTTATCTTCCTCTGGTAACTCTTTTTCTATGTCTCTCAGGGTCTCATCTTGGCTAGGCTTTCTTTTTATTAGTATCTTGACAGCTTGGAGGTGGTGATTAGGACACTTAGAGCTCTGAGGCTTGGATGCGCAGCATGGATGTAATTCCCCATTCATTACCTGTCTTCCTTCCCCTGCTCTGCCTAGGTATGGGTAATAAAGGCCTGTCTTCCCATGCTCAATTCCAAAGCCGAAGGGGAATGGGTGGTAATGTTTCGGCAGCTCCTTCCTCACCAGTGACATCTGGGGATAGTGAATTCACAATGTAGTTTGCCTACCTCACGATGCACCAATAAAGTCAGGCTGCTGACAAGGAGGTCTGGCTTCCTGGTATTCTCCTAAATGTTCTACCCCAGACCCTAAGTCTAGAGGCTAGCCCTAACTGTTGGCCATGGCTCTGGGTCATCCTTTTAGATCCTGGCAGCCCCTTAACCTGGTTTGGATTCCAGTTTTGGTTATTTTTGTTTTACATTGTCTTATGTGAATTTCCCTTATCTAGAGCTCTTATATATATCATATAGAGAACTGCCCCCACCTTGAACTTCATCACTCCACCATTAGATTTTGCCCTCTGGCCCAAGTTGAAAAGTGAGAACTCGCTGGTTCAAATGAACTTGGTGATTTTGTATTCTAGGAGGGGGACAGCTCTTCTGTTTTTCTAGTTCTACTCATTCTGTGCTAGTTTTAGTGATCTAAGAGCTTTGGGGATTTAGGAGTGAGACTAGGTCTCATTGCTAGTGCGTGTCCAATAAAAAAAAAAAATTGCCACCACCCCTAGAAACAGAAGTAGATTTATGTGAAGCTAAAGAATCTTAAGTTTCCAGGTCTTCGTTTGCATGGGCCCCTTCTGATGACCTGGCAGGGGCTTCAGCAATGTGTTCACATAGGCATATGATTTTGTAAATTTGCAAAAGTAAGATATTTTAACTGCAACCAATGATAACCATTGTGTCATTTCACTCCATCTTCCAATCTGTCATATTTTTACTCATGTCTGGTGGCATTGCAGTGGGCCAGGACATATTTTTGATCTGGCTAAGTAGACTATGAGTGAGATACATTTAATTTAGGTTTACTGGCACAGATTTATGTGCATAGCAATTACTTGAATGAGGAAGCCATGGCTAGCAGGCAGCCTTGAAGGTGCACAGCTCAGATATCCCTTCAAGAGAACCTGTTGGCAAACTTCCTCCAGCCTCTGCACCTTCAGCATCAAACCAAAACCGTGCTCTCCCAGGGCTGCCCTGAGCCAATGACTCTGCAGAGTCTGAGTTCTAGGGCCAGTCCATTTCTGCCCATTGCAGAATAAGCCATCTTTGCCCTGGAGCCTGGGCTTTCTTAGAACTGAACGGCAGCCCAGTTTTCCTTCCTTCTCTCTTTCCTTCTGCAGGTGTCAGATCCTCATTGCATTTGAAAGGTTCTCTCTATCTTCTGTTCTTTCTCTTTTTTTATCTCCTAGGGACATTCTCCTGTACATCTAATTCCAACCTGGTGTCTGCATCAGAGGATGTGAACTGACACAGTTAAAAATTCAACAGGAGGATTTGTGTCAGATCTTTCCTTAAACTGAAGTTTGGCTATTGAGTCTAATGCCAGTGACCTTTACACCATATTGTATTACTTTTTATATGTCTAGTGCACCATCAACCAATCTTTGACTCCTAAACTCAAACTTCAGATTGCAGCCATCTGGTTTTAGTCACTTGCCAGCACTTTACAATATTTTCTACCTCCCCTCCTGACTCCAGAGCATTTTTTCCCCCAATGTTCTCATCCACTACCACCCTACCTATATACTATACTCTACCCAAACAGATTCTGTCATNTTAAACTTGGATACTGTGTGCAGGCCTCCTGGCAGAGCATCCTGTTTGCAGGAATGCCTTGCCCAGGCAGGGAGCCCCGTGTGCAGGCACATCCCTGCGTCCCTAACCATACTTTCTCGTGGTCACTGTCGGGCTCCCACAATTACTAGGGCAAACTTTTGCTCATGCTCTTTTCTCTGCCTGAAATAGCTTTTGCCCAAACTAGATGTGTGCATAATTCTTATTAATTTATTTTTTTTGCTGATGTGACATTGACAACAGAAACATAAAACTTGTAATATACCATACCAATGAGGACAGCTGTGTTGAACTGGTAAATACGCATCATTAATTTGAAAAGCATGTAAGATAAATCATTGTTCCAGAAAACTTGAAATGTCCTGAAATTTTATAGGCTATTGATGAAGGAAACTTGATATTTTCTCAAATTTGACAATTATAACATTAAATATTACCAACTGAGCCATGAAGCTTATAGAAATTTCTCCAAAATGCTATTATTATTATTATTTTTTTTGCTAAAGCATACCAGAGAAAAGACTTAATTATTATCTCTTTTCTATTGGTGTTGCCCTCAAATTTCATATGCTGAAGCCCCAACCATCAATATGACTGTATTTGGATACAGGGCCTATGGGAAGGTAATTAAGATAAAAATGAGGTCATAAGAATGGGTTGGTAGGATGTGCATCCTCATGAGGGGAGATATTACAGAGTTTCCTCTTTTTCTCCATTCCCGTCCTGCTTCTGGCCATGTAAGGACACAGTGAGAAGGCAGGTAGCTGCAAGCCAGACAAAGGGCTCTCACCAGAAACCAAACCCTGTCCGAACTTTGATTTGGGGCTTTATGGCTTCCAGAACTGTGAGAAAATTTCTGTTGTTTAAGGCATACCATCTAAAGTATTTCATTAAGGCAGCCCAAGTTGACGAAGGCACTATCTTTCCCTTCTTTCTACAGAACAGTGATTTTTTTTCCTCACAGGGAATATTTGACAGTGGCTAGAGACATTTTTGATGGTCACAACTGGGGAAATGCTACTGGCATCTCTTGGGTAGAGGCCAGAGATGCCACAGAAATGCCTATAGTCTCCTCTCCCTCTGCCCCCACTACCTGCTCCCAACCAAGAATTGCCTGGTTCAAAATACCAACAGTGCAAAGATTGCAAAGTCTGATAAACTCTGCTATAAAAAATGATATAAAATCATGTCTTATGAAGAGATGATTAAAGAGGATATAGCTAATTATATGGAAAAAGGTATTATAGGGAAATGTTAAGCGGCTAATAAATATATTTTCTAGGTTTTGTTTGTGATATTTTCACATTTTTAAAGCTCATAATTTATATATGCCTCTTTTCCTGAGTAGAAATTTAGTTTTAAACCTGATTTGGTGCTCTTTTTTATAAGACATTCCTCAAAATTTTATAGTCTTCAGTTTCCCAAATCCTGAATTCACCAAGTTTGGAATTATGATTAAACACTTAAATACAACACTAGCAAATATTTATTTCATTATGATTCCGGATATCTGCATTATAATTTTATTGTTTTGAGTGTAGTCTGACTATCTAAAAATGCTTAGTAAAGTTTAATGTAAAAGAACATTTTTATAAGTGGAATAAATGCTGCTATTATTGTATATGTAGGCAAGAGATTTGGCCTTTCTCACTAAATCCTCTTTGCCCTTTGCGGAATATTTGCCTAAGCTGTTAAATAATAGAGCATTCATGCGATGTATCCTGGGGTCTCTTCTTTAGTGGTGTATGTTCACACGGGAGTAATCCATAACTCACCCACATCTTTCACCCCACTCTTGAAAATTAATTAACACATCACACCAGTTTTGAAATTTCTCAAATATTTCTCATTATCTCATTATTTTATTTAGGGTCTCCATCATTCCTCCATTGGATAGCTGAACAGTTTCTTTTTTGGATCACCCAATTCTACTTCTTAGTCTACACAGGTACCAAGATGATCTATGATCCATCTTTCTATCAGGGTCATCTATCCATCTGAGCATTGTCATTTCATGTTTAAAATCATTCCCTGATTTTCCATTTGTGTTTCTGTTTGTATCAGAACTTGTTCTCCAGAAGAAATCTCCAGCAGAAGCTCAATGAGTAACATTGATCAAACTGCATCAGGTGAAGGGGCTAGAGCCTCCCCTCCTTAAACCATCTTTTACTTACTCCGTATCCTTCTCTGTAGTCCCTGGGGCATCTTCATGGTACCCATGTATGACTGGAATGACAGTAATAATTTATCATCCAAACAAGCAAACTTCTGAGAGTGAATGGTAAGATGATTGCTAGTTTTGCTGGGATAATAGGTGAGAAGTGAGTCTGTCCCGGGCATACTGAAATGTATGAACACTTCCCAGTGTGTATTAAAATATAATTTGCAGATCTCATCTGCACATCAATCCAGTCCACTGGCTCGCAGATTTCTGGGCCACAGCCTACATCCAGAGAGTCATAACCTTGAGCACACGAGAAGTGCACGTGTGGCTCCAAAAGCACAGTTTCCCCTGCTCTACGGGATCCTCACACTGATTTGCTAACCTTTCTGACTGCCCCGCCCATGTCCTGCATTCTCCAAACACCACTGATTGTAGAGATTGTCTTTATGTACATTGCCTCTTCTTTTTGGACAGCTTGCATTTCCTATTTCAGAGACTGTTAACCTTTTAGGAGCCACTTCTGTGCTCCTCAGGAGGAGTTGAGTGCATTTTTCTATGGTCCAACAGAACTTAATGCATTTTATTGCTGACCTTATCTTAATGGATTATTATTCCACTATTGCAGATATCATTTTTTTTCAATAAATGGTGAGCTTTTCAAGGGTAGGGACAATGTCTTACTAATTTTAGAACATATAATAATACTTGGCACCTAGTAATTGCTCAGTAAGTGGTTGATGAGTAAATAAGTAGATGAATGCATGAAGGTAATGTTCATTACCTCTCTTCATTTGGACTTCCTAAATATTCTATATTTAACCTCAAACTATCCAACAATTTATTTTTACTGAGTGATTATTATGTTGTTTAGAAAAGTATTTAAATGAATGTATGGATAATTAAAGTTCTAAATCCAATAAACATGTTTGAATATCTCATTATAGGGCATTTTTGAATCAGAAGGGGTATAGAAATCCCTTAGATGTCTACATTTTTCATGAAGAGAAACTGAGACTCAGAGCAACACATCAGAAGTAGAGCAAAGATGCATCTCTAACCCTGAGGTGACAACAAAAGGCTGTGTTCCTTGCACTTTTTAAATCCCTGCCCTAAGAGGGAATGCCTGGCCCAAATATTGGGGCTAAGTCCTGATAAGATAACATTATTATGTCATAATGTTATTGGTTGGATTCCTTAGGAAGAAGACTCTGCGATGGAGTTTAGCTGGCAGGATGTTTATTAAGGAGCACCTACTGGATGAACACCTGTGAGGGGAAAAAAGCAGGATTTGGCAGAGAAAGAGGTTGAGCTCCCGTACAGTCCTAATGGTGGCCTCTCTTGATCCCAAAGGGGTTTCAGAGCAAGAGTTCCCTTTCAGTGTTGTCTTTAGCTGGGTTAGGATGGCCAGCACTTTCTATCCCTATGTTGAATGAGGGCCACCCTAGAAAAGGTGTGACCTTGGGTGAGGCACTTCTCTGCATTTGAGGTAATGCCTAACAGGTTGAGAGCCAAGGGCTTGTCTACTGGTAGCACTCCTAGCTTCTGAGCATCAAGCTCTTCCTTGAAGGGGAAATCTAGATAACAGAGCCCAGTGTTTCCACAGTAAGTTTTCCTAAGGACAGATTTTTATATGGATACAGATGAGGATTCAGGTCTGAATCAGGTAAATTCAGTTAACAGAGTAACTGGAGTTGTCAGTTGGGTGTTAGTTCACAATGTAGCTGTATATATAGTGATACATATGGCAAATTTACGAGAGACCTCTGAAATTCTGAAGTGCTTGCTGTGATCTTTTGGAGATTTTCTTTGTTAATATGTTGGGATATATGTGGAATTTTAGTGAATTCCTTTTAGTATGTACTGATGAAAGTTGTTTCTTTTCAATTATTACTTGATATCTTAACAGACTTCTTAATATAAAAATAAGCTTTTATTATATTACAAAAACAAATCTTCAGTCGTGGTGAAAATTTTGAAAATATGTTGAAATAGATTTCCTAAGATTTTACTTAAAATTTTCAAATGCATAATGTATATGTGAAGTTGGCCCGGATTCCTATTTTGCCTATTTTTATATTTAGGTATTAAGATTATGCAAAAAAGTATAAAATAAGCTGGAAAGCTAATCATGTATTTTTATTCTATAGAAAAGCATTTATACAGTATGATACTTTGTTGTTTTAATTTGGTACATTTTTGCCAAATGATTCACTGATTAACTTTTAAATTCCTCCCATGACTTCTATGTCTTGGAGTTGATTTCATTAACTGCATCATGTCCTAGGAAAAAATGTATAGTTTGTTGATATTTTCAAAGCATTAGCATGGGCTGATTTATAGTATTATTTTTAATCACCTCTGTACTGTATACCCTTTCTCATTCTAAATTTGTGTATTAGGATTTTATATTAAATTATTCTTTTTGGAGAATATTTTGATTGATTTATTTTCAAAGAACTCTTCTTACATTAAGTAATTCTACTTTTTCATTTTTATTTTAAATTGTTAATTTGTACACTTAGAATTAGTTCTTTCTGCTTTTCTTAACATTGCTTTGTTTTACCTCCTTTCCAAATCGTGTAATTCAAGATGAAGTTAGCATTTTCTCCCTTTTTTGTATACAAATGTTCATATTTATTCATAATAGCAAAAATATGGAAACAATCAAAATGTTCTTCAACAGGCACATGGCTAAACAGATTCTGGTGCATCTATACCATGAAACAGCACCCAGAAAAAAAAAAAAGGAATAGGCTCTTGATACACGTAAAGACCTGGATGGATCTTGAGATAATTATGCTGAGTGAAAAAAGCCAACCTACTTACGATTATATAACATTCTCAGAATAACTAAATTATAGAAATGGAAAACAGATTAGTGGTTGCCAGGGGTGAGGAATGGTAGCAGAAAGGGGAATGGGCGTGACCATGAGGAAGTAGGAGGAGGGAGATCTTTGTAGTAACAGAATAATTTTGTATCTTGATTGTTGTAGCAGTTACACAAATCTACACATGTGATAATACAGCAATACAACTACACATACTCATTGCCTCAATGTAATTTCCTGCTTTTAATGGTGTGCTATAACTAAGGACAACATACCATTGAGGGGTGTGGGGCAAAAGGTACATGGGATCTCTTTCTACTATCTTTGCCACTTCATCAAATCCATAATTCTTCTTTTTAAATAATAAAGGCATTTTAAATCAAGATGAATAGTTCTTTTCAGTGACATTGACCATTTCCCAGGTGTTTGGTATGCAGTTTATCATTAGTGCTACATTAAAACTTTGGTGTAATTGTTATTCTAATATTTTAACATTAGCTATTTTGAATTTAATACAAAATTTTCAGACATTTGAAATATTTTGTTTAATGTTTTAATATTAAATTGTAGGGTTGTCATTATTGTTGTTTTTGAATTGGTTTCAAAGAATGTATACCATAGAATTTCTGGAGATTTCGTTGAATTTATTTACACTTTTAAAAAATGGTCTCATATGAACTGTTTTTGCAAAAGTTCCATGCAAAGCTTTTTGCAGAAGTGTCCACTTGAGGATAAAGTGCATTATTTTTGTTTTCCATATAAAGTTCAATATAAATATACTAAATAATATTATTAAGTATTTAAGATTTTAAAAATAATTTTTAATCTTATTTACTTTTTAAAGCCTATAAATGTATTAAAATCTGTACCTTCAGCCTTGTTTCTCTTATTTCTTTTTGTATTTTTAATAGTTTTTGTTTCCTGTATTTTATACTATGAAGTATAATTGATTGACTCTAGTATCAATGCTATAGATTGTATCTTCATATGATAACACAATATTGCATATTTAATTTTTGTTGAAGTCTATTTTTTTGTTATTAATAAAATTTGACAATTTCTATTTCCTTGGGTTTAATTGCTGCCTTTTGTCCAAATATTTACTTGTAATTTTTTTTGTTATTTTGCTTTAGGGAGGCTAGCTTTTGTTTTGGAGCCAAGTCTATGGGTTATCTTTCATCAGAGGTGTTTATTTTTATAAATGTTATGTTTGATTTAATTTTGTTATAGTGTTTGGAGATTTCTGTAAATTCTATTTTGATGTTTGTATGTTTTGCCTTTTTAAAGACTACTTTTTGCTCTTTTGTGTTCATTTTAATTTTTTTTTTTTTTTGGCTTAACAATTTGGAAGAACTGTTCCCTCCCCACTCCCGCTGACACAGTATTTTATTTTATTTTTGTTCATTTACTTTTTAATGTTAATTTATTTTTGAGAGTGGGGAGGGGCAGAGAGAGAGTGGGACAGAGGATCTGAAGGAGGCTATACTCTCATAATAGCAAGCCTGATGTGGGACTTAAACTCATGAACCTTGAGATTTTGACCTGAGCCCAAGTCAGATGCTCAACTGACTGAGCCACCCAGGTGCCCCAGTAATAGGTATTTTAGAGGTTACTTTTAAAATTAAAAAATTTTAAAATTAGAGGGGGAGTGCCCGGGTGGCTTAGTCGGTTAAGCATTCATCTCTTGATTTTGACTCAGATCATATCTCCTGGTTTGTGAGTTTGAGCCCCATGTTGGACTTTGTGCTCAGAGCTTGGAGCTTGCTTGGAATTCTCAGTCTCCCTCTCTTTCTGCCCCTCCCTAGCTCATCATTCTCTCTCTCTCAAAATAAATAAATAAAGAAAAAAATTTAAATAGCATATTTGAACATGCATTTTGCTGATCATCAATGTCGTGAGTGAACCAGAAGCTGTTGCTATTGTGCTACACTAAGTACGTTTTTTTCATATGATATGGGGTTTCTGGATAGATATTATTAAATTATTACATATTAGCATTAATAAGCTTTTCTTTTCCAATCATTGTATTTTATTTTTGCTTCATAATTATTATTATATTTAAGTGAATTCAGTGCTTTCTGTGCATCTTTTTATACCATAGATTCACTTCTTGACTCTCTTTTTGACTGATCTTTCGAATAATTAAGATTTTCAGGAAGAACTTTGGAAGACATCCTCTGTGAGCCTGTGTATTACTAGGAATGATTTCTCTTGTCTTTTTACTTGAATTATAACTTGGCTGAGCACATGGTTTAGCGGTAACTTTCTTTTCCAAAACACTTTTTAAGTGTTTGTTTTATTTTTATTTTTATTTTTTTACCTTTCTTTTTAATGTTCTAGACGAGCCAGCTTCACAGGTTATTTTCTGAGAAAGATTAATTCTTGTGGGTTCCGCCTTTAGCCTCAGGGATGTAGGATTTGCTCTTTTTTCCTTGAAATTCACAACTTCAGAACGTGATCCAGAAAGGTAAGCCCTTGGATCTTTCTTTTTTTTAAATGTTTATTTTTTATTTTTATTTTTTATTTTTGAGAGAGAGAGAGAGAGAGAAACAGCGTGAGCAGGGGAGGGTCAGAGAGAGGGAGACACAGAATCCGAAACAGTTTCCAGGCTCTGAGCTGGCTGTCAGCATAGAGCCCGACGCGGGGCTGGAACCCGCGAACCGCGAGATCATGACCCGAGCCAAAGTCGGACGCTTAACCGACTGAGCCACCCAGGTGCCCCAGACCTCGGATCTTTCTTGAGGTGTTTTTTACGTTCTCTCACATAACTTAGGAAACATTAGGAATGTTTTCATTTATTGGTAAAACAGAAGAACATTTTACTGTATTAGGAAAGCTCTACCTTTATACCGTTTTGTTATTTATTCTGTCATATTTGTTTTTTAATTTTCCAAGCAATCAGTTATCCATTTCTTAATCTTTATTTCCTGTCTTCTATTTTAATCCTTTGTAATCGTACAATTTTTCTTTTCTCGTCTTTCTATTGGTGGACGTCACGGGTAGGACGTGACCGCGAATTGACAGCTGATGCTGAATCCGTGCAACCAGAGCCCAATCCGGGCAACCGAGCTCCTCGCCGCTTCCGGTTCTCGTTCTCATTCTGGGAACGTTCGCGGTTCCGCGCGCCTGCGCTGGCTGCCGTAGCGCCCGTGTTTCCCGCCGTGGGAACGGTTTTCAAGCACAGTCTTGAAAGAGTAAGGTGCCACCGAGACTATCAGGATGTGCGCGTGACGAACCCGTTAAGGCCTCTCTATAATCTGTTAAGAGTCTGGCCGGCAGGTGCGGCACCTGCTCGTCTCCCGGTTGCCCAAGACAGGCCCACGAAGCGAGTAAGTTCCCTCGCGCATCCAGTCTGCTCCCGACTGGTCTGGAGGGGTCTGCCTCTTCCTTCGGTCTCTCCTTGCCGGCCTCGTAGTGGGCCGGTTTTCCAACCAACACCTTCGGCATTTCTGAAGTGCTTAATTTTGTTGCCTCTTGGACGGATTTTATTTTCTATATTCTGATATCTTTTTATTCTGAGATTGTCTTGCTCTTCATGAAGATATATTGAATGAATATAATTTTATATCATAATCTTTAAAAAAAATCTAGTTCCCCAATCCATTCAGTTCCCTTTATGTCTAGATGTTAACATTAGATTATTTCATAAAGTCCATGTTTCCTTCAATGTCATTGGTAATAAAAATCAGGTTCCTCCAAAAAAAAAATATATATATATTTTACCATTTCCTATAATAGATCTTTCCAAAGTATGTTTTTCTCTTACATTTTTAGGGCTTATGTCTTCTCTCTTTTAATTAAAAAAAATTTAATGTTTATTTCTTTTTGAGAGAGAGCATGCATGTGCCTGCACACCTGCGTACAAGTTGGGGGAGGGGCAGCGAGAGAGGGAGACACTGAATCCGAAGCAGGCGCCAGGCTCTAAGCTGTCAGCACAGAGCCGGACGCTGAGTTCTGATTTACGCACTAGGAGATCATGACCTGAACCAAGTCGGACACTTAAACTGACTGAGCTACCCAGGTGCCCTTACGACCTCTCATGACCTCTCTCTTTTTAACGTGCCGACTACTTTCACGAGTACTATGCTTATTTTTGTTTGGTTTTGCCCTTTTCTTTCGCTGAATGAACAGAGTATATCCCTACTGTGATACTTACCCTGCACACAGTGTTGGTTTCTCTTGGGTTAGCCTCACAGTCCATTTGACAGCTTTTATATCTGTCTCAGATATTAAGCTGGAGACAAGTGTTGGTATTGAGTATCTCAAACTCCTGGTGTTTAGAGGTTTTTTCTATAATAATGTTTAGCTGGCTTTGAAGGGCTCTATCACTGGTCCAGGTGTGTTACATTGCTGTGAGTTGGGGAGTAAATTCCTGAGTAAGTGAAGCACTCTTTAATTCTTCCTTTCACAGAGACAGTAAGTAAGTAATCAACAGCCTGCCCACTGATCCCCGATCTCCCAAGGTTAGAATTTCTCTACAGAGGCATTAATACCATTGGGGGTAAAGTATTACATTTTGATAAACCTTCCATCCCAGCCACAATTTTTATATTTCTTGGAATTATTATCTTACAGGAACATAGAGGAACATAGAGGGATGTTGGCAACATGACTCTGGCTACATTATAAAGCAAGCTGCAAACACATAGTCGGAATCTTCCCTTTATTCCTTAGGAATGTCTCCAAGACCTTAGCACTGAAGCCTGCCAGTGTTAATGCTTTAGTTTCTGACTCCTGGGAAGATTTGGGAGATCCCAGGTGTGGGACTCAAGGAACTAAAACAAGTGGCAGTTTTCAAACAGCTGAAAAATACTGCAATGTTTTACTAATTCTTATGGCCACAGCAATATAGGCATGTCCCTTATACCTCTTGCCCCCAACCTAGCATTTTTCTTCAGAAAGATGCTTTTTTTGGTTACAATTAGTTACAATGACAAGGAATCATTAATTATTTCTAGTTGCTAGTGGGAATAAAACTTTGTATCACTTTGTGAGTTTTTGAGAGTACTTCATTGTGGGGTACTATGAGGAAGCTATTGTGAAGTACTATGACTATTTAATTTGTTTCACAAAGAAGGAAATAGAAACTTAAGAACTTTGTCTAAATTAACATGGCTCGTGATGAGAATCCTTATTTCATTTATTCTTCTGCCTCCTGCCATATTGAAATTTTGGATAATATACTTTCCTATATGCAGCTGATCCTGTAATAAATAGAACTGTTGCCCAAGAAACTTTGGTTAGGAACTATTGATTTGAATCTCAACTTTGTTACTCACTTATTTAATCTTAAATGATTCAACCTCTCAGAATTTAGTTTCATTCATTTGGAAGTATTCTGTCTGGAACATCAAATAAAATAAAGGGCATGAGAAAACTTTATATATTTTATCATTGCAATGTTAGTTGTTTGTGAACACGTGTATGTTTTATATTTTTATGCAGTTTAAACATCCTTGATATTATTTGTTTGATCACCATTTAAAGAACAGTGCATTTTACATGGTAGATGTATGTATTTGTTCGCTTAGTGAGTGCATTCATAGCTTATCAGTCTGCTTTTAAATGACTGGAATGAACTTATTTTCCCTTGATTTTCAGGTAAGTTTCATAAAATCCAGAAAGAAATATTTAAATTGAGTTTTCACAACTGTTTGCATTTATTTTAAGTGATGTTAGTACCCTAAAATTATTGTTTATGTCTTATCATTTACTGTGACCTTCATTATTTGAAGTAGTCTCTGCTTATTTTACTATTTTATACTAATTACCCATTGCTTATCTTATTTGTTAAATGGCAAGTTTCTTTTACTGTAATTTTTTGTTTCCTTCCTTTACTGCAGTTTAAAAAAATCAAGGCATTCTTGAATATAATGAGGGAGAAAAGTATCATTTATAAAATGCCCAAACATTCTTCCTCTCTTGAGCATGTGGGTTCCTTTTTGGGTGCAAAAAGAGAAAGCTTACTGGTCTGTTTAATAAACCATGGAAGCATGTCCATAGTGGAAGAGCTGCAGGACGTTACAGTCTGACTCTAGGTCCCTTCCTCCCTGGCGATTTCCCGCTGGTCTCTGTTGGTGTCTCAGCTCTCACTGTGGGGTGTTTTTCTCCTCTTTTCGTTCAGGCCCCAAAGTGGGCACTGAGCGTTCATTTCATTCTGTGTGAGCTTAGTTGAGGGCACTCTGAACATTGAACCAGACTGTAAATGTGAAGGGATACAGTAGGAGACCTTGGGCGCTGGCTTGCTCGTTCTGGTTGCACTCCGGATGGGCTCTCTCTCATGGGCCCTGTGCGGGGTCCATGCCTCGCCCTAGGCTTGCTGTGCTCGCCAGCCCTTGGGCGTCCTGACCCTATGGCCTCAATCTGTACACATAAGAATGTTGCAGTCCTTTCTAAGTGGGAAGACTATATAATTTATCATCTAGACCAGGACATTTATGAGAATAAAATCTTAGTGCTGTAAATAACTTCACGAGGATAAGAAGAATAACTGTCCTAGGAAAACTGAGATATATAGTTTCCAAAATGATAAGAGAATCCCATACAGTAATGAGCAGGAGGGAAGAATGTGAGGAAGGTGTCATTTCCTCATAGAATGTGTTGTTTGCTTTAAAGTCACCTCTGTAGGGTGGGCACCTGTGTGGCTCAGTCAGTTAAGCGTCCGACTTCGGCTCAGCTCATGATCTCATGGTTCCTGGGTTTGAGCCCCGTGTCGGGCTCTGTGCTGACAGCTAGCCCAGAGCCTGGAGCCTGTTTCAGATTCTGTATCTCCCTCTCTCTCTGACCCTCCCCTGCTCTCTCTCTCTCTCTCTCTCAGAAATAAATAAAACATTAAAAAAATTTAAAAAATAATTAAAAAATAAAGTTAGTTCTATAAGAGTCTGCTAACCATGCTTATATTCAACCAGCCATAAGCATTTTGACATTCACGTTTAGAAATAATTATTTTCTCTTGCTGAGAGAATGTGAACCTACACCTGAGACTTGGCTTGCCAGCTATTCTTTTTCAGAGGACACACACAAAGTTAAAAAATTTACATTACGGTTTAGAGACTCCATTTGTAAAAATATTAACTCATAAACTTAGAAAATATGGCTTCATATTCAGAGATCTAATTTATAAAGTCCTACTTTGTCATCCACTTTTAGCTGTGTCTGCTAAATGGAAAAAATATCGTCCCCAATAATGACTCCTGGAAATGCATGTCTGCATCCTGGCTTATTCTTTAATTGTCAGACACTTTTACTGTTTAAATTGCTCACAGTACTTTTGAAGGAAACCTTACCTGAAACCTAGGCAAATCCCTGAACCATTCCTCTCCATTTTTCATCAAATGCTTCCACTCTACCTTCTTTCTTCCTCTCTACCCCACACGGACCTTTATCTGGCAGTAGGAAGAAAAATACATCTTATGAAGCTTTGGAAAAGGATTCAATTCCCTACATCAGAGCTTCCACCTCTCCTGGGACCTCATTATTTCTTTGAGGTTCTTGCCCTGCAAATCAGGTCTGTCCTACTGGCCCTCCTTCGTGCTTTTTGAGCCCTCTGCTCTCCCATCAGGTTCGTCTAGATGGGTGCAACACACTTTTTCCAGCACGGGCCAATTCCTCGATACTGTAATTGCACTTCTAATGTTTAAAACAACACCTTAAAAATGCTAGATTTTTTAAATATTAAAAAAACACCTATGAAGACAAGGGAAGTTTGGAGTTTAAAAAAAAATTACTTAAGAAGATTAAGAGGACACATGGATTTGGGAAAGTTTGCTTTCTTGTTAAGTGCAAAACAAACAAGGCAGGGGAAAAAAAGGCTGGGGGTGGAAGTAGCTGACAAACGTTACCAGAACCCTGAATCCAAAGAACATGCTTAAAAATCCTGTCTGCTCAGGTGAAAACTTGACAGGTGGCACCCTGAAGGTAGCTTGCACTTGTTCAGGCTGCCCAACCCTGTGGCTCCAGTAGTCAGACAGCTCAGGTGGTGTCTGGACACAGCGCAACGCTCCCGTACACTTTTTGCAGGACATTAGTACCTGGAGGCAGTCAGAGTCTCCTTCTCAGCGGAAGACGTCTTTTCCTTTTTCCTTTTTGTCGCTGGTGGTGCGGAACGGCTTCTGCTCATCATTCTCTTTTAATCTGGCCCAGTGATGAAAAAGACCTACTGGGGCCCGCCTGGCAGGTGAAACATCCAGATGCTAAGCTCCAGGATTAATTTTGCTAGCAGTGGCATCTGGGAGTCAGCTCCTTTCCCCTGGCTTGGCTGGCAAACTGGGTTAACCCCTCACAGACCAAAAGGCTCATTTGATGTGTCAAATTAGCAGTCCAGCTCTCTTGGCAGGAAGAGCCGCACTGATGTTCTTTCAGGGCAGGAATCTGTATTTAAACATAAGAGCCTTGAAGTTTTATCAGAGCCTTTGTCCCACGTGGGACAAAAAAACAAACAGTCCCTGGAGATGATAAGGAGACTGAATGATGTGCAGGCTTTTCCAAGCAACACCTGCAGAGTGTATTCTGAATAAGGGAGGCTGTTGTCAGTGTCCATCAAAGGAAAGGAAAGGCAGAGACTGGGAAGAATGCTCCACTGAGTAAGAATGAGAGCGGATGGAAATATTATTTCAGAAAGCAACCAGATGATGCCCCCACCCCATCTCCACACACGCGCACGTACCCACACTCCCCCCCCCACGTATATACACACCATCCTCACCTTGCATATTTTTTGCATTTGAATTTTGCTTTTGTTCTGCGAAACTGTCTGTCTTATCCCCAAAAGTCAAGAAAAAGATTTATAATCTGACTGCCTTCATGAAATCTTGCCTCTACCATGGTGTTTTTTGTTGTTGTTGTTGGAAAGTTTACGACTGAGTGTCTGCAAGCAACAGTACTTTTGAAAGGGGCTCTAAATATTAAACTCATTTCAAGTGTGACTTGAGACTCAGGCAGACTGCAGGAGTGGTGACAATTTATTACTCTTCAGAAGCCCTAAAGCAGAGTAAATATAGATTTACCAGTGATAATATGAGAACAACAGATCAATTTGATTTTAAGTAAATCCTTCCCCCCAAAAGCCAGACTTTGATTAATCCGTCGAAGCTTGCTGGAGTCACCAGGAACTAATTGAAACATAGATTAGTTCCTCTTTTTCCCACACAGTTAAATGTATCAGGCTGAATAAGGGAATATTCTGAACTTCTTTTGTTGGCACAGATTGTCGGTTTTTCAATAATTGCTTACCCCAAGTTTAAGTGTCATATGTCTAGTTTCGAAAACAGTTGGGAAGCCTGAGATAATTTATTCATTATGATTTAGGAAAAATGGCTTCATCCAAAGTCTCATAATGGAATTCTAAGGCTCTGTAGCCAATTTTGGCCCCAGTCGGTGTGCCTAGATGGCTGTCTGCAATGGCTTGCAAAGACCCAAACCCTCACCCAATTTATTTTGCTTGTGTCCTAAGGATAGAAAAAGCCCCACAAATTCCAGAGAGATGTGTTAATACTTTAGTGTCATGACGGTATACTGGAACTTTGAATTTGAAGTCTGCTTTTTGCTCTGAGGCTCTCAGAGAACTTTTGAAACATTTATGCGTTTCATAGATATTTGTGACTGGTGGAGATCAACTCAGTTTTACAAAAGGGGAAAATGAGGAAAAGAGAGGGCAAGGACACATCCAGCAGTGCCAGAAAGTCAATGGCAAGATGCTCTGGAAGTAAATATCCATGGGTCAACTGGTATCCAAGAACTTAAGGTCATATGGACTTTCTAAAAGTGTGGTAATAGGAGCCCCTTACATCTTAGAACTTATAGAAAATGCTTCTGGATATAGTCTTAAATTTGATGCCTGAACAGCTCTAGGATGAGATTTGATTCCCATTTTCAGGTGAAGAAACTGAGGAATAGAAACTAACAACCTAACAAGTAGTAAACTGGTGCATTTAGTATATCTGAGTCTGGGGCCAGTCTTTTGAACCATTGCCCAGTATTTTTCCTCTAGTTTGGCCCTGAGAGGCTGCTTTTGTCACTTTTCAGAAAGTGGCTGATTATTACAATGAGTTTTTTAGCCAGAGAATCTAATTTTTTTTAACACTGAGACTTTAGCTTTATTTATGTTCATAGGCTCTGTCCGTTAATTTACTGTTTTTCTCAGGAAGTGGTCATTATTCTATTTATTTTAAGTAATAATGATGGCAATGATATTAACTCCGTTAAGTCAAAGGGTTGAAGAATGTCTGCATAATGGCAAAGTCTTCATATTTAGGCCTGATTTTTATTCTGGGGAATTTGATAAGCCTTCTCTTATAGGGTTATTCTTAAGAGTTAAGTGGGTATTTTCTGAAAGTGCTATGAAGTTCTGATTCTATTCATCTGAAAAAAAAAGGAATGATTTATGCGCAACTGCATATAAATGATATGTGCACTATATTCCTGTGTCCTGGAAGCTCTATTGCTTTTTAATATTGCTTAATAAAATTGAATATGAGTTTTTTTAAAAGGTCTTACTTTGCTTTGCAAAATAAATAATAGGCCCAGGTGGCTTTTGTTCTGCTATAGATTTCATCATGACTTGAGGAAATTTCCCCAAATCATGTTGCTGCCCACTTTTGTAGGTGAAATATGGGGTGAAGGATTTGCTTTTCTTTTAATCTGTTTGTCCCGGAATTTTTCAAGTGAGAAAAGCAATTGTAGGAAAGGGCTGTAGAAGTGTGCTTTGACTATTACTAGGAAGGGAGTGTCATGGAAAATGTTGACTAATGAATTTTTCCCAGTGAATTATGAGGCCTATAGTCAAGCCTTATCAGTCGGCTGCTCCATCAAATCTAGTTAACTAACAATTTTCACCACTATTAATCCCTGACTGGGGTTCAGTGCTTTGGATTAAAGCTCTGGCCTATATAGAAGAAATAAAATATAGAAAGGTAGTCTACTTTGAAAAAGATTCTAACTCATGGTATTGACAATTGGGGCCTTCATAGGCCAACAATTCAGAGAAATGTATAGACCTTGAATTAATTTCCAGTGACCTGTATGCTTTGAAGTCTCTACTTCACATTTGTTGGAAGAGGTAGTTCAGTTAAATTATGCTGCCTGACTGGGGAAACTTGAGTAAAATGTAACCCTCTCTTTCCCTTCTCCCAAATCTCAGAGGGTATTGATGATACACATGAGGAAAATAATGAATCATGTTGTGGGGAGAAGAGCTCTCTCTCTGCCTTGCTAGATTAGGGCAACATTGAACAGATGAGCAATTCTGCCTCACTTACGTGGATTAGAGCCAGGCTCCTGTGTGTATTTCCCACCTGGACTTCAAGACCCAGTTTAAATACAACGGCTTCATGACCCATGACCCGTCTCTGATTTTCCTCACTTGTGATTTCCCATTTTTCAGATCTTACCTGTATTTTTCTGATGCTATTTATCAGTCTTACGTTTTAATTTTGATCATACATTATACATTTTCTACCTTTAGATCTGAGGGTGAGTTCTGTGTCTTATTTATGTTGGAAAGCTAATGGCATTTACGCCTTCCTTAACATATAGTATGTTCTCATACATTTATTAAATGATTCAGTGTGTTCCCATGATGACTGGATTCATCTGACTGTCCTTCAGAATGAATTCTATGATATATAACCTAATAATATTTGAAAATGTTTACATAATGGGGTATCTGGGTGGCTCAGTAAGTGTCCAACTCCTGATTTTGGCTCAGGTCATGATATCACAGTTTGTGAGTTCAAGCCCGGCATCAGGCTGTGTTTTGACAGTGTGGAGCCTGGCTGGGATTCTCTCTCTCCTCCTCTCTCTCTGTCCCTCCTCTGCTCATGCTTTTTCTATCTGTCTCAAAAATAAATATACATTAAAAAAAAAAAAGAATAATCATATACCAAATGAGATCTGTCCTTTGTAGTAGATACGTTCTAGTAAAGTTTAACATGTTTTAAAGACAAGTGTCATTTCCTCATTTGTTTTCTTTTTAAAACTGAATACACAGTCCTATGGGAGAAATTGCCTAAGAATTGAAAATTGGGACACCTGGGTGGCTCAATGGGTTAAGCATCCAGCTTCAGCTAGGTCATAACCTCACAGTTCATGAGTTTGAGCCCTGCATCGGGTTCTGTGCTCAGAAACTGGAGCCTGTTTCAGACTCGGTGTCTCCCTCTCTCTCTGCCGCTCTCCCACTTGCTTTCTGTCTCTCTGTCTCTTAAAAATAAACATGAAAAGAAAGAATTGAAAATCTATGGCTGGATAAAATATGAAATATAAAATAATGAAGTACATTATTTCTTTTGTTGCCATACTTTTATGTTGCTTTATATTTTTTGCTCATGTTGTTAGTGTTTTGGCAAAGTCTTTCTGGCCAGGAGAAATCTGTTAAAATCATATGTTTGGTAGAAAAATGATTTTCTGATGAAATACATGAAACTTTTAAAATAAATGTTTCATAGAAATGTAAAAACTATGACCATTAAATGAGGGAAGAGAAATCTGATTCCCTAAGAGGAAGACGCCTCTTTTATGGGGGAGGGGGAGTGAACAATTACATTATAACTGCTTGCTTTCTTTGTGTAATTTCCTATAGCCATCATTTATGTTTATAAGCTGTATAATTCAGATTAGTCTGATGTACTTGGTGTTTACAAACTACCTGAAAATCTTGGCTTATATAATAACAGTTCTCACTTTGGTTATATGTTGATGATGGATTGACCGTGGCTCTGCTCCATCTTCTCTTCATCGGAGGATCCAAACTAGCAGAGTAGCCCCTCTGTCTGATCATTTTTAAAAATTTCATGTGTCAAAGGACAAGACCACCTCTCAATATCTGAAACAAAAACCTTAACATTGTATTTGTTGCTTATTTAAGTGTGTAAAACTATGTGGATCAGGCATGTGCTCTTCAAACAAAGCAGGAACTGATTTGTTTTAGAGCTTTTGGGAAGGATAGAATTTGGAGATTGACTGACTTTCAAGATGGGAGTGTGCTGACATCAGTTGTAGAAGCATGGATACTACAGTGAGGTTGTTGACTAATTGACATTCAGGGAATGTTTCTTTCAAAAGTCCAGTCCCTACTGGATGACTTTTAGAAGCAAAAACTCTCACTGATTGGCTAGGGTTCCTAAGCAGTTGTGATTATTGTTATGGCTGTGGAACTGTCATTGAATGACCAGATAGATTTAAAGAATTCTGGTGTTTACCTGTTTCCATGGTTTCAGAACATATTTTTTAAAAGGAATATGGAAACCTTATTATTTCATTCTCTCTTGGCAGTTAGAAAAGAGAAGTTGGTGGAACTATGTGAAGGCTTTTATAGCTTATATTTGGAAGTGATGTTTGTCAATTCCATTCACATTTTATCAAAGAAAATCACAGAGGCAAACAATAGCAATCTCTAATCAACTCCTAGGGAAATAGAGTTTTTCCCAGGGAAATACAGTTGACCCTTTAGCAACATGGATTTGAATTGCACAGGCCTACTTATACACATATTCCCCCCCATAAATATAATACTAGAAACATATTTTCTCTTCCTTATGATTTTTAAAACAACATTTTCTTTTCTGTAGCTTACTTCATTGTAAGAATATAATATATAATACGTATAACATGAAAAATATGTGGTAATCAACTGTTTGTATTATTGGTGTCCAGTCAGTAGTATGCTATCAATAGTTAAGTTTTGGGGGAGTGAAAAGTTATATGCAGATATTTGGCTGTGTGTGTGTGTGGGCGGGGGGAGTCTTTGTTCCTAGCCCCTACACTGTTCAAAGGTCAACTGTATTTTGAACAATGATATGATCTGCTACTCAGATAGAAGTTATGGTAGAGGGCAAATACAGTACACTTTTATCAGTACATAAGGTATAATAATTCTTCAAAAATAGAGCTAAATACGATTATATGGAAAATGCATTTCTGATAGGTCTTTAAATCCATCTTGTATATGTTTTTATGTGTGGCATTATTAGGGTGACTGTTAGCTAGAGAATCATGTTTATAAATGTCACAAGTTGTTTTTAATGTATATTTTCTATAATATAGTCTGAGAAGCAAAAACATATTCTGTAGAGTTTTATTTGTGACCTCATCTGATTTGAAAGAAGAAAAATATGACTCAGTAAAAATAAGGCCACATAATGGCTAAAAGAGCAACTCATTAAGACACCATTTTGGTCAATTAAAAATTTTTTTTACTGACTTTCTGGAGTGGAGAATTTAACTTCTTTAGACTGGCTTTTCTAGTTTTAGTTTTTTAACCTCATAAGTGATTTATGACAATGAGTTATCATTTTCTAGTCTTGATGAATCATAGAAAGTACTTTAACATACAGTTGCTTTATATCACATAACCTTTGTAGTTGAAATGAAAATCAGTCAGCCCAACATGGAGGCTCTGAACAATCCAGTATTCCTGCTGCAGGTCAGGGAGTAAAAGCTGGAGTTTGTCTCTGGTCTAGTGTGATTTCAGTTACCACCTGCTGAACCAGACAAATTGATTTATTTCTAATTCTCCTTTAATACCTTTGGCTTTAGTTATGTTTTACTTTTTAATCATAGTATTCCACCCTTTTTAGCATGAATCAAATGTCCATAAATGGGTAGATGAGACAATGCTACTTTATCTAGGTTGACTAGCTGACAAGATTTGTCAATGTTAAGCAGACTTTCTTTATTAATTAACTGGCCATTTGATTGGGTTTGATCTGTGAGACATTTTCCTGAATTTTGTTTATAATATATATTTTTTAAGACCTCAACTTTTAGAACAGTTTTATTAGAAACAAGGCCCAGAGATTGTCCATATATTCCCTGCCCCCCAGACTTCATAGTCTACCCCATTTTACTGACATTCCACACTAGAGTTGTGCGTTTGTTGTAATTGATGAATTTACAGTGATTCATGTAGGATTACTTCGTAATCGCCTGAGGTTCATAGTTTATATTACAGCTCACTCTTGGTGTTATACATTTGGGTTTGGACATATGTATAATGACATGTGTCAGCCATTTTAATGGCGCACAGAGTAGTTTCACTTCCCTAAAACAACTCTGTGCTCCCCTTGTATGTCCTCCTCCCACAAAGTCAACCGCTGACCTTCTTACTGTCTCCATAGTTTTGCCTTTTCCAGAATGTCAGAGAGTTGGAATAATGCAGCATTCCTTTTTAGCTCTGAATAGTACTTCATTATCTGAATGGACCACAGTTTATTTATCCATTCATCTATGGGAGGGCATCTTGGTTGTTTTCAAGTTTTGGCAACAGTCAATAAAGCTGCCAGAAACATCCAGGTGTAGGTTTTTGTGTGAACACAAGTTTTCAGCTCCTGTGGGAAATACCAAGGAGTGCAATTGTTGGCTCCTACAGTAAGAGTATGTTTAGTGTTGTAAGGAAACTTCAAACTGTCTTCCAAAATGGCTGTAGTATTTTTGCATTCCCACTAGCAGGGCATGCAAGTCCCTATTGCTCCATTTCTCACCAGTGTTGGTGTTGTCAGCGCAGTATTTTTACAGAAAAATTTAATATAATTCCTCCAAATTCCAATCCTGTTTTAAGCTCATAGGCCCCTAAGTTTATTTTTTTAAGTTTATTCATTTATTTTGAGAGAGAGAGAGAGAGAGAACAAGCAGGGGCGGGGCAGAGCAAGGGGGAGAGAGAGAATCCTAAGTGGGCTCTATACTGTCAGCACAGAGCCCTATGCTGGGCTTGAACCCACGAACTGTGACATCATGACGTGAGCCATAACTAAAACTGGATGCTTAATGGACTGAGCTACCCAGCCCATAAGTTTATATACAAACCTATACATGCTTCTAGTTGTGCAGATGTTCATTAATAACCAAATATATGCATATTTATAACAGCAGTGATGATGATGGCGATGATATCTGACACTTATTGCCACTTATTCTGTGCCTCAGATTGCATTTTGCACGAATTATCCTCTTCAGTACTCATCACAATAGTATGTATGAGATATGAACTATAATCTCTATCTTACAAATAAAATTTGCACAGCAGTAAATGTTAAACCTAGGATTTAAATCCAGGTAGTCTAACCCCAAAGCCAACACTTTTAACCACAAAGCACCCTGTTTTCCCAATCATTAAATGTGTGTGTGCGCACGCACCTTTATATGTTGTTTGTTATAGGAGAGATGGAAACAAAAGCAGTCAGGATAAATCAGACAGATTGCCTGAGGAGGTATTAGTTCAGTAAATGTGGTTGGGTCAGTATTTCCACATCACTGTCTTTACCTCTGCCATTAAACTAATTTTTAGCAAACTGGTTTCTTAGGTTTTATCAGTATTATCCTAAGGACAGCTATATTTGTCTGACATAAAGCAGCTACCTCACACTTCTTGCCCTTGCCTCGCCCCTGAATTATTTTGGACTGCTTCTCTCTGGTGCACAAATTGCCGAAAAATCTAATCTTTGCATGGTGTGCTGCTAATATACTCCAGACACCACAATGTGAGTTTAAATTACCCAATGCCAATAAAATACTCACTTTCCGTGTCAAACAATGTGTGGAAGAAACATGCTTCACTTCCACTTATTGGTGGACATGATGAATTGGCTCTATAAACATAGTACTTAGCATGAAAAAACATAGTTTTCAGATAAACAGACTATTTTATTCTCTTCATTTTTCTTCCCTGCATATTTTTTCTCAGAAGCGTATGAAATATGTTTTGTTATTGCCTCACTTGGCACTTTCAGGTTGGTTTCTTTTAGGATAAACAGGTTTTAGATTCCCAAGCAGAATCATGAAAGGAACACTGTGAAACCTGCCTTTTGCATCAGCCCAAGGGGATGGAACAAAGTCAGTTCCCCAGTAGAGGTGGTCTTTAAGTAAAGGTCAAATAAAATTGTTCTGCAAGCTTAGAGATCAGCTCCACACGGCCACTTTAGGTAGGGGTGCTCTCGTGGTTAGAATTGGAGAGAAAAAACAATATTCTAAAGCTAAAGCTCTTTGTTCCTTTTGACTCCTCTCTTCTTCATTTTAAGAAATATGAAATGCCGATTTGTCTGTGATTCTTTTTCTCTTCATTAGATTACACAAGGTGTTCACTAGGGTATTTATTGTGGAAGAAGTTTTTTAAAAAAATTGGAAGAAGTTGAAAGGTGTATCCTAAGGCTGCTATAACAAATTACCACAAACTGAGTGACTTAAAACAACAGAAATATACTGTGTTCACAGTTCCAGAGGTTAGATGTTTGAAGTCAGGTTATCAGCAGGGCTGTGCTCTCTCTGAAGGCTCTAGAGGATGATCTTTATGGCCTCGTGCTAGCTTCTGGTAGTTGCAGCAACCCTTGGCATTCGAGGCTTGTAGATACATCACTTCAGCCTCTGCCTCTGTTTTCATGCGGTGTTCTTCACTATGTGTCTCCACGTCCAAATCTCCCTTGTAAAAGGACACTCGTTTTCGGATTAGTGCCCACCCTTCTCCAGTATGACCTCATCTTAACTTCATAAGATGTAAAGATCCTATTTCTAAATAAAGCCACCTTCACAGGTACCGGGAGTTAGGACATTGGCGTACCTTTTTGGAGGACACAGTACCATTCACCGTAAGAGACAAGGATGTATTGTGGGAAGAGCACTGGTTTTGGAGCAATGGCATTAATTACCAAGTATTGGCTTGGTGAGAGGGTGTGATGGTTCACTCTCTTTATAACTGCCATTGACTCCTTCACCTGTTTTTTTGACTGGACAGTTGAGGTCTTTTCTTTCTTTGGTTAAGTGCTGTGCGAATGTAGCTTTCAGAGAAGTTTGCTAGTTCCTTTTCCCAACCAGCCTGCCAGTGCTAAACTCTGAGTAGAGAAATTATGGAACCGCAGCTTGCAATCAGGAGACTCAGGTGTGGTGTGAGCTCCAGGCTATGTGCCTCTGAGTTCTGGACTGTAATCCTTCCAGAAATCTGATAAATGAAGTGAAATTGCAGCTCCATCTACCCAATAATACTAGTAATATTATATTAGTAATAATACTATCATAAAAGGATGTGGAGTGGGTGTATTCTTTTTGCCTCAACAGGACTGGGGAGGGGTTTGGGGATTAGGAGAGGGTGCTGTGACTTTTCCATCCCTACCGCCCTGAGGTGCGGAAAGATTGCAAAGTAACACCATGTCCCTATCCTTTATCCTTTGCAGTCTGACTTTTCAAGTTCTTTTAACAGTAGATGGAATGTTTCCTCCATTTTTGTTTTTTTTTCCTCTTCTTTTTTTATTATGTTAAATATGTAACATAAAACTTACTATCTTTATAATTTTTAGGGGTATAGTTAGTTCAGTGATAGGAATACATCCACATTGTTGTGCAGCCATCTCACATTCATCCCATAACTCTTTTCATCTTTTAAAACACACTCTGTACCTACTAAACAGTAACTCCCCACTCTCCCCTCCCTGTAGCCCTGGACCACCATTACATTTTCTGTCTATATGATTTTGGCTAATCTAAGTATCTCAAAAAGTGGAGTCACTTATTTTTTTTTTCTGACTGGCTTCTTCATTTAGCATAATGCCCTCAAGTTTCATCCATGGTGTAGCATATCTCAGAATGTACCTTTTTTTTTTTTAAGACTGAATAATATTCCATTGTATGTATACACCACATTTTTCTCTTCCATCCATCTGTTGATGGACACTTGGGTTGCTTTCACATTAATGCTGCTATGAACTTGGTTGCATAATTGTCTCTTTGAGACTTTGCTTTTAATTCTTTGGGGTAATGTACCCAGAAGTAGATTTCTGAGTCACATGTAATTCTGTTTTTAGTTTTTTTAAATGTTTATTTTTGAGAGAGAGAGAAAGAGAGAGTTTTAGTTGGGGAGGGCCAGAGAGAGAGAGAGAGAGAGAAAGAGAAGGAGACATAGTGGGTTCTTGATTTGCTTTGGGCAGTAGAATATTAGCAGCAGTGAGCCTAGGCCTTTTGCACATTTTCACTCCCTCTCTGTAATCCAGCTGCCATTATGAGAAACAAGCCCATGGTAGCCTTTCAATATGAACGACACACGGAATAGAGTGGACCTGAGTTGCCCCAGGTGGATTTATCGTCAGGTAGCCAGCATCTAGCTGACCCACCAGATGACTGTAGACACACTAGTGATTACAGGAGTCAGCTGAGCCTAGACTAGATTGGTAGAAGTACCCAGCCACCCTTAGACTTGTGGAAGTAATACATGGTGGTTGTCTTAAGTCACTAAGTTTTGAAGTGTCTTTGTTATGCAACAATATCTAATTGATACAAAAACTGACACCTAGAAGCACAGTGTTGCTACACCAAACTCCCAAAATATATTGTAGTGATTTTGCAAGATGGTAGGTAAAAGTTGAAAAGAATCATGACCCCTGTTATGCAGGCACACAGTGTTTACTACAGTTGTTGCCTGTGGTCATGTGGAAGATAGAAACAGTTCCTAATGCACATTTGGACTTGATCAGGATGCTTTCCAGGCAAATGTTGAAATTGTCGTCTGGTTGCTCTTAGCTGCATGTGATACATAACCCAAAGAAAGAGATGAACTAAAGAAAAACTGGCCAGTTAACACACAGATTTTAGAGAGAGTATAGAGGACGTTTTTGGTTTGAAAATAAAACTATTTCTTATCTCTAGTCGCTTTTGCCAATAGTAGATTCTCAAATAAGATGAAGTCCAGAGACAAATATTAAATCAGAGTAAGGCTATGGGGTCCTTACTCTTAAGACTTATGGAAGAATTATGACCTTGCTTATTAGACCTTAGCTGGATAAAAAGGGCTTTAAGGAAACTTAGGAATGTGGTTCCCCAGAAGTTTGATCCCATAATAACAATGAGTAAATGTACAGAGAGAAACTGAAAAGCAATTTTGGGTGTGACTTTTGCAAAATGAAGTGGAGAATAATTAGATATATAGAAAGCCCACAAAGTTTTAAAGTAGGTTATATTGACAAAAGATAAGTAAAATTGGACTAACACTGTTCACGATTGCAAAAGTAAATCCATATCCTCAATTTTATATGCACAAGAATCAAGTAGATAAAGCTGTACTCCTCTGCAAACTCAGGCCCATTCTTTAGAAATAAGATGTGATGGAAAAAGAAGGATATCCAGAACCAAGAGACAAGAGGGTGGTAGGAAGATGTGAGGAGAATGCTGGACAAGAGAATCATTTCCAGGGAGAAGAACCAGGAAGTAATCAAGTAGCATTATCCACACCTGGCATGGGGGTGGCAGGTGGTCCTGGCAATATTTGCCTTGAGGAATTTCAGGATTGACATTGAGCAGTGATTACTTTGCGCTTCTCATTTTCCAAATTTTTAAATGGGAGTGTTGTTGTGGTTATTCAGTTCTAGGTTCACTTTTGTATTTTGGGTTGTGAGAGGCTTATCTTTTTAGATCAGAAATCTCTGGATCACATGGAACCACAAGACCTAATGTAGAACATGATCATGATGCCATGATTAGGTGAGCCTTTGGAGGTCTTAGGAGGTAATGGGTATATTTTGAATGTGGGGTGGATATGAATAATTGTGACCGGAGGGGCTCTATGTTAATTTGATTGCAAAAATTACCCAAATTTTCCATCCTTTTCTTTATCCTTGCTCTTTGCCCTCAGGAATGGAAATCTTTTTCCCCAGTTCTTGAATGTGGGATGACCTTATAACTTTTTTTTTTTTTTTTTTTGGCCAAAAGAATATAGCAGAAGTGATGGTATTCCAGTGCTACCTCCATGCTGCAAAATGCCTTTCTTTCAGCCTCTTGGAATCTTGCCATTGTCAAGGGACTAAAGCCAGTTAGCCCACCAGATGCGGGAAATACTGAGAAGAGCTGAGCGGTCCAGCTGGGGCCCTAGCAGAGCAGATAGTCTCCAGCTTATGCACCAGTGACTTCAGGTGTGTGAGGGAACCCAGCTGAGATGTGCTAGGAGGACTCTCTAGTGGCATCCAGATTTGTGAGAAATAAATGTTTTAAGAACACTATAAATTTGTCCAGTTTCTTATGCAGTAAGAGCTAATTAATATACAACCTTAACCAAACAAGGGGGGAAGAGCCAGTAGAATCCTTCACAGATTTGGGGGATACTCATAAGAAGGGATGATCAGCATATATTCCATCATGGGGATTCTGGTTAGGCCGTGGATTTGCCAGTCTGCTCTGTGCCTATTTGAGCTGTTAATCTAACCAAGAGAGATGACTGGCTGGTGGCCCAGGAGCCCCCATGGTAACTGCATGTGGTTTGAACCCTTGGTACCAATGGAGAGTGTTAGAACACTCCATGCTATAGCTTCTTCATATACCTCAGAGAAATACGTGGTAGGTAGGTGGTGGTGGGAGAGTTATCAGTGAACACCTCCATAATGAGGCTGAGAGCCCCAGGGCAAGTCACTGTTTGCTGGAGTACAGTGACAGCCAACATAGGGTGGCAGCCAAGTTGAGAAACTCTTGCCCTTTTCTCTTCTATTCTTGTCTTCATCCAGAGAGAAACTAAAACCAGAAAAAGTAGTAGGGGGAAGCAGATCATTCTCACCTCCCTTTCAAAGGCTTTATGGTTGGTTTTGGTGAAAAGGGGGATATGGGATTGGAATTTAAACTACTCTGTATTAAGTTTTTATGGTTGAAAGTGACCCCAAATCTATAGGACCTATGTAAGATAAACTTCATAGAAAAGATTGGATTGGCAAGAACTGGAGAAAAAAAAAAAACTATTTCAAGGCATAACTGAGCAAGTTAAAATTGTTCAATAAAATGACTATAAATAGCTATTGATACTTTACATTTACATCTGTGTTTTACAGTTTATGAAAAAAATTATAAACATCTGTTGGTATGTATCAATAAATATACATAACATTCATTTAAGTGTTTTGTAAACTGTAAAGTTCTATGAAAATGAAGTGTTCTTTTATAATTTCAAATATTTGTTTTCATATATGCTGTTATTTTAAAAGTAGAAATAGAGAGCTACTAAATATATGAAACTACCTTGATTTGCTCTAAAATGGAATGATTTTTCTTTTTTTTAAGNCGCGAGATCATGACCTAAGCGAAAGTCAGACGCTTAACCGACTAAGCCACCCAGGCGCCCCTGGAATGATTTTTCTTACTTCCTACGATGTTCTTCCATGATTGGTGATAATACATAAATATAAGAGAATTTCTGACTTTCTGTAGAATTTATACTATTTCATACAAGATATTTCACATCTGGAAGTCCATTTCAACCCAGATATATTCAGTTTTGCTTACAGACTAAATTGTTGAATATGTGCTTAATATCTCCATTGCTGAATGCTCACATGTGTTACCCACTGCAGCTTCCGTCCTGAGGTGATATTGTTCTTAGGTGTGTTTTGCTCTTTGTGTTAGTTGGGGTTCTCCAATTAAATAGACCCACTAGGACTATATATATGGAACCGGCTTATTCAATTACAGAGACTGGCAAGTCCCAAATCTGCAGGGAAGGTTGCCAGCCTGGAGATCCAGGGAAAACCTGATGTTGTAGTTCAGAAGTCATCTGCTGGCAGAAGTCCCTCTAGCTTGGGGGAGGTTAGTCTTTTTATTCAGGCCTTCAACTGATTGTATGATTCCCAATCACATTATAGAGGACAATCTGCTTTACTCAAAGTCTGCTATTTTTAATGCTAATCTCACCTAAAAACACCCTCACAGAAACATGCCAAATAATGCTTGCCCAAATACCTAGACACCATGCACTGGCCAAGTTGCTATATAAAATTGACCATCACTTTCTCTATTGTGTATGTTTATTTCTAGTTTGGGCGTTAGACTTCCAGTTAACTGGCTTCCTCCAGAAGCTTTTGGGGTGAGTTCTTTGGCCTGTTTTTTTCTCCTCTTTAATTATGAATCTAGAAATTCTTTAGTAGTAATTTTAGAGCTAGGAGAGCAAAATCCTGACATCCTACTGTTAGTGATTATTCTTATATGGACTTCTTTATTCTTCTCATTGGTTACCAACCTATTGGGTTAAAATTTTACATATTTGAGTATTATATCCAGGTACAATATTATTATGTTCATACCATTTAAATATAAATAAGATATTTATTTTCTAAAGCTGTATTTTCAGAGTATTTGAATTTTTCTTCTGTAATGCTATATTCATGTTTACTTACTCATACTCAGTAAAGACTTGATATCATGAGCCTCTTTCCGAAAGCTATTCATCCCTAGGACTGATGGACTCACCACTATACATCTGCGCAATCAAGCAGGTCTTACTGTTGTGTCCTAAGGCCATACTCCATGTATTTGAAGCTGATACTAACTCCATGCTCCTTAATTTTGAGGTTGAATTAATCACCCCTCCTTTCATTTGCTATGAGTACTGTATTCCTTAAGCTTTTCTCGGGGTCTTTATTCTGAATAGACCAGAGTAGCTTCCTTTCCTCTCTTTCTCCCCCTTCCCTTCCTACTTTCCTTCCTTCTCCCCTCCTTCCCAGACTCCCTACTTCCCTTTCTTCCTATCATCATTTCCACATGGAAATAGCCTTACAGCCGATCTCTGTGCTATAAACTTTCATCTCTAATCCAATGATTTATTTTTCCAAAATTCAATTTGCCTTACATCATTGGTTACATAAAATATTATTTTTCCCACATGAAATATATAATTATTTCCATGACAAAAATTGGCATTCAGAGTCCTCCACACTCAGCCCTTTAGCTATCCAAGTTCATCTCCTATTATTTCCAAATACCAACATTCAGTTCCAGGAAGAATGATTTTTTTTTCTATTCCACAAATAATCTGCTTGTGCTACACATTAAACCTTTGTTCAGAATGTTCTCCCTGCCTTTTACCTATTTTCCATCCAAGATCCAGGGGAACTCTGACTTCTTATAGGCCCAGTTCTCTATTTCCATTGTGTCGATCAAAACTGTCAATTGCTCCATACAAAATAGTGCCTGTTAGTCATCAGGTTTTCTCTAATTGTTAAGTGAAGATTACCTCTAATAACTAATTATTTATAACCTGCCTTTTTTTTTGGATAAGGGTTTATAGACCTTTCCCATATGTCTATTTTTAAAGTTCATATGCATTTTGACATACGTTTTCACATTTGATCCTGACCACACTCCTACCACGGAGGCAGGACAGATATTAATCTTGTTTGAAGATGAGAAGATAGGCTGTGAGAGTCCTAGCCTCAGACCAGGTGGCTGGTATGACTGGGGGTTGGGCACAGGTGTTTGGACTGCTTTTGTCTTGATAATACATCCCTCAAGACTGTTGCATAGATGAAGAGAATGGCATATGTACAAGGAAGCATTTTATATTCTGCATAGAATTATGCATATGAAGGTTTGAAAAATGATATTTTATATGCCCATTTCAGGAGCAGGGACCATGTTTTATATTCCCAGTATCGGTTTGTTCAACACGTACTTGTTTATTGTGTGTTCGAAATGTACTCAATTCTAAGGATATAAAGATGACAATATATGTTCTTGTTCTTACTGAGTTTACAGTCAAGTGGAAAACAAACAAGTAAGAACAAATACAATACAACATGATAATAGCATCATGGAGGATGAAAGACTATGGTGTAATGGGAGAAATGGAAGGCACCTAAACTTCTGTTAATTTTTTTGTCCTGCGGATCTAAAAACCTTACTGTCAAAAATGAAGAAAAGAAATAAGGAGTAGGATGAAGGAGGCAAAGAAGGAAAGAAGGAAATGTTTACTCAAAGCAGACATAAAGCCAACATAATGAATATCTGCTTTATGTCTGGAACTGTAAACTGTACTAGTCTGTCGTATTTCATTATCAGAAAATGTTATTAAATATCATTATCACTGTCATTATAACTGAAATCAAGAGAAATTAAATAACTTTCCCAAAGTCATACAGACAATGTTGAGTTCATCGTAATGATAAAAAAACTGTATTGTTGAGTCAAATACTAGCTACAAATATATTGTCTAACACATTTTTTAATTAAAGAACAAGCCCAGAGCTTTCCTCTCATCTATTTTTTATTTTAAACATAATACGTGAACGCTTCTGCAATACTGAGAGCCCGAAGTCCATTTTGGCATAATATGGTCATAGTTATATTGAACAAGAAAAGGACAGATATATCTTAGGAAAAAACATCAGAAAAGCTTCATTTTGTGATATTACTATTTTAGAACATTTTGAGAACTTCTGCATACTTATCAAAGCTGTACTTAGTCTACTTTGAGAGTTCAACCAGCCATTGATAATTGAATAATAAGCCAGATTTTTGCTAATAATACATCTTTGCTGTGCTTAAGTGTTCAGCTGCCACCAAAAGCAATCTGCTGAGGGTAGAAAGAGTACTATGTATCTGAGATATAAAGATATCCACAGTAGGATTAGCTGGGTGGTGATATTCACCTGCAAAATTATATATTAGATCTCTGTACTCTGTCAAATATTTAAGTAACAAATCAAGCAAGAGAGGCTTTGTCAGGCTCTTATTTGGAACCAGATGTACCCTAGACTTTTGTCACCATCTGCATATTTAATCTTAGATATGAAAACATCATATTAATTATAACTGGCCCATTAATTACATTGGATTGTTTAGGACATGAGGTGGCAAATATATCTTTCAGTGCAGGTGGTACGATTCTCAGTAGAACTATAATATGCATGGCAAGCTGGACAATTTATTTATAATTCACCCTGAGTGAAATTCATTTCATCAAGAAAATATGTAGATACTTCAATCATTAGAGAAGTCACAGTCCCTTTCATTGTAGTAATTTTTCTTTTTATAATACAATTTTTTTCTTATGGAAGAAAAACGACTTTGCTGTAATTGGTTTCTACTATACTTGATTCTTTTATGCATACACCTGTCTTCTTATCTGCATGTCTCTCAGATTTAAGGCTGCAGCATTGGCTCCAGCCTATGGTGGTATTTGTGATGCACTATGGATTGAATTGAAATCCTTTGAACTCATTTAGGCTGTGACATTTTATGGCAGATTAATTAAAATGATTCGTAGTTACTTTAGCCTCAGTGGGAAAATAGAACAGGTTCCTGATGTGAGATTCTCTCTTTGGCTTCCTTCGCTTCCTGCTTGATTATTTTAGCAATCTCTGCATTACTGTGTTTCCTTTGCAAGTTCTTTAACATCCATGTTTGGGCTGCATTAATAGAGAATTTAATGTTTGTGGACAAAATCAGAATGCTCGTAGTACCAAGTGTGTGTAACCAAGTATCTATCCTTGGGTCCAGGGAACACAGTAACTTCCTGGGAATGAAGATCACAAATGCTGGATCAGCCTCTATTGTTAAAATTTTTTCCATCAATGTTTCAGACCAACCTGCTTGAAAAGGAAAAAGTGGAGAATGCCTTATGCCACAGAACCAAGTTGCTAAGAAACTAACTCCCAGGAACTCTTTCTTTCCAGGCAGTTCAAATTCACAACAGGTAACATGAAATTCTTCCACTCTCTTATCTCAGAGTGGTGATCCTTCATATCATATATGAATCAGGAAGTGACAGTTGTCACCTGCCTCATTATCCATGGACACTTAAACTTCATTTGTAATTTTCAAACGTTTGTTTTAGGCAATCCAATGACTATGTGAAATATATCTAATAGAATACTGTATTAAGTAAGATGAACAGAATGTTAACTGTTAGTTATTTTGTTAGCTGATTTTTTCAGTCATTTTCTCTTTAAATTTTTTCCCTCACATATCTCCTCCTTCGAGATTTCTGCTACCATTTGATTATTGTATTCATTAGCTGTGGTAGAAAACTGAAATTAGACTATGCTCATAATTGTTAACAGTTCTAATAAAAGGTGTTCTAAGAGTTAAGGGAAAAGATAGAATCATAAAATCAGCTTCTAAGAGTTGAAGGGAAATTTAGAAAATAGAGAATCCAAGTCTCTCATTTGGGTAAGAAATTTTGGATGTAAGTTTTAGAAGAATACCATAACATATTTTGAAAGAGATCAACTTGGCAAAAACTTTTAGTGAATAAAATAAGATTTGGTGTTATATTAAATTTTTAAAAATATCTCTACCAAGACTGGAGTTGAACAGTGAATTGGAAAGTCTAATAATAGTATGGATGATAATATAACCATGTGATTTGTTTCAATTTCCTGTTTTTGGTGGGCACTGCAATAATTACTATTTTTATTGAACAATAATTGGTGTACAGTGTTGTGTTGTATTCAGGTGTATAATACAGTGACTTGATATTTGCACACATGAAATGGTCACCATAATAAGTCTAATTACCATCTGCCATGATACAGAGTTATTATAATATTATTGACTATATTCCCTATGCTACACATTATATCCCCATGTCTTATTTGTTTTATAACTGAAAGATTTTACCTCTTAGTCCCCTTCACATATTTTGTCCATTTCTATACCCCCTCCTCCCTGACATCGTTAGTTCTCTGTATCTATAAGTCTGTCTATTTTGTTTGTTTTGTGTTTAGATTCCACATATAAGTGAAGTAATCTTATTTGTATTTCTCTGACTTATTTCACTTAGCATAATACCTTCTAAATCCATCCAAGATTTCATTCTTTTTTATGACTGGGTAATATTCCATTGTATATACACACCACATCTTCATTATTGTTCATCTATTGATGGACATTTAGGCTGCTTCCATATCTTGGCTGTTGTAAATAATGTGTGTTGAACATAGGGTGCACCTCTCTTTTTGACTTAATGTTTTCATTTTCTTCAGAAATCTAGAAGTGGAATTCCTGGATTGTATGGTAGTTCTCTTTTTAATTTTTTGAGAAATAATTATTACTCTTAATTCATATATATATAGAGAGAGAGTTATGGCTCATAATGGCTATACTGCTAACTCAGTTTTTAAATATTTTTATGGGTACTAGAGTTCAGGTCTTTAGTTCTATCCAAAATGTTTCTCTTCATACCATGCTATACTTAGTGATGATTCAAAAATGAAAACAATTAATGATATGTACTTTGGAATTATATTTGCTCTACTTTAATTTTATCTTATATTTTTGTTTCTTTTTTTTAAAGTAGTCTTTCATAAACAGATGTTTATGTTTCAGACTTAAAGTTGTCAGTTGGCTATATTTCCATACCTTCTGATATATGTTACTCTTATTCCATAACATTTTTGGACTTCTGGTGTAAATCAGTTAACTTTAGGTATTTTTATACACTCTCTAATTTGATGTTTTCTCCCCAGGAGACAGAGCAGAGGTTCTACAAAGCTGAGAAGAAGCTGATTTTAAATTGTTAACAACTGATAGCCTGAGAGAGAGAGGCCCCTCTCAGCCCCAGGCACTGCTAGTGGCTATAGGAAGGGAGAAAACAGTCCATTCTCATGATTATTATACAGTTGTCTACCCAGTGTGGCCATTAGTCTTTCTGGACATGCCTCCCACCCCAACCCTACAAATGCTAGATTATTCATGGGATTCATTTGGTGGTTCTTTGGGAGACTTTGGTGGTTCAGTTCATTGGTCTGATGACCTCACCGAGATACAGTCTCCTCTCTCTTTGTCTCCACAGATAGCTATATACCCTAAAACCTCTTGTTTTTAGGATCCTGTCACTCTAGCTATTGATTGGAAAGTTGACATTAGTCCCAATTGCTCAATATGTCATTTCTTGATTCATGTCAAATTTATGAATCCTTGAGTGCTAATTTCTGGGAATGTAAGCTGTTTCTGTGTAGCATGTCTTTCAAGTTCACCCTCTTCTGGTCATCTCCTGGCCACATCAGACCAATTTGCTGCTTGATCACTGTGCCACTTTTAGACAGAAGGCCAGTGTAATTCTCCAGTTTGGGAGTTAATGGACAGAACCCCATTATGGGGAGAAAAAGTTAAATGTTTTGCCACTACCAACCTTACCTCATGGAGAAAAAGGGGAAAGAGGTAGTTATCTCATGATTTAATTCTCCTCAGGAAGATAACCCTCCCTTCCTGGCAGGAAAAGTTACTTCTCAGAGACTTATTTAAACTATGAGATTCTAGGACCATGACTCAAACTTCCTTTGAACATGACTATACAGAATTTAGCATCTTTTATTTTTAACTGTGAGCCATTTCAGCAGATATCCTCTGACCAGTTAGTAGCCCCTTGGGGAGCAGAAAGATCTCAGCTAGTACTTTATATGGTACTATGTGTTTGGATAGATAAATGAATAGATAGATACAAATTATGCACATGTATAGATAATATATTCCAATATTTGATAATTCAGTTTAGATAAAGTGATTATGAATCATAATGATACTTGGTAACAGGTATTTAATGTTCGGGTATAGACCCCAGTAAGAGCTGAT
The DNA here is from genome assembly GCF_008692635.1 of Crocuta crocuta. NCBI lineage: Eukaryota > Metazoa > Chordata > Mammalia > Carnivora > Hyaenidae > Crocuta > Crocuta crocuta. The sequence continues at coordinate 3,559,506 of NW_027527388.1, read as the reverse complement.
GTCTGTCACAGGACTGTCCTCAAAGAGCTTAATGATAAAACTAATACCAAATTTTTGTATGCTAAAAAATGGAGATTCTAGAAACCTACCACTACAAAATAAAAAAAAAAAATCAGTAGTTTTTTATGGTAGGTATGGAGGACATAGTGGAGGGGAGAGGGTAGCTGCCTCCATGGAAGACCTCAGAACAAGAGGCTTATAACTGTTCTGGTGAGAAGGTAGATTTGTTGGTGCCTACATGAAAGGAAATGAAAAGATGAGTACAAGAAACATGATGAGTTACTGTGAAATCATAACACAGAGAGAAGGCATGGAAGGTGGTGGCAGCTTTTAAGCTTGGATGGTGGGAACAGTGCTACTCTCCTCTTCACAGTGAACATAACTGCAGGGGAGGATAGTGGCAGCTGCTGCCTGTAAATCCTTGCTGATCTGTAGGAGGTTTCATATCCCACACGTGTGAGTCATGCTCTGTTTTGGAGTACGTGTACCCATAACAAAACCCAGGCCCCGCTCTGCATGTGGCATCTCCCTACCCTGCTCATGATGCAGGAGCGGAGGCAGAAAGGTGCGTGAAGCTCAGTGATGTTAATGCAGCCATATTTAGACCGACGGTAGCCTTTAAGCCTCACGTAGCTTTTACCCTGCTAGGTGATTTTATTTCAAAGTAGTTTTTAATTGCTTGTAATGTAATTAAAATCTTTTATATTTATATGCCTTATGGATGTATTCCATCTAGTCTGAAAGCAGCATTCTGAGCTTGACTGAACAGGAATTCTCGTTATATCCATGAGGAGAGTTCCCGGTTCCACTCTTCCTTTATGTGGCAAACATCTCAGATCCCTCCCCTCTGCTATGTGGCCGTGAAGACCCGGTACAAATGTCACTTCTTTGAAAATTTACCCATTTGCCTATGATGATCTCTTATTTTGTTTTAGTTGCTCTAGAACTTTCTACACATTTATATTATTACTCTTAACCATTCTCTCTGATCAGACTGTGGATCAAGAGAGGATCCTGAAGCAAGGCTGTGATTACCTTTGTTCTTAGCTAAGACCAGGGATGTCAGAGTTGAGACAATATCTATAAACTTGTCCCATCAAGTTCTGGTCCGAGAGCCGATATATTGAATGGGCATGATCAGATTCTTGCCATACCTTTTAATCCTAAAGTCTGGGCTGGGGAATGAACCCCAGATAGTAAGTGAGTCACAGAAGACTGCAATTCAAGAAGAGGGAGAGGGAACACAAGAGATCCTGGGATCTCTTGATTCTCGGTCCTGAGGGCTTTTCCCTTAGCTCAGTCTGTTTTATTTAGTGTAGAGAGAGTTGTTGCAGGGATCTCACTGAAGATACTTTCATCTTATCCATCGTATTTTAAAATCTACCTAATTGCATTTCATGAAACATGCTATTCACTAAGTATGTTATACACAGTCCTGATACACCTTTTCCCTTTCACCGGGTTAGGAAATGCCGTGAATGAGCTTTATTAACTTGAACATCCCACAACGGCCTCTATTGTCATTATCTATGACATTTTACATTTTTTTTCCAGGCCTTTTTAGAAAGCATTCATAGCTGAATCAGTTTTATCTATGGTTGAGTTTAAAATTCACAGGGACCATTTTAAATGCATTGTGGTAGTGCAAATAGGCAACATTTACCTGATTCCCTTCATCCTCTAATTTTATCATTCTGCTGAAAAGACCTATTGATTGTGTCGGGCATGATTTGTTCTTTATAAAACTGTGCTGCTTATTGCTCATGATTCCATCATCCTCTGGAGTTTGATAAGTTTCATCTCATTGGGCCTGTTTTATTATTTTACTGTTGATATTAGACTTACCAGGCCATCATTTTCAGCTTCACTTGTCTTGCCTTTTGTGAAATGTGTACTTGCCCCCCATATACTCAGATTATCTCTCTCTATTTATGCAGTTGATACTACAGTGACTGAAATTTTACTGTTTGAGACTTCCACAATATAGGAAGCATGACTGTTACAGAAAAGCCTTTTTTAAAATGCAAACATCATGGAAAGTGTGACATACCTTTAATACTCTAGTGACAATTAGTTTTAATCACCTTGTTTTATATTGAAGTAACTTGAAGACACAGAGAGCCTGCAGGAAGTTGGGATATTAAAAGCAGAGAGAGATGGAAAGGGAACAAAGGGCAAATGAAAGGTTGTCAATGCCAACGTCTTGCTTTCTAGGATTAATGACCCCTCTTTTTCAAGGAAGGGTTCTTATTAGGGATAATTCTTTTACCCTCATCCTTCACAAACATGCCTGTAATAATGCTGGAACAAAAATTAAATACCAAATTATAATCTACCTTAAGTTTAGAAAAGGCAAAAGTCCTTAATGCACAAATCAACTTTAGGGCAATGATACTGGAAAAATGCATGCAATTTAAGAATGTCTATTTCCCAGAAAAAGAGTATGGGTTCTCTGTAATGGTCATAATGACTAACGTTTCTTGAATACTCCCCGTATGCCTGTTCCTATTTAATTCTCCTGGTAAGCTGGATGCTCATATTGTCTGTATTATAACTATGAGAAAGGTGAGGCACACAGAGGCTACTTGTCCTCTTCTTGTGTGGAAATGTTGGGGTTCAGAATGATTGGCCAAAGAATTCTCAAGACATCTTTGGTGCAAAAAGGTGGTTTTATGAAAGCACGGCGACATGACCTGTGGACAGAAAGAGCTGTACAGGGGTTGTGAGAAGTGACTGATTATACACTATCAAGTTGGGACGGGGGTAGGGATAAAGTAGGTCTCTGAGGAATTTGGAAGCAACATTTCCAGGACCTTCAGGGCATTAGCTGACGTTAGAAAAAGGTCGTTAATTATTACCTAGTAAAACCTTAGCCATGAGACCCTTCAGATGTATATCAGTGGGCCACACACTTGAAGGATGATTGCTCACATATATCTTGGGAGAGGTGGGTAGAGATAAAGGAAGTTGCCAAAGGATTTTTTTGTATGTTAAAGGAGAACAGGATCCTGAGTGTGGGGATAATGTTCACCTAAGATTGCCTTTTGCCCTTAGGAAACTAGTGTCATCATCAATGCAGTTGAGTTCCTAGAGGAAGGTCACTCTGCCTGTCTCAAGGACTAATGGGCTCTGAGTTGTAAGGAAATTTAACTTCTTTCTTTTGCCTTTGTTCCCCACATCACTCTCAGTGTGAAAACAGTGGGCCTGTGATTCAGACCTAACCACCAGAGCACACACACTCCTCAGCACTGTGGCCCGCAGGGGTAATGCTGTCTTCAGGCATCTTCATCTTCTCTCATAGCCTTGGAGAGATCCAGGCTTTGATCTGGCTCTTACACCCACTCCTTCTATTCACTTTTGTCTATTGTTGTTTGGTAAACATAGCCTTTCAAAACTATGAGCTATAAAATACAGAAGGGACAATTATTGTATAATGGAGGTGACACTTATAAAAGTCTATGAAAGAAATTAAAAAGCCTTCCAGTTGAACAGGCATTCTTAATGTGAAAAATTAAAGACACAGTGAAAATTTATTAATTTAAAATGAGGAAATGCAAATTCTCATGTTGTGTTTTTGGAGGGGTAAGAATGTTAACCATGTTGTCTTAATAAAAACAAGGCCTTATTCAATGCCTACATTTTGAAAATTACCATACTGGATACAGTAAGAGATCTGAAGAAGTAAAAAAGTTAATATAATATTTTATTCTGTCCTTGTTAGACATAGCAATATTTATATTTTTGTTCAGTCATTTATTATTCCATTTACTTATTTGTCTGATAAGTGCTCACAAGAACCCACTGGGTGCTAGTTAGCTGTAGTATATCTAGTTCTGTACTATAAGAAACAGAACAGGATCATGATGCATTTATCTCTGGAAAGAGCTCCAGTACGTACAGAACTGACAATAAGCAAAGGAAGATGTAGCCTTTATATGGTCTTTGAAAACTATTTCAGGAAATTCTTATATTTTGTTTTCAATTCAAATGTTTACTTTTCCAGAACATACATATCATGTCAGGAGTTTTCCATTCCCATTAAGAGCACATAATTTAATGGTCCATTACTGCTGATGCATATTAATGTTGGCCAAATGACGTGGATGCTTTTATCAATAAAATAATTCACTATGTAAATATATTAGAAATTGTTTTCAGGTATTCTGGGCATAAGGATTAAACACCTACTGTGCAATTAAATACCTAGCAAAATAGCATACTTTTCTTAGAAGTACATGTTCAGTTTGATTACTCAGGGAACAGAATAAAGAGATTATTGTCAAGATGTTATAGGTTCATCATAATTTTCCACAATCTTATTTGTTCTCTTTATATATTACAATTTGACATTTTAAAGTTGTCCTAGAACACTAGGAAAAAAATGGGATTATATAAATATATGTCATCCTAATCCATTAAAATTGTACCTAGAACTTTAATTGGAAACATAAGCATAGTTTTCTAGTGTGTTAGATTTTAGAGCATTAGTGTTATTTATTTTTATTTTTCATCTCCACAGCAGTAGACAGATTCCATTGATGTAATTACACTGGTCAAGATAGCAAAATATTTTTTATAGTTTTCATTATTTCCCATTTTTTTCTTTGTATGAATAAGCTTATTAAGACATTTTATTTGTAAGTGCAAAGACTCCCATAAGCCACTCTTTACAGCCTCCATCTTTTATTCCCTTTGTGAAAATGTGAAGTCCTCACAGCTGCTTTAGAGACATAAAAAGCTCTGATTTGTTTGAAAAAGCTTCAGTGCACATAGGCAATGTTTAAAGAGGCTTTGGCAAAATTAAAAGTAGAAAGCTTTTAAAGCAGATGTAGGAATTCTGTCAACTGTAAAGTGAGCCCAATATGGCAGTGTACATTGGAAAACCATCTAATTTTGGTCATCGGTTGCTTCTTGAGGTTAGTTTAATAGCTGGGGTATTCTGGTTATTGACTAAGGAGTAAATTCAACCCAGTCTTCAGGGTCCTCCAAAATTCTTTGCTAAATAACTGCAGTGCTCCAAAGTAAGAAAAAAAGCAAATAAATGTAACTGCTCTGTAACACATATTTTGCCAAGGCAATGAAAACTAATTTCTATGATGTTAGAAGGGCTTTTTGATCGTCAAAGAGAATTAAAATTATGTTGTCATATTTTTATTTTGGTATTTAAAATATTTATCTCACTTTAAAGTATTTTTTCAGGGGCGCCTGGGTGGCTTAGTCGGTTAAGCGGCCGACTTTCGCTTGGGTCATGATCTCGCGGTTCGTGGGTTCAAGCCCCGCGTCGGGCTGTGTGCTGACTGCCAGCTCAGAGCCTGGAGCCTGTTTCAGAGTCTGTGACTCCCTCTCTCTCTGACCCTCCCCTGCTCACGCTGTCTCTCTCTTTCTCCTAGAAATAAATAAAACATTAAAAAAAAAATACGTCTAAAAATAAAGAGTATTTTTTCAGTTCTCTTTGAAAATATTACGGTATGCATAATAAGGTTTCAACTAACAATAAGAGAACTGGTGCCAGTTTCCTTATTCTGTATTTACTGAATGTGAATTTATATTTTGTGCTAGGTGCTGTGGAAGATATAAAATGTAATAGACAAAATCTTTGCCTTCAAAGAGAGTGTGCTCTCCTTGGGGTAGAAAATAAATGTGTAAATGAATAATTAAATAGCAATGGAAGGAACTTCAACAATGTACTGAGCTCTTTAAGCAAGAAAATTCTGATAAACTACATACCAGAGTGATTTACATAGTTACAGTAATCTTTTTAGAATATTACAGCAAGAGATGGAAACGGTATCAAGAACATTTAGATTTTGAAAAAAAAAAAAATCAGGATTTAAGGGCACCTGGGTGGCTCAGTTGGTTAAGTGTCTGACCAGCTCAGGTCATGATCTCATGGTTCATAGGTTCGAGCCCCATGTCAAAATTTGTACTGACAGTTCAGAGCCTGGAGCCTGATTCTAATTCTGTGTCTCCCTCTCTCTTTGTGTCTTCCCTGCTCATGCTCTCTTTCTCTCTCTCTCTCAAAAAATAAATAAACTTAAAAAAATCAGCTTTTAATATTTGGTCCTACCACTTACAAGTGGGCTTATTTTGATTTCTCCGAGATAATTCCTACTTTCTAGGGTCCTATTAACCACTGAGAAAGTAGAAGGCAAACATCAAGCTTGATAAATGTGGGAATGCCAGTTCTTTAAAAAATATAGTTTTTACTAAGACAGCATGCATGTGTGGAGGATTGGGCAGATTCGGGCTTTTTCTAGTAGTTTTTCTTTGCCAAGAACAGCAATGGAGTAAAGGAAGTGGAAAGGTATATTTTAAAGGTGAGTAAGGAAGAGGGGAATGGTGACTAGTTGACAGAATGTCCTCTAGCTCAGCACTGCCCAGAACGGGATAGTGTCAGCTCATGAACTACTTAAATGCAAATTTACACAGAAATTTAGAGTTAAGTGTTTAGAATTTTTTATAGCAGTCTGATAGAGTAATTTGGTGTTTATTTAGTAATAAAATTTGGGGTTATGTTTTTTTATGTCTTGATGTTTTTTCATTTTTTAATTATTTTTATTGAGTTTTACAGATGTATCACTATATAATTGGTTCTTCAATTCAAGTAGTTTGAAAAGCCTTGTTCTAGTAGAAAGTTTGAATTCCACTAATTGAAAGTTGATATTTGTGATTTTTTTTTTTTTAACTAACTCCTATTTCCCAACTGCGATGTGCACAATATGCTATTGTCAATATGATATTGGCATCTGGAGCTTTGAGGACTTCATGACACCAGCATGTCTACGACTGCTCAAATGAAAGACTTGTGGGAGACAGAGGAAATACACAGAATTTTTGCCAGTGTCATAGATGGGATGGAAAACTTGCAAACAAATTGGTGAAAGTTTAGTAATGCAGAACATCACAGCAACAAGGGACTAGCAGTTGTCTAACAAACAGCACCGAGGCAAATGCCAGGTCCTTTAGAATAGGACCATAGATACATTGAAACAGGCTGGCCCATGCTACGCAGGTAAACACCGGGAGCAGCATTTCCTTCCCCGGTGACTTACATGATTCAGTCTCAGTCTGGTAAATACCTTGCGGAAGTGAAGACCAAAGAAGGAATGTCTGGCATTGAAGTAAACCAGATGGGAAGGGCAAGAAAGACTTCAACAAACAAATCTCTGTTTTCCTGCTCCCATTTCCTCCTAACTTCTGATTGCTTTTCGTGTGTGTGTGTGTGTGTGTGTGTGTGTGTGTGTGTGTGTGTTTGTAAAGTTCCCAGGCACAATTTCTGAGATCTTAGACTATGGATGGCAGGAGTTTGGGATGAGATATTTTTGGATTTAGTGGTTGAAAATAAGGCAAGCCTACATAGTCTATAGACTGAAAGTAAAGTGTCAATGAATGGCTAATTTTGCTCCTTCCTTTTCAAAGGGAAAACATAGCTGGTAAAGTCATTTATTTCCCTCTCAATTCAAAGCTAATATTTTTACAGGATTTTTAGTCACATTAAAATACACTTTTACCAATGCATTCTTTTATTTGCTGGTTTTTCTCAGGTGTCCTTTTTGAATAAGAAAAGGCCAGAGATAGGATGATTAATTATGGGACCCTCAGAAAATTATTTTAGTGTTATTTTTTTGTTTGTTTGGAGATAGCCATAAGTTCATATTCAGTTGTGCAAAATAGTATATATATTCCATAGACCTTTCCCTCAGTTTCCCTGAAAGGAAATATCGTGCATAAATGTGGTACAGTATCACAGCCATGAAATTGACAGTGATATAATCCACAGAATTTATTCAAACCTCATCAGTTTCCCATGCACACACATTTATATTTATGTGTGTATTTAGTTCCCTGCAGTGTTATCGCCATCTATAGATTTGTATAACTACCACCACAGTCAAGATTCAAAACATTTGCATCACAAGGATTTATTGTGCTATCTTTTAATGGCCAGAATCACTTTATTCTTTTTTCTTCCCCTAGCCCCTAGAAAGCACCAGCCTGTTCCTTGCCTTTATTGTTATTTCAAAGATGTTATATAAGTGGAATCATACAGTATGTGAGATTATGTGATTGACTTTTTTATTTAATATTATTCCCTTGAGATCCATCAGGCTGTTATGTGTATTAGTAGTTCATTCTTTTTAGTGCTGAGTTAGTATTCTATGGTATGATACATCACAATATTAAATCATTCATTTCCTGTTGAAAAGACATTGTTTCCTTAAAGTCTGTTCTTTATAATTGAAGTACATTCTCCTCCATTATCTTCTTTTATAAACATAGTAGACATTTATTAAGTGCTCAGATGTGCTAGACATTTTTCATGTACCACCTTATTTAAAGACTTAACTCCATGCAGTGGGTGCTGTTATCTCTGCTTTGTACATGAGAACAGCCAGGTTCAGATAAATTCTATAGACTGTCCAAGTCACAATGCAAGCAAACCATGGAAATGGAATGTGAACTCAGGTAGTTTGATTCCAGTACCTATGATTGGATTTCATTATTTCTCAAAGTAACAAATGCAGTTATAGCTTTATGTTTAATTGCTCTTACTTTTCCCAATATATAATTTCATATATTTGTAGAAATTTCTGAATACATAAGTAAATAATGAAAAGAGATATCAAAACATATCTGACATATAAATGGAAAAACATTTCTTAAAATGACTGTTTATTATTTCTGAATGCCAATTTTACATTATCATCCATGAAGAATTTAGTTAGCAAAGGGATTTGTAAAGGTTTATCCTTTAAACCATTCCTTGGCTCCAAGGCTAAATGCAAGGTGGGCGGGGAAGGAGAAGAGTGTGTGTGGAGAGGGAGGTGGAGGTAGAGAACACTAGAATCCTGAGTTGATGAATTTACAATCCTCTCAGGGGCATGACCCTTCGTGGGATCTCTCTTCTGTATTAGGTGATGTTTTCCGTATTGGGAAGGAAGGTCAGATTGCCCTGGGAGACTTGTGCTTCTCCTCCAGGTCTGATGATTAATCTCCCTCTTGGCCCAGAATTTCCTGGTGGGTGAGTATCTCTAGCCTAAAGTAGTGGGCATGATCTCTGTCCCTGGGTAGAGTGGCAGTGTGTGGGCAGCAAGGTGGCACTCAGAGTTTAGACAGCAGGTGAGCCAGGCACTCTAAGAAGCTGCCTGTGTGCAGGAATGGCAGTGCGGTCACCACTGGCAAGCTGAGGTTTGTCTCTCTGTGGAGAAGCTGGAAAGCCTTATTTAGGTGATTCCGAAACACAGGGGTTAAGGCTTGCGTTCTTCACCAAAATTCAGCGCACAGTAGGTGAGAGGCAGAGAGTGAAGCAGCGAAGCATACCCAGCAGTTAGGTGAGTACTGTGGTGGGAACAATGCTGTCACTGGAAGAGAATGTGAGACCCATTAGCTCGTGTCAAAAATCTGAGTGATGAGGGGCGCCTGGGGGGCTCAGCCGGTTAGGCGGTCGACTCTTGATTTTGGCCCCAGTCATGATCTTTCAGGTGGTCTCTCACAGCCCGCCTCAGGCTCTGTGCTGACAGCATGGAACCTGCTCAGGATTCTTTCTCCCTCTCTCTTTGCCCCTATCATGCTCATACATGTGCGTTCTCTCTCTCTCTCTCCCTCAAAATAAATAAGCATAAAAATGATACCTGAGTGATAAATCTTGAGAGGGTGAAGGGACCAAAGTCAATGTCACCAGCTGGGGTATGGGGAATACAAGATCAAGAGGAGGACCGGAAGACTGGCAGGTTCTCTCTTTTCTTGTTTGTTTCTTTTGACCCTTCGGGGAGTTACACTGGCCCTGGTTAGGTCTCAGGTTGGTGATTTCAAACACTCTTTCTCAGTTAGATTTATAACAAGACCTGAGAGGATGTGTGTGGTTTTGTGTAAAACAAACACAGCACACACCATGGATTTCAACTCTTACTCTGGTTTTGCAAACTCCTTTGGACAAGTTACCTCATCACTCAGGGTTCTTACATAGAACATACAAGAGTAACTTTGAGTGATTTTTCGGTATTAAAATTGTGTAATTCTGTGAAAAATACTGTTACCATTTCCACATTCTGTTGAACTATCAAACTTCGTTATTAATACTATAGTTAATTTACATTTAATAACTCATAAAAGTTACTAATGTGTTTCTGAAGATACGTATATACATATACACACACATATATATACACATGTATATTTATATATGTATGTAAGTGTTTCTGAACATACATATATACATACACACATATATACACGTATGTATTTCTATATGTATATAAGTATGGAGCTATCTATATATAATTTAATATAATTTCTTCATTACTAACAAATATGTAAAAAAAAAACCCTCTTTTTTGGGCATATCATTATTGGCTTTAAATATTTTCCTTAGGGGCACCTGGGTGGCTCAGTTGGTTAAACATCCAGTTCTTAATTTCTGCTCCGGTCATGATCTTGGACTCTGTGGGTTCTGGTCCCAAGTTGCGCTCCACACTGCTGACAGCACAGAGCCTGCGTGGGATTCTCTCTCTCTCTGCCCCTCCCCTGCTCACACTTTCTCAAAATAAATAGACTTTAAAATAAATAAATTAAAAAATTTTTCATGTTTATTTATTTTTGAGAGAGACAGAGTGTGAGTGGGGCAGGGGCAGAGAGAGAGGGAGACACAGAATCTGAATCAGGCTCCAGGCTCTGAGCTATCAGCACAGAGCCTGACACAGGGCTCGAACTCATGCACCGCTAGATCATGACCTGAGCTGAAGTTGGCGCTTAACCGGCTGAGCCACCCAGGCACCCCATAAATAAATAAGTAAATAAATCAATCAATCTTTGCCTTAAGTCTACTGGACTACTACCTTCTTTTTTTATGCTGCTTTTACTCCTATTTCAGTTGTGAAAACAAGACTTCACACAGGAAAGGCAGGGGTGGTGTTGCGTGACTAGATGCTGTGAAACAGGCCAAATCCATTTGCTGAATGAAGTGAGCTGTGTGCTGTGGGAAGAGAGCAAAGGGAGTGGCGTTGGACTAAGCACCAGATGTCCCTCCTCCCCAAAGCATTTGCTCTTTAATGCTTAGAATGGAGGTTCTTCTTAGGGAAGAACGATCATATCATGCCTAGAGGGGAGATTTATCAGGGACTTGATGCAGGAAGATAAGGGAAGAAGGGTCACTAACGGCAAAGAAGAGAAATGAAGGTGGCACCAGCAGGAGTCAGGTTTTCCAGTCCTGCTCGAGGCTTCCCTAGAACTGTACTGGGTGTTCAAGGATTCCCAGCTTGAGGGATCCACCCCAGGAAAACCTAAAATTAAGTGCTTCTGTTATCATTCTGTCTTAATGTTAGATATAAATTTGCCACTGATAAAAATTACTGTACAGGGAAATTACTCTTAAAGAAGAAATTCATTGTCTAACTAAAATAAACAATTTCGTCTGAATCTGAATAAAAGCAATAATCTTCAACAAAAAGCTTCTTTCAGCATTAAACTCATTTCACTAGTTTTTTTTTAAAGCATCTAATGCCAGCAATGTCTTTTGTGTTCATTAAAAGAAAAGTTTGATGTGCTTTTGTTTCCAGATGCTTTACATTCTCATTTTGAACAGAAATCGGTTGCATTTTTATACATCATTTCTGCTAATTTCAATTAAAAAAAAAACCCTCAAAAGCTGTCATTATTTTTTCAAATGTTAACAGGTATTTTTTTTAATGCATGGTGGATATTCTGATCATCCTCAATGAATAAGTTGTAACAGCAGATTTTGAGTTTGGTATTCATGTCTGTTTATTTTACTACTGATCATTCTACCACTTAGATGAGCAAAGCAATTCAGAAGAAAAGAATATGATGGAATATTTCTATGTATAGAATAATCAATTGTTATAAGGCTAGCATATGTTGATATAGTATTTGTAGCAAAGAAATGATCTGTTTATTATAACAGAAGAAGTAGAACAGCTGTTATTTGTCCAATTTCAGATGAAGAAAAGCTCAAGGAGTTTAAGGATGCTGACCAAGGCATGGTGGTAAGAAGGGTTCACGAGGCCTCTTGAAGTTTTGATTCCTGATTATTTGATTCCTGAGTTATCCTTTCTTCCTTTCACTATTTATACATTTATTTTTTAATCACTACAATACATTGAAAACAACAATGATCATTTAGGACCGTCCAGCTTCTCTGTGCTGTTTATGGGTTTGTGACATCTTGTTAAACTTGAAGCATCTGATAAGATGCAAGAGAAATCTTTGAAGTGGTCCAAGAATCTTATCGACAGCTCTTGCACCCCTTGACCATTTCAAGAATGTGAAAGAGTGAAGAAAAATGGAGAGAGGGAAAGTGACTTGAGAGACCTCTCTGGAGTGGGAAGCTGCATGTGTGAGTCTGAGCCTTGTAGGGAAGAGAGGGGTGCTGCTGCTTCCTGTTTCTCAAGCCAAACTGGCAGGCTTCTAGCAGCTCTGAGTGCTCTCTGTGGCTTCCCTCCATTCCTTCTCAAGCCTGAAAGGGAGGTAGTGGGTGGAAAGTGCCTCTTTGGGCTACTGCTGCTGTGGGGCAGACGATGAGTGTGCATTTCCCATGGACCAAAGGAGGCCACAGGAGAGGAAGGGCCGGTTAAAATTCTGTCTAACCAGAGGTTAGGAAGAAAATGTGGAGCCCTGAATATTTTTAGGGCAGTGAAACTACTCTTTGTGATACTATAATGATGGATGCACATCATCATACATTTGTCCAAACTCTTAGAATGTGTACCACCATGAGTGAACTCTAATGTAAGCTATGAACTCTGGGCGATGACTTTATGTCAGTGTAGGTGCATCAGTTTTAACAAATGTACCCACACTGGTGGGAGAAGGTCATATCAGGAGACGGTATGTAGGTATGTGGGCAGGGGGATATGGGAAATTTCCTTATCTGTCCTCTCAATTTTTCTGTGAGTCTAACATTGCTTTTTTTAAAAAAATAAAGTCTATTAAAAAAAAAGACCTGCATAAGAGGAGTGCTTCAGAAGGCGAGGGAAAACCAACAGCAAGTGAAACCTAAGTACCAAGTTAGCAATCTGTGGAGGAGGAGCAGGAAACAGTTAAATCCTTCTCCCTCTTCTGCCAAAGAACAAAGATCTTCTCTGATCTGGTATTCTATCAGAATTATTTCCCCAGCATTCAAAATAGATCCCATTACAATTTTAATCTGATCATATTAAACCTTTGGATTAATTTGGGAAGATTTAAAATCTTGACACTAACACTATTGATAAAAGAATAATGGATATACTTTTTTCCTTAGATTCAAATATAAAATAGTTTTTTTGCAGTTTTATTCTTGTAGCTTACTTTTTTCCATTGGGATAATTCCTACTTAATTTTTTTGTTGCTGTTTCTAATGGGAATTCTTGAATTTGGTATATGGAGCTGGAATTGATGTTTTCCAAAGCTGTCTTTTAGTATTTCTCTTTGCTAAATTCCCTCAGGAATTTATTTTTCAATTAATTTCTTTTCTAAAGCTTCTGCATCATATCTTCTGCATCTAGCAAAAACATTTTCTGCTTTTTTTCCCTGTTACAGTTTTGCTTACTTTTGGTACATAAATTGTGAAATTGATAAGAGCTTCTTAAATTCACTGATTTTGAATGAGTAGGAATCCTATTTCCTTTGCTATTGATTTTGAAAGGAAAAGACTTTAGCAGTTTCCCCATTCAGTATGATGTTAGATGTTGTTTTGAAATAAACACTATGAACCCATCCTTCTTGTCTTTGTTAAAGGGTTTTAAAATATAAATGGGCATATTATTTTATCAAACTTTTTTTTTGCTATCTCAGTAGAGAAATAATATAAATTTTTCTTATTTATCCTTTTTATGTGACATATGTTAATCAGTTTTATGAATGTAACCACTTTCATTCATCTGACGAATGTACTTTGGCATAAATAAATTGTTGACTTCTATTCTTGTTGTGAGAAGCGATCATGGACAACATCACTAGCAAAGTAGATTTAACACAGGGCTTAGATCTACTGGCAGAGAAGAATATAGTACAGACAGGTCACCCAAAATCTCACTATTCCACACATTCAGGAAGCATAGAAGACTTATGGCACATGGTGGCTCATTTGCCAGTAGAGGGAAGCCCCTTCCTGGTCTTGCTCTATGTATTCATGTGGAGAGCCAGGGTATATCTATGTGAGAATGTAAGAAATGTAAGGTCCTTGGTCTGGAATGAACATTTTTAGAAAGGGGGACTCCTACAATGTAGTGCCTGGTATTTGCCTGTTCTTCCCTTTAGAGATTTCATATTTGAGCCAGTTCTCTGCTAAATTAGCAAAACGCAGAGAAAATAGGGCTGTGTGGATTTGACTCTCCTCTGTTCCTTATTACCTCAATTATAATTTTGACATCCATGTTCATCAAGAAGATTGGGCTGTATTATAATAGTTTTTACTTTTACTTTTTAAAATAATTTTCCATAAAGTCCTTTATGTTGTATTCCAAAATAATAGTCATTTAGGACTATTCTGAGGCTTGGGGGTACTTTTGTTTTAACCATATGATTAATTTTGAATTTAACTTTATTGTAATTGATTCTAATTGTTTTTCTGCATCTGACTTGTGTTAATTTTCTGCCTCTCTTAGCCAAGCTGTTTCTTTTCCTATTTTGTGTTCTATTGTATAGGAAATCCTCTGTATGTTTTTATCTTCCACAATAATTTGGAAAATGGAGACTATGGTTTTAAACCTTATTAGTGGCAAATTTAACAATTTTCATAGATTTCTTAAAACTGTATTTGTGATATTCTTATGAAAACAAACAAAATTAAAACAACTTCATTTCATGGAAAAGTAAGAAGACTAGTACTTTTGCTCTTTTCCTCCCTACTTTATGTACTTTTCACTAATCTGGGTTTGCAAGCCCTGTTACTCAAGAAAAAAAGTGTTCGTCTATTAAAGCATATTTTGTCTTTGTATCCTGTGTTTGTTGCCATAGTTACACCAATTATTTAGATTTACAGCATCAACCTTTCTCTTAATAATGTTTGTTTAATGATTTCTGAAGTTTTTCTTTTGCTAGTTTTAGTGTTTATTGCTAGTTGTTTTCTATTCTATGACTTCCAAATGATAGAGATTTGAATTTATTTTTATATTCCAGTCAGCTAACGAACATCTTTCATTTTTTTCATAGACATATTTGAGTGTATTTACTGAAACATTGAAGCTCTGAGGTTGCCATTCTGCTTTCAACCATGAATGCCAGCCTGACTAGTTACCATGTGTTTTGTGTTATCACTTCTATCTGCACTGCCAAAACTCAAAGACATTTATCTATTGTTTTCTGCAGAGAAAAGAACAAAAAATGGAACTCTCTTTATTGTGGATGAACTTTTGGAGGATTACTGTTTTTCAGTTTTGAAAGTTTCAGAATCAATTCTCTTTTCTTGTAATTTAAATAGTAAAATTAACAGGAAACACATTGCCACATTGCTTATTAAATTGTCATGAATACAGTGATACTTTTTAGTATCTTTTTCTAGCCTGGGAAAATCCTTTTTATTAGAATTAGCTTTTGAGCCATTCTTTTTCTCCTTTAGAGGTGACCACTATTTTTAGGTTGAATATCTGTCATTTAACTCTCCATGTCTATTATCTTTTTGTTACTTTGAAATGTCTTTCTTCTGAATTGTATGATTACATCTGAGGCTTACCTTTTTTTCCTTAAAAACTTATTTTTCTGCTGTGTCAAGTCTGCTATTTAGTACATTGAGTAGAGATTTTGTTTCAATTCTTAAATTAAAAACCTACATTTACTCTGCTTATTTTTGTCTATTTGACAAAAGCATGATTTTGCATTTCATTGAGACTATGTCAGAAATTTAAAAATTTTTTTTCCCATTTCATTGAGTAAACTTATTTCTGGTGAAGTATTTATTTTTATTATTTTAAGTTATACAACATAGAATTCATGCAGAAAATTGCATAAAATCTATATACAGTATAACAAAATGTTTAAAGTCAACACCCATGTAATTCCAATCTAGGTCAAGAAATTGAACACAGTCAGCACCCCCCAAAAGCCCTTTGCATGATCAGCTACATAATTTGTAAGGCCCAGTGCAAAAATGAAAATGTGATGGCCCTTGTTTTATTTATTTTTATTTTGTTTTAATGTTTGTTTTTGAGAGAGAGAGGGAGACAAAGCATGCATGTGTGAGTAGGGGAGGCTCATAGAAAGGGAGACAGAGGATTCGAAGTGGACTCCACGCTGACGGCAGAGAGCCTGTTGTGGTGCTTGAACTCACGAACCACAAGGTCATGACCTGAGCTGAAGTCAGATGTTTAACTGACTGAGCCACCCAGGTGCCACCCCACCCCTGCCTTGTTTTAAAATTATTGAGAATCTCAAGACAATAAGAACAGAGCATTAAATCAAGCCTGGTCCCCTTTTGACCATATGATCCTGCACAACTGCATGCTTAACTTTCAAACACGTTGTGAAGAGCACATGAGGTAACACATGTGTGGCTAGCAAGTTCAGTAAGCGTGATGCCTGGAGATTGGTCAACATGCAATTTTATTATCTTGTTTCAGATATCCAGTCAGGATTATCTTCTCCTTTCCTTGAAAGAAAATTCCAGCAGGACTGAGATTATAGGGCAGATTCTTAGATATGACACAGTCCTGAAGAAACACTGTCACAAATATTATACCAGTTACATAATTGGAATGTGTAGTCCTGTATAATAATTGGAACTTTTAGCTTAAACTTCCCTCCCTTACTTGGACATGCTTTGGGTTAGAGACCTGTAATAAGAAGGTGGGACCCTCCATGTGTTCTCTACTATTCTTTATTCTGAGTTGAGGTGAGGAAGATATTAAGAAAATAGGACAGTATTGCTTGGTTGTATTGCCTTGGCAGATCATCTAAGTTGTCTGTCTTTTCTTGCAGTTTGTTTAATGAGCACTTCAGTTCAGAGGCTGTCTTTTGGCTCCTTTCCTATGGTACTGGGGTGGTTTGTGTTTCCTTTCTAGGCCACCAGGTGTCTACCTTTGCTATTGCTGCATAAAAGTTTTTGTTGGTCTTCAGGAAGCAATATTAGACAGGACCCAGGATGAGCGCATGTCAGTCTTTTCTTCTATATGGCCCACATCTGTTCTCTGGGGAAAGGCTCAGTTTCTCCTACTCTGGTGAATTCAGAGACAGACCAATACCAACACTCTGGCAGCCAATGAGTTAAGCCAGTCCTCTGTATCATCTGAGTAAGGGTAAGACATCAGTTAGCCAGACATGTACATAGTCTGCTGCATGCATGAGTCAGGCTCCCAACTGTTGGAACATACTCAGAAACACTTTGATTAGTCCTACCAAAGATCATCCTGGTTTTCTCACACCATCCCTCCCTTCCAACTAGGCTCCAGGTCAGCAGAGGGCTCTAAGGACGGCAAGATGCCTCCAGAGATACATAGCAAAATTCCCCCAATAACATAAAAGTTTGGTTCCAGCACTCAAATGCAAACAGTAAAGTCGTGTTGTTATGAGTTGAATGAAAACAATACTTTTTGGTTTGGATTTAAAGGTAATAAAGGTTACACTGTAAAGCTCACCCTATATTGTTGCAAATTATCTAGAATCATTGCTGTATTAACAAACCTCACATCACATTCTGGGCATTTTGAGAATGGGAGTCAGATAGAGAATGGGAGCTAGATAGAGAATGGGAGTCAATTATAAGTAGAATCAAGTCTGTGTTATCTTGGGGTGCCTGATATTTTTCAGTATTCCTCACCAGTCTCCTCAGATCCTTCTCTGACTGCTTTTTAAAGGCCTAAGGAGTCCAGGAAACATGAATAAGTTTCCTATGCCTTTGTAAATCCTGCATAATTTGGGGTAGGAGGTGTTTTTGTTTTTTTTGTTTTTTTTTTTTACTCCACTCTGCTATCTGGTAATTATCTGTTAGATACTCAGCTCTTCTCATATCCTAATATATACATAACTTTTCAGAATACTTAATACTAGATACTTGAATTCCTCCAAAGGTCCTATGCAGTTTTTTCTCCTACTTACTCACCCTTAAATGAAGAATGAACCACATGGGTTTATGCTGTAAACCACTTCACAGTGGTGGAAAAGATGTTCTTTAACTGAGGCAGAAGGAAATTTAGTATGTATCACTTCTAAAACAGTTGTGGTGCACAGTAGATATTTTAAAAATGCCGTTTCTTCTTCCTAGGAAGCATAGAGACTAGCGGATCTCCTGGGAGGAAAAGATGGGGGTGGTGGGACTTATACTTAAGCAGCCTGATGAATTCCAAGTCCATGCATAAAAAAAACCAAAAAGAAACTTCAAGTAAGGACTTTCTATGGAACCTGTAGGCAAAATGCAAATTTAGTCTGAGGCAACTGGGCTTTCACCCTATGTGGTGGAATTCCAAGAGTTGGTTAACTTGAAGGAGAGAAGTGAAATTAAGAGAACAGTTTCCAAAAGGGATCCTCACTCATGAATAAGGCATAAGGTGAATGGTGGCAAACCCTAGGAGAACACATTTCCTTGATCTTCTTTTTTCCCCTTTTTTGTCAATGAGAAAAATAGAACATCCTTTTTAAAAATAGTTTTAGGAGTATTTTAATTTAAAAAAAATTGGAAATAGATTTCTAAGACATCTTGCACATTCTCATAACTCAGTAGCTATTTCTTAAATCTAAAGTTAAATTAATTTTATATTATTATATCTAATATCAATATTTATGCATCAGTTTACTGCAAGGTACTTACCAAATAGTTCCAGAATTCCATCATATAAGGCACTTTGTTAAGAACTGGGGCTGCAGCAGTGGACACAAGAGATGAAGCCCTGTTCTCATAGAGCTTGCTTTCTGAGGGCAGCAGGGATTGAGAATAAACAAGCAAACACATAAATATGCAGTATTTCATTTGGTCACAAGTACTAAGAAAAAAAGTAAATCTGAGAAAGGAATGGAATGGGGAGCCGTAAATGGTGTAAAAACAGAACAGGGTTATTTAAGATAGGTTGGTCAAAGAAGTGATGTTTTCTGTGGCAAAATTCTCAAAATTATAATTAAGGTGAGGAAGTTAGCTCTGAAGATACTTGAAGAAAGAGTATCAGGTATAAGAGCAAATACCAGTTCAAAATATTGAATTAGTACTATTTATAGAAGTTGCAGTAATAGTGACAATAGTCGTGGCAGGTACAATTTATTAAATGCATACTATACATTTATTATTCTAAACAATTCTGTACATCTTTATGCTACTGTAAAAGTGTTCTTTTATGCCCTAGAGGAGTTGTGTGCATGTGTGTGTGTGTGTGTGTGTGTGTGTGTGTGTATACAGAAGGGACGATTCAGAGTTTTACTTTTCTTTTTATGATTAAATTTTTCTAATTATTTTTTAAAAAACTATAGATTTTTAAAAAATCTACATCTTTTTAAAAATCTACGTTTTTTAAAAATTCAGATTTTTGTAAGACAGCCAGGATATTGACATGGGTACAATCCACTGGTCTTACTCAGATTTCAGTAGTTTGACATGCACTCATTTGCAGCATGTGTACTTAGTTCTGTGCAGTTTTATCTCGTGTGTAGATTTGTGGAACCACATGAGAGACCACATCAAGAGACAGCTCCCTCCCAATAAAGATTCTTTACAGTGCCTTTTACAGACCTGCTCCCTCTTTTACCCCTTATGCTGCCAGACCCTAGGTCTTGGCAACCACTAGTCTGTTCTCTATGTCTATAATTTTTGTCACTTCCATAATTAAACCTTACTGTATGTGATCTTTTTAGAATCTCTCTCTCTCTCTCTCTCTCTCTTTTTTTTAGTTAGCATCATTCCCTTCAGATTCATCCAGATTGTTGCATCTTTCAGTGGTTCCTCCCTTTTTGACTGTTGAGTAGTACCCCATGGTAAGGATGAGTCACGATGTGGATGGAGATCTTGTTTGATGGTGTCTTTCTGCAAGTGCCTGTCTTTCCAGACTTTAGAGGGGCAGTTTGACAAGGGTCTCGGTTCTCTCATGGGTCCAAGAAAAGTAAATTATTTTCAGTTTATCCAGATTTTTTTTTTTGTTGTAATAATAGGAGTGACAACTTCTCATTTCTTTACATGTTGGAGCTGAAAGCAGAAGCCTCCATTATGTTTACTCTCTCTTTTTATTTTTTGAGGGAAATTTATCAAGCACATTAAACTTTGGTTTGTGAGCATAATTTGTTCTGGAAACATGCTTGTAATCCAAAGCACGTGTGTATCAAAAAGAATTTCAAGAACCATTGGCTCAGTTGTGATCATGTGACATTCAACATCACATACTACTTATACTGCAAGACATCGCTCGTTTATCAAATTAAAATGTATTAGAAATATTTGCTTGTCTTGCAGAACGAGTTACTCGCAACCCAAGGTTTTACTACTTTCATTTGCTCTGTGCAATACACTTTACTAGGTATTATGAGAGATATGGAAAGCGTGGAAAAATAGTTTTTTAATCTGTGAGTTTTAAATTTTCTCTTCTTTTTCCCCCTTTTTATTGATGTTTAGTTGACATACAATATTATATTAGTTTCCGGTGTACAACATAGTGATTTAGCACTTATATACATTAAGAAATGATCACCATAAGTCTAGTTACTGCCTGTCACCAAAGTTATTGCCATATTAACTATGTTTTCCATGATGTACTTTTCATCCCCATGATTTATTTATAAATTTGTACCTCTTAATCAATCCTCTGCCACCTCCCTGCTCACCTCTGGCAAACACCAGTTTTTTTTTGTATTTAGGAGTCTGTGTCTGTTTTGTTTTGTTTTTTCTAAATTCCAAATGTAAATGAAATGATAAGGTATTTGTCTTTCTTTGACTTATTTCACTTAGCATAATATCCTCTAAGCCCATCCATGTTGTTGCAAATGGCAAGATTTCCTTCTTATTTATGGCTGAATAATATTTCATTGTATATATGTATACACATATTTCATTATACACACACACACACACACACACCACCTCTTCTTTATCTATTTATTGACAGACACTTATAATGCTTCCATATCTTGGCTCTTGTAAGTAATGCTGTAGTGAACATAGGAATATATATATCATTTTGGATTTGTGTTTTTATTTTCTCTGAATAAATACCAGGAGGCAGAATTTCTAGATCACATGATATTTCAATTTTTAATTTTTGAGAAACCTTCATAGTGTTTTTCACAGTGGCTGCACCTATTTATTTTCCCAACAGTATACAAGGGTTCCCTTTTCTTCACATCCTCATCAACACTTATTATTTCTTCTCTTTTTGATATTAGCCATTCATCTTACATGTGGGAGGTAATCTCATTGTGGTTTTGATTTTCATTTCTTGTATGATTAATTATGTTGAATGTCTTTTTTTTTGGTATCTGTTGGCTGGCTGTAAGTCATCTTTGCAAAAATATCTATTCAAGTCCTCTGCTCATTTTAAAATTGTTTGCTATTTGGTGTTGAATTGTGTGAGTTATTTATATATTTTTGATATTAACCTCTTACTGGATGTATCATTTACTAATATCTTCCCTCATTCAATAAGGTACCTTACTGTTTTGTTAATAGTTTCCTTCACTATGCAAAAGCTTTTTAGTTTGATGTAGTCCCAGTTTATTTTTGCTCTTGTTGCCCTTGCCTGAGGAGAAAAATCAAAAATATATATATTGCTAACACCGATGTCCCAAAGTTTACTGCCCATGTTTTCTTTCAGGAGTTTTATGGCTTCAGATATTACATTTAGTTTTTTTTTTTTTTTAGCCATTTGAGTTTATTTTTGTATGTGGTATAAGAAAGTGTTTCAGTTTTATTCTTTTGCATATAGCTGTCTAGTTTTCCCAACATCATTTGTTGAAGAGACTGCCTTTTCCCCCATTGTATATTTTTTGTTGTAGATTAATTGACCATAAAGGCATGATTTTATTTCTGGGCTCTCTATTTTTCCCATTGATCTCTGTGTCTGTTCTTGTGGTGGTACCATACTGCTATGATTACTAAAGCTTGGTAGTGTAGTTTGAAATCTGAGATGTGGTACCTCCAGCTTTATCTTTTTCAGGATTGCTTTTTCTGTTCAAGGTCTTTTGTGGTTCCATAGAAGTTTTAGTGTTATTACATCTAGTTACATTGGTATTTTGAGAGGGATTGAATTGAATTTTTAGATTGCTGTGGGTATTATGACATTTTAACAATATTAATTCTCCCAATCCATGAGCATGGTATATTTTTCCATTTATTTGTTTCATCTTCAATTTCTTACATCAGTCTTACAATTCTCTGAGTACAGGTCTTTCATCTCCTTGGGTAAATTTTTAAATTAATTGTCTTTGTTTAGAGTTGTGGATTTTAAAATAAATAATAAGCTTTATAACTTCTATGATATATTAATTATTAGAGCACAAGGCACATTAGACAGGAAATCTTAGAAATGTATTCAAGAACTACAAGAATAAATATCAACTCTGATCTGGATATAATGCTGTTAGGATAAGTATTAGTTGAAATAATTATTAAGTTGTTTCTATAGCTGCTTTGTTTCTGATATAAGTTGCTGTTGAATCCAGAATTATTTTATTTCATTATAATCACTTTATGTAAGTCATAGTCCTCCTCATTAATCTTTATATAGACTTTTATATTACAGTTTGCTTTATAGCTGTTTTCTCCCAACCTTCCTGTAAGGTAAATTAGAATAAATTGCACTACTAAGGGGTAGAGAGGTTGAATGACTTGTTCTGTGTCATGCTGAGGGCTAATTATATAAGCAGAATTTAAAGGTATAGCCTTTGCAGTATTATCCAATAGAACCATAGCAATGCTAACAAAAACAGTCCACATTTTAAAACCAATGTTTTAAATAACTTTGTGTTTTCTAAACCAAACTACCAGCAATACTCTTGATTTTATTTCTTTTTCTGATTTTGATCGGTTAAAAAGCAAATTTAAGTACACATCTCCTATTTCTTATTTAGGACATCCTATTATGTGCCCTACATTGTGGATATCATGTTGTATATGACAAGGTCATTATCCTCCAGCTGATCATGGTAGGTGGAATGAGATGTATTTATATAAAAGTGCAATAAAGTGTTATGTGCTATGAGAGAAGTTTGAATGGTATGTAAAGGAGGGGTAATGACATTTTCCTGGATGAGGAGTATTAGATTCCTCTAACTTTCAATAGTCATATTAATTGGAATGATTTTTAAGAGTTATTAGTGGTTGTTGAAACACAAATACTTTATTCAGTGACTATATTTGTGCTCTTTTGACTCATGTTTGATTCACCTTTCTGTTTAGCATAGGGAGTAAAAGCCCAAAACAACATTAAATAAAACAGCCATAATTATGATGCTGTCTCTCCTAGAATAAGATAATATCTTCATATTTATAGAAATACTTTGCTCTGTCTCTTTCCAGCATGGTGTTGCTACCTGAGAAGAACATTTCCCTTCCTGATTGTGCTGTCTTGTTTCTCTTGAGATCCACTCAGTCTGTATTGATTCTTAGTGCCATATGGGTATTTCTTTGGTCTTCTGTCCTCTTATTCACAATGAATAAATCCACACATTACATGCCTTTTTGAGCACCTCATGTTTCTGGTATATATCATATTAATGTGTTTTGAATTCTCGTTAAGCAGTCAAGTATGCAAAACCTAATCTTACAAAAAAAAGATACATTTTTTAATTTTTGAGGAACCTCCATAGTGTTTTTCAGAGTGGCTACACCAGATTTAAAAATAGAACTAACCTATGATCTGGCTATTGCATTACTAGGAATTTATCCAAAAGTTATAAAAATATTGATTTGAAGAGGCACATGCACCCTGATGTTTATAGCAACACTATCAACAATAGCCAAATTATGGAAAGAGCCCAAATTTCCATTGATTGATGAATTGATAATGAAGATGTGTTATATATATACAATGGAATACTACTAAGCAATAAAAAAAAATGAAATCTTGCCATTTGCAACAACATAAATGGAACTAGAGTGTATTATGCTAAGTGAAATAAGTCAGTCAAAGACAAATATCACATGATTTCACTCGTGTGTAATTTAAGAAACACAACAGATGAACATAGGGGATGGGAAGGAAAAGTAAGATAAAAGCAGAGCGGGATGAGTACCTGAGTGGCTCAGTTGGGTAAGCATCTTTCTTGGGCTCAGGTCATGGTCTCACAGTTCATGAGTTCGAAACCCACATTAGGTGAGCTAGAGCCCTGCTTTGGGTAAGCTCTAGCCTGCTTTGGTATTCTCTCTCTCCCCCATCTCTCTGCTCCTCTTGGGATTTTCTTCTTTACACCTCTCTCTCTGCCCTTCTCTCGGTTGTGTTCTCTCTCAGAAATTAAAAAAAAAAAAAATAACAGAGAGGGAGAGAAACCATAAGAGATTCTTAAATACAGTGAACAGACAGGATTGCCAGAGGGGAGGTAGTTGGGGGGATGGGCTAAATGGATGATGGGCATTAAGGAGGGCACTTGTTGGGATGAACACCAGGTGTTGTATGTAAGTGATGAATCACTGGGTTCTACTCCTGAAACCAGTACTGCACTGCATGTTAACTAACTTAAATTTAAATAAATAAAGTAAAAAACTTCAGACGAAAACAAGCCATACAGTAAAGGTAGCTTATTCACATTTCTTGTGATAGGAGTTCCTGGCATAGATAATGCATATAGTAGGCTTTCAAAAATATTCCTAAATAAATAGGAGGTGGTCCTAGTAGGTATGGCTGTCCTTTGAGAATAAATGAAAAATTATGTAAGAAAGTATGTTTCCATTTGAAAAACATAAATTTTGCAAGGATTAATTGCATAAAAGTACTTTTTAAGAGTTATGATTGAACTGTTGGTTTTACACTGCATACATTTAAAAATAATTGTAAATGTTGATTGAAGATTAATTAACATAGTTTTTAATGAAGATCATTTGTAATGTCTCCCTGTTGTCTCTTTTCAATACTCATTTAGTCCTCTACTTTTTTCTTTTGTGGGACAATTTTACTAATACTTCATGTGGCTTAGCTGTCTTTTTCACATTTATTCAAACATGTTTGGGGACATCTGGGGATAAGGGCATTAGTATAGAAAGCTTAAAAAAAACTGATATTAAGTTTCAACAGTTGAATTCTTTTGCATCTGGCTCTGTTTCAATTTTTATTTATTTTTTCACAATTTTGCTCTTAGGATGATAAATAAAATGTATGTCAGTAGTTTTACTGTTTTTGGAAGACTGAAAGAAATTTATTGCAGAAGGTGGTGGAAGCAGAGTTTGAAAGAACATTAACTATTAGAGTATGGGTGGTTACACAGAGATTTGCTAATATTTCTGGAGAGGGAATAGTTAACCAGCTTCTCACAAATACAGAGAATTTATGCCTGCTAATTTTTTTATATTGTAATCCTTTTTTTCTTTTTCAATAGTGGTTGATTACATCTATATTTTCCTTAAGAATCATTTCTTTGCAACAGCTGTTCATCCTGATATCAGGTTTTGTCAGAATGGTTGCTGACTTAAAAGGTCTTGCGATACACTTTATTATATACCTAATGAGAACTGGCATATTACTCCTGAGAAATAAGGCACCACATGAAAACATCCAGATTTGTGCTTGGATAGATTTGTTGAACTGATGCAGCCTCACCATGAGCCGGTGCTGTATAGCGTTTTTCTTGAATATGGCACTACCATTTAACTTTAGAAATATTTTATGTTTGGAAGTCATATATCTTGACATAGCCATGAAAATAAGTTTATAAAGAGAATTTTAAAAAAGCAGGGATAACCAGTCATCATTCAAGAAAGTTTTATTATTATTTTTTATTGTGGTCTTTGTAGTGGTTTGGCCAGAACCATGGGATGAATTTAGAGTTGATGTAAGCTGCGAACTCCTCATTTATCTCCCAGGGATTTGAGCTCACCAGTCTGATGACAGTGGTAAGTTTAATAGTGGGGGGTGTGGTTTGTTTTCAGTATATTCAGGTTTTTTTAAAATGTTTTATTTACTTTTGAGAGAGAAATAGAGACAGCATGAACAGGGGAGGGTCAGAGAGGGAGGGAGACACAGAATGTGAAACAGGCTCCAGGCTCTGAGCTAGCTGTTAGCACAGAGCCTGATGCGGGGCTCGAACCCACGAGCCGTGAGATCGTGACCTGAGCCGAAGTCGGATGCTTAACCGACTGAGCCACCCAGGTGCTCCCTGGTATATTCAGGCTTTAAATAAGGCCACTGGCACTTAACAAACCTTGATTAGCCTGTCTGACAGGTTGACTAAATGATTTCCCAAAGGATTGGTGTGGTTGGACTAAATTCATTCTGAAAGCGATTTTCCTTAACATGGTTAAGTAATGTTAATAAAATGATTCTAAAAGCTAACTTATCTTAGTGTGAGCTAGAGAAGGTCCGTGATGAAATGTGTGAGAAACCCTCCTACACAGTCTGTAGTCACTTTCACTAGGGATTTTTGGATAGCTATAGACTCAATATGTTGAAACTGCCAAAATGTTGTAGAGCAGCCAACAAGTCCTGTAACATGCCACGGAAAAGATAAATAATTGATATAATTTTCCTTGATGTCTTGAAAAAGAGTGAGATTTTTCTGAGAGAACTGTGGATGGAGCAGTGCTTTTCCCTTAAATATGTTACGTGTGCAGAAAGAACCATAACCTTTACAATTAAGTTGAGAAAAATTTTTTATTAATGAATTTTTTTGGCTAATTTAACTTTGATATTAAGTGATGTATTTCTGTTCTGCTAGTGTCAGTGAACAATTTGCATAAAAACCCTGTACTCATTCAATGTGTCATCACACCTTGCCCAGAAGAGTAAAATGTTTCATATTTTCTAAGAGAACAATAATGTAAATTAGAGGACAGGCAATTGATCTGTTGAAATATAAAATGTATTTAATTCATTACAGATGCAGAGGAAGAAAACACAAAGTTCATTGAGCCATTTGCAGTTGGTAGTCCTTTGTTTTAATAATTATTAAAGTATAATAGTAATGATACCAATCTTTATCTTTTATGAGAGCTTTTCACAATAAGTGATGCCTATTTGCTCATCTACCCTGTGAAGTGAAGGAGACTGTGTTTTGACCCTGAGCAGAAAGTCATATTAAGCGTATATCAGTATTAGCCACAACTCATGAGTGAAGAGAGAGGAAATCTTTATTCTTGAGTACTCTAACCACAAATTAGTTCTCAACCAAGAGACAGAAACTTTAGTTCAGTTATTAAGCATTAACAGTTTAAAAATTTTTATTTATTTATTTTGAGAGCAAGTGAGCATGGGTGTGAGCAGGAGAGGGGCAGAGAGAGAATTCCAGGCAGTCTCTGTGCTTCATAGTGCAGAGTCCCATGTGGGGCTGTATCCTATGAACTGTGAGATCATGACCTGACCTGAAATCAAGAGTCAGACACTAAACTGAGCCATCCAGGCACCCCATTAAGCTTTGACTTTTAGGAAGGGCATGCCTTTATTCATAGGGACATTATAGGACATAATCAGTGAGGTTGTGCATGTGAGAAAGATATGGTGATCCCAGGTATGTGGTTGTTTCTTACTTGCATTGTTTAAAAAAAGTCTTAAGTGTTATATTAAGAGATTTAGCCCATTCAAAACATTTTTTCCAACACTACTGTGGTGGAGAACTACTGAACTAATGTTTGTCTCATATGTGATCGTTGTTTTATTCTTTATGCCTTTTTTGCTGGTATTCAGAGTAAAATATTTAAAAGAACTAAATAGCAAGTAGCACAGATCTACTTTCAGATACTATTGGGAACAGTTAAATATGGACTCTATTTTTAACTGGAAAATATTGGCCTGTAATAATTATTTCACTTGTTCTCCAGTATTTCCCTGTTTCTTTTACCCTTTATACCTGTAATCATCTAAGTTAACTTACCATTTTATGTCTCTGTGCCTTTGCTCATGCTTTATTTTTGCTTGGAATGTTATCTTCCATTTTAGCACATTTGAAACAGGAACTTTAGCCTACTAAATCTCTTTGCTTCTGTGTACTATTTTATATTCTCTAGGGTCTTCAATGCCCTTGAAACCTATATTTGGTTCTCTTCTGATTTCTCCATGCATCAAGTATGAAACAACACTGGTCACTTCTTTGCATTCTCCCCCCAAAAAACATACTTCCAAAGGCATTAGTGGGAAATGTGGAATTCAATTTATAGAGAAAATAAGAAGTTATGTACCACACATAATTACAAATATTTCACCTCCAAATATCCACTGGCAGTCTCTTCTCTGATGCTAGTCATTGTGTCTCCCTCTTTCTCAGTCTTTCTCCAAACCTCCAATTGTATATATCTCCTCCTATATTCCTGCATTGGATGAAAATTCATGTGGTTGATTCCCAGGTTTTCAGTTCCTACTTAGTAGCCCAGACTGTAAGCTGAGTTATCAAAGTACTTCATGAGCAAATGATGGGATCTCCTTAAGATGCTCTCTGTCTTCAGCTCTTAAGAAAAGCAAGGTTTCCCTGCATATTTTATCATAGTATAGAGCTTGATAGTATGCATCTTCTGTTAGATCTTGTGCTGTAAAAGGCACTCATCTCCACAGCACAGATTTCTCCTACTGTGTCCGTTGTGTCAGTAAGTTCTGGTATAATCCACTTAGCCTCCCAAGCTAAAAGACAAACATGAAAGTGAAAGAGAGGGGATGCCACTGTGTTCAGAGAAACTGTAGAGTAAAGTTCTTCGAAAAGCATTTTAGCTCCTTGGCAGCTTTATCCCAGTCTCCCTCTTTGTTTCATCTTGCATTACACCGCTTGCTGCACCATAGGTTCTAGACACAATGAACCATTCATGCCAAGTTTCTCGAACCTGACGCGCATGTCAGTACCTTTTGACTTTGCTCATAATGTTCTTTATGCCTAGGATATCTTTGTCTCAATGTCTTCGCCTCACAAATTCCAGACCATCCTTCACAGTCCAGCACAAATGTCAGCTTTTCTTTGAAGCCTGCCTGGCCTGTCCCTTCCACACAGAATTATTTGGATCTTCTTCCCCACAAACTTGTATGGTACATTTCTTTATTATAATACTTATCACACTGCATTATGCTTTTAATTATTTGTCTAGGTTTCTTTCTTATCAGCAAGGAGAGCAGGAACTGAGGTTTATTTATCTTAAAATCTCTCTTGCCACCTCAGTACCTAGTATATATTAATTGATTAATTTTTCATGCATTCATTCATTATGTATTTTAGGCAGTAAAGGGGTTGTAGCTATAATTTAAAATCACAACTGTGAGAATTACTCTGAAAGAGAGGGTATTATAAGACCTAGTCTGTACTTCAGGGGATTGAGTTAGAAAAGTTAACATAGTGATATATGAATGTAAGTTGTATATATACTAAAATGTAGGAGTTTAGCAAGAATTAAATAATACCAGTGAGATATCTTGGTGATGAGCACTTCAGTTAGGGGGAGAGACAGCATATACTCTGGAAGGATGGAGCTTGTCTTATTTAAGATGTGGAAGGTTAGTAGGCCTTAGAGATGGTAGGAGAAGAAATGAAGAGAGGGGCAATGCTTATGACTGTTAACTGTGTTTTAGAACACATAAAAGATGCTTAATGAACTAATGGAAATCCTTTTAGGTTTCTAGCAGAATATGACGCTATCAACGTTGCATTTTGAAAATGCTATTCTGGTTGCAAAATAGGAAGTAGATTGGAGGGCGAAGACCAGACAAGATATGGTAGAGGTAGGAAGAAGTGGATACCTTTTGGGAGGCAAAAATCAGACAGATTGGGCATTGAGTTGGTTAAGGAAATAATAAGGGTGTATTATGAATGATGATTAAATATACGGTGTGTGAAACCTAACAAGGTTTTATGATTCCGTGAAATAGCATAAGAATAGAGTGAAATTAGGGGTAGTGGTAATGGGTGAGGTGGGTGTGGCAGATCATAAATTCGGTGTAATTCTGAGGTACCGTTTAAATATCCATGTAGACGTGCCAATTAGGTGCTCAAAAGAAATGGCTAGAGCTTCGTATAAAAATTGGTAAAATTTTTGTAGAGTAATAAAGTGATTGGCGTAAGTCACATCATCTAGGGAGGAAGACTATTATATTTAAAAAGCAGTGATTCCTGACCAAACCAAAATTTGAAGATCTAGTGGAGAAGTTTGATCATATAAAGGAGTTAGAGCAGAAGTGGCCCAAATTGGGAACTTAATCCGAAATCATGGAAGGTGAGGGCAGTGGGGGTGTTCCCAAAACATGTGGAAAGGTAGGAGTGAGCATCAAGGGTCAATATAAAATAGGTACATAATAAGATAATTACTAAAAAGTACCTCTTGGACTTAACCACATGAAGTTCATTGGACTGAGAAGTGATTGGGAGAAACTGCAATGTAGGCAGGAACTATAGGAGTCTTCTGAGATGCTTTGTTGTGAAGGGAGGAAAGATACAGTGTGCTAGAAGGCATCTGAGGCCCAGAGAGGATTTCCCATTTATTTTTATATTTATTTTATGGGAGAGAAATTCAACCCCACTTTCTTGCCAGTGGGAAAGAACTAGTTAGTGAAAGGCTAGAGCTTAACATGCAAAAAAAAAAAAAAAATATTTTGGGTGGTCTAAATCCCTGAGGAATTTGGAGGGATGGGGTGATGAAAACAGAGACAGGAAATAATAGATTTGGCTACAATTTAACCTTTTCAGAACCTGGAGGATTTGACTCTGTTGACTCCGTTGCAGTCGGTGTCAGTCTCAACAGTTTTGATCTCCGCTTATTCTGCCTGGGATTTTGACAATATTAGTAGTTTTATGCTTCATACAACCACAGTTCTGGCCTTTAGGGCTTTAGAAACTGCAGGAGGTCAGGCTTGATGATAGGTTGTCCATCAGTTAAGGTTCACCAGTTTTCAAATGTATGGTAACGATAAATGAACTTGGAACTTGAAAAGAGGCTCCAGTATAATTTTGTTTTGATCTATCCATTTTATCAATTCACATTAGTCAGTAGTGTGTTCTTTGGCAACACACACACACACACACATACACACACACACACACACACCAGAGCATATCATCAAACAAGATGTTTTTTATTAACAACACACACTGGCCAGACTATTCCCACACTTAATGATTCATTGGAACTTTGTGTAGTCTTTTCTCATATGTAACAATGTATATAAATAGCAATTTTCAGCTCACTTCTTACACTGATCATACTGCAGGAAACTGAACAGGCTTTATTCTTCAGATAGATCACAACTTCAGCATCTCTTTATTTTGGAGTGTATTTTTCCTTTTTATTCAGTTCTTGAAAAGAATAGTGTTTTGTGATTGGTAAAAAAAAAAAAAAGATCAAAAGTAAAACATCACGGAAGAAATAAATGCTCATTTTGAGAATTTGAAAATGTGGAAGAGTATGAGAAGCAAATGAAAATCTCTTATTCTAAGAACCCACACATAGCCATGGAATATGTTTTCTGTGTTTCTCACCAGCTTCGTGTTATCTATTGTCTATTTTCTTTTTCTAAATATATACAGAGACAGAAAGGGACCATAAGAATTCCAGTAAACATATAATTTTGTATTCTGCTTTTTTGTTCTCCTAATAATATATCACAGGTCTCTTATCACTTCATTGATCATGCATTGAAAACATCATTTCAGTAGTGCATAATGTGCCATCATGAGTGGGCAGCATCATTATTTATCCATTCATGGATACTTAGGATAATTTCAAATTTTAATATAATAAGTAATATAATATTTATCATACTTAAAATAAAAGCATATTCATATTTCTAATAATTTCTGTGGGATACAATCACAGAAACAGACTTCCTGGGAAATTATGTATGTGTATGCCTTCTGGAAAAGCTAAACCAATTCACAGGCTTATAAGCAGTTTGTGAGCTTGCTCATTATGTCCTCTCCAACATTGGGTATTTCAGCATTTACACACTCATTAAGTACTCCTGTTTTCTTTTTTATCTTTTCTAAGATTGATGTTTTTTTTTGCTCCTGTGTATCTTAAAGTATAGTGTTTACCATATTGACTTGCGTAAGTCTTTTATTGTTTTTTTTTTTTTACTATTTGTCATACTCATAGCAATCTTTGCCAATTAGTTTTCTATCCTTAAAAATTCAAAAATATAATTTAATAATCACATAGGTCAAACATCTTAATGGTCTTTCATTTCACCTTTTAAGTGTTTTCTGTCCACCTAGTTATTAGAAAATATTTCCTTAATTTCTTGTCAGTTTTTATTGGACACAAGTTTTTATATTGAGTATTTTAATTTATCTGGATTTTTAAGTTTATGTGTAAGATATGAGCTCTTTTTAGGATTCCAAGTATGGTGAAATATTCCCAATGGTTCCTAGGCATGAAGTCAATACATCATACCACATATCACATTTCACATATCAGCTACTGAGTCCAAACTTAGCATTTATATTTTGCTCAAAATCTGTATAAGAATAGAATTTGACTTCTCAATAGTTTCAATAAGAAGCCCACTTGCACCAAATCTTTTATGATTTTTGTCCAGTCCTCTTAAAAAATGACATGATCATTCATTGCTATGCTGAAATCCACCACCCCGTTTGCTGTTTTCCTCTGTACTCTCCATTTTCATTTTCTTCTCTTGGTCTACTTTCTTCCCCTCTCTGGTCTTGTCGTGAAGTCCCATGCTACACATTTGCATCTTTGTTGTTACCCAAATATGCCTTGGAGTATCACCTTCAATCTAAGTGACTTTTATCAAGCTATGTCTTTCAACAGAGTTCCTTCTAAATTGAATCCTGGTAAACCAAATTTTCTTCACTGGTTTTAAAGATTAACTGTGAAAATGAATCATGGAGTTTCTTATCATTTAAATACATCAAATATTGAGTGACAAAGTTGAGACCTCTGTAGGTGGAACTTCCAGGGTCACTTTTTCAGAAAAATCTCATCAGTGCTTGTGACTTCAGAAGAACCATCTCACAGTTGATGATATGACAACTAAACAAGATAAAAAAAATCCTAAGTTTTCTGTACATGAATAAGCACCTTCATGTTCTACCTATAGAAAATGAGTTTGCGCCACTGGAGACCAGCAGAAGGACAGTTGCTAAGTAGTTGCTAAGCTGCATGTGCATCATTCATTGCGCTTCCTATACAGAATGGAAGCCATTACTCAGCTAAGGAGTGTCGATGTAGCCACAAATTCCACAAGTGATGAAACCCCAGTGCCTGTTCTTCAGAAATTTATTGCTCAGGAACTGGGCTCTTCATGAACATTCATGTGAACTGTCTATGCATGAAGCATACATTTTAAGGAAGGGAAATTACATTGCCATCCTCAATGAAAGTGATTAAATTAAATTTGCCATATTAAACACACACATTCTGAAATGTTTGTGGAAAATTTTTGGCTGCAAAATGTATTTGGTCTCGTGAAAATGATTCTAATATTTATAAGTCTTTAAGGGTGCATAGCATATGCCAATTTGCTTTTATAACATAACCGAAGCATGCACTTTGCTGGGTAAGGGTACGAAAGAAACCATCGTTAAGATATCAGATTATTTTGCTGGATCATTCTAGAGAAAACAATTTATGATTCTGGAAGATTGTTCAACATTTCTCCAAGTACTTTTTGTTCTTTTAAAAAAAATTTAAATATTTTTATTTATTTTTGAAAGAGAGAGAGACAGAGACAGAGTACTAGTGAGTGAGGGAAAGAGAGAGAGAGAGAGAGAGAGAGAGACTCAGAATCCGAAGCAGGCTCCAGGCTCTGAGCCGTCAGCACAGAGCTTGACATGGGGCTCGTGAACCATGAGATCATGACCTGAGCCGGAGTTGGATGCTTAACTGACTGAACCACCCAGGCGCCCCTAGGTACTCCTAGTTCTAAATTACATCTCTGCTGTCTCGGCTCAGCTGTCTCCATGTCATTTATTTGTAGCACCTCAGATGTTGTTGTTTTAGTTCTTTTTTTTTAATTAAAAAAATTATTTTACATTCGTTGAGGAACGTGCAGACAGCTGCCATATCTAACTTGTCATTATGGTGCCTCATCACCCTCAGGCAAACGGTGAGGCTGAAAGCAGAGCACAACCAAAGGCCGCCTAAGTCAGATTGCTGGAAAAGGTCGGCAAAGAAGACTTGCCAAATTTCTCATTGCTTAACCTTTCACTCCACATTCAGTAAGAAGAACCCATCCCGGTGATCCTGGTTTGACAATGTAAGTTGCCTCAAACATTTCCATCCACATTTAACTGAAGGAATAGAAAAGAAATAAGAATATTTTCAAGAAACCTTTTTTGTCCACGCCTTTGCTTATGCAGCTTTCGCTGCAGTGTTTCATCTTTGTGAAGAACCATCCACTTGCATGAGGACAGGTTCTTTCCACAGTAGGGAGGAAGCTGGGATGGCTGTGCTACTTTAAGTTTAGAGTACCTGTTGTCAAGATGATCAGGTTGGCCATCTGAATGATTGGAGTGGTAGGAAAGTTTCAAGATCTCTAGCTTTTATTTTGTAGTTTCACATCATGTAGATGTATCAGGTCAAATATGGAGAAGCAGAATGTTTTCTCTGACCGTTCAGAGATCTGGAAGGCAACATGTCCATCCCTATAACTGCTCCATATCGCAGAGAGAGCCTCACAGAAGTCGACTCCTTTATTGGTTGAAAAATAATTTTACATCAGGAGTAAAGGATGCTTTGTTTGGAAGGAGCACCATGGTCCATTGTCTGTTTATTTCTTTTAATTTGTTTTGTTCTTTTTGAGGACTCACAAATGTGTCAGGGATGTAGGCATTTGTAGATGGCTTAAACATAAGTGACGTTTGTCATAATAAAGCACGATTTTCCTGAAGACCCTTTCACCACTTGTGTAAGTGCTACCAAAAAACAAACCGATAGAGCATGAATACAAACAAAACAGTCCATAATACTTGTGATGAAGACTTCAACATAGCTTTGTTCTCAGCTTATTCGAGTATTATCCAACAGCTAGTGAGGGATTCATTTCCTTTTATTCCTTTTCTTTTCATTCTCTCCTTTCCATTCCCATTTCAGGTGATCATTCAGATTATCAGATACAGATTATTATTCTTCAGATTATATGTGTGTGTGTGTGTGTGTGTGAGTGTGTGTATGTGTGTCTGTACACACACATATACATACATATAAATTTTGAGTACCTCTGATAGCATTGGGAAAGAGATCAAGACTTCAGGTGTTTAAATCATTCTAAGGAGCTGAGACTGCCTTGTTTGTAGTGCCAGTGGCTGGAGGACCATGGGTGGAAGGCAGATAAGAAAACTTCTCCTCTCACTCTCTCTAATATTAGGCTTTTGCTTAAACTTTGGTTCAGAGCAATTGAAGAAAATCACAGAACTATCTATTAGAAAAATCAGGCCATTACTTGATCTCTGGACTGTCCTGTAAGGGCCTATACGTGTGTTCACAGTTATAGTAGATAGAGGTATGTAGCAGTGGGTGGTGGGATACGTGTCTATATTATCCTAAGATTCAAGTCAGCTTACACATCCTAATCCTCAAGTTCAGATATGTATCCCTGTGAGGATGTGCATGTGTATGAAACAGACAAAATGCGAGTGAGAGAGAGACAGAATTTGAATATGCAAGAGGAGATGGAGGAGGATGGGTACAGAGGGGGCAAGTGACTACTACGACATAGTCAAAGGACTTGTAGTATTCCATGGGGCTCCCTATCACATGTTTAGAAAGAGGTATTGGATGGAAGAATGGCTTGCCCACAATCCAAGATACGGGGCACTGAACTAGAAGAAAGCCATGAGCATTTATTTATTTAAGAATTGCTAAAATGGTATTATCCAGCAGAATTTGGGAAACCTGATTTGATTGTGAGAAGAAGAGTGATTATAATGAGAACTATTCTGATTTTCTGACATCTCTGGAATACGTGGTTGCAATGCAGGGATTCCAGGAAAAGGAAGCTGAGAAGGGGGAAGCAGTAACAGGGAAGCAAAGCTTCTTCAAATTCTTCTCTCCCTGAACGGAAGGGCCAGAGTGTTACTGGAATGAGTAGCACTCGGTGAATATTGATACGAGAAAGGCTTGCATAATGAGTAAAATCAGCACAATCACTTTTGTTTAAGGTCATCTTCCATCCAGAGGGCATGTGCCCTATCCTGGTACCTATTTGATTATTGGCATAAATACTTGAAGTTAAAGTTCTTTATGACTCTTTGGAAACAGCGGAACAGGAAAATTAGACTACAGTTATTATTTCAATATGTATGTCATTTACCTCTTAGTAAATAATGAAATTATTGTACTGAGTCTTGATTACCATTTAAAAATAAATAGAATAGCATATAAAAAAAAGGAAACCACAAATTCCTTGATGCATCTTATGTAGTAAGTATTGTTTCAGGAAACTCTCATGTCATTTCTTTGAGCATGTGTGTGTAGTAATGATGTGAAATCTATTTCTCACCGTATCTTCAAAAATGTTTGAAAGTGACTTTGTTTATGAAACAACATTACTGTTAAGTATGATGAAGGGGAGAAAAACAAATCACTAAAACTTTTGATGGAATGAGAAGATTTGACTTCTACTAGTGGCTGTATCATCAGACAGCTGAGTGACTATGTTGATTCCCTTTACTCAACTATAAAATGACGCATTAAATTAAATTATCTCCAAGACCCTGAAATTAAGATATAATCTTACCTTTAACTGAGGGGCTGACATGATGATGAATGAAAAATTGTTTAGAGATTTGGGGTACTTGAGTGGCTCACTCAGTTGAGTGTCTCACTCTTGATTTCGGCTCAGGTCATGATCTCATGGTTCATGGGATCGAGCCCTGCATCAGGCTCCTTGCTGAATATATATATATTTCCCAGTCTCAAGTCCCATGAAGCAAGGTCTCACAGCCACTGGACTTCCTGACTGTGGAATTTACTTTTCATTGTTACATGGAGGACTCTCTTTGGATCTGACTTTATTTTCTTCTTAAAATTTTTAATATTTATTTCTGAGTGACAGAGACAGACAGAGCATGAGCAGGGGAGGGACAGAGAAATAGGAGACACAGCATCCAAAGTGGGCTCCAGGCTCTGAGCTGTCAGCACAGAGCCAGATATAGGGCTTGAGCCCATGAACCATGAAATCATAACCTGAGCGAAAGTTGCACGCTTAACCAACTGAGCCACCCAGGCACCCATGACTTTAAAACTGAAGTGGAAACATAACTATGAGGCAATGAATTTGAAATCTCTTAAGGAGAACATGTTTGAATGCATTTTGCTAGTGTTGAAAAGTACAGCATCACGGTATATTAAAAATGTAACAGGTTCTCATTTTTTGGTTATGTTTATGATATTTATTTATTTTTAGGTTTATTTATTTATTTTATTTATTTATTTTTGAGAAAGCATGAGCACATGCACAAGCTGGCGGGGGGTGGGGGGCAGAGAGAAGGAGAGAGAGAATCCCAAGCAGGTTCTACACCGTCAGTGCATAGCCTGATGTGGGGCTTGAACCCATGAATTGTGAGATCGTGACATGAACTAAAATTAAGAGTGGGACACTTAACTGAGCCACCCAGCCACCCCTATGTTTATGATATTTTACATGGTATCATAATTTGTCTCGTGGTCAAGTGATTAGGATTTATTTTAATATTTCCATATATGCTGTCCTAAAACAAATGAAGATACTTAGTCTTCAAAAGAGGGGGAGTGGATGAACAGCATTAAGGAAAAGAAAATCATCAGAACAAGAAATATTGTACTTGTGCCCCTGTTTTTTAATGTTTGTTTATTTATTTTGAGAGAGGAAGAGCTTACAAATGCAAGAGGTGTTTGGGGGTGGGCGGGGGCAGAGAGAACACTGAGATCATGACCTGAGTCTCAAAATCGAGTCAGGCACTTACCACATTGAGCCACCCAGGTGCCCTTCTGCCTGTGCCCTTTTAAAGATGCAGTGGGGAAGCAAGTTTTTGTCACCATTTAAATGTTTCTTAAATGGGGTTCTTGAATACTAATGTGTATAAATCGTAGTTTCTTACTTGAACCTCCACCGTACAAAATCTGCAGTTTGATAGCACAGTACAAAATCTAAAGTTTGATAGTAAGATTTATATTCTTGAAAGAGCTTTTCTTTTAGGGGTAAGATGGTTAGAATTTTCTGTATTTTGGCACTTTTTTGACTCTCTTCCTTAATCCTGAAACTCAACACAGCTGTCAAAAGTTAGCAACTAAAAACATGAACCCAATATACTGTGCACCCACCATTTCCAAGGAAATTTGGCATTTAATACTAAAGTGTCCAGAGGCGGGAAACCTAGCAATTCATCTTACACAACATAGTTCAATTGTTTTTGCTTTCCAGCTTCTCAGTCAATTCTTTTTCTAAATAAAAGTTAATCTATTTCTCCATGCTTAGACATTTCCTATGCAAGCATTTGCATTATATGATAGACAAGCAAATTGTGTGGTTAACAAAGACTTTTGATCAGAGTTGAAAAAGTATGGATTCATTTAATTCATTTAAAATCTCTTTATCTGAGAACATACGCGATTCTACCCTTCAAGTTAGGCTCCAAAAATAAAAAATGATCACAAGATCTGCCCTAGAATAAGAGACTATTATTAGTAGTTGAAAAATAAAATAAAGAGGGGTATCTCTCCCTGCTGCTGATCTAGATTGTTTCCTATGAATACCATATATTTATTTTTACAGAACTTTCAGTGTGTTATACTTATCAGTTAATAAATGGGAATATCTTCCCTATTTGCATATAAAGAACTTGACAGTGCTTCACCTGATGAAAATTTTAAAAAATGGTATACTTGCTAAATTTTCTACAAGTTTTACAGCTACAAATAAAGAAAACTCCAATTACTT
This sequence comes from Crocuta crocuta, assembly GCF_008692635.1. Lineage (NCBI taxonomy): Eukaryota > Metazoa > Chordata > Mammalia > Carnivora > Hyaenidae > Crocuta > Crocuta crocuta. The sequence continues at coordinate 3,520,618 of NW_027527388.1, read as the reverse complement.
TCAAAACTGCCTCCCTTTGTATTAGATTAGAAAACCACTAATAGCTTTTGAGCATGATTGTCTAATATTTTATTCAGGTCTTGCTTAGAAACATATTGAAACCATTACCTGACTTTTAAGAAAGAGGAGTTCTTTTTCCAATTAAAAATAAAGCCACTGGCACACCCAAGCTGTTATTTCTTTTGCCTGGAAATGCTCATTTGACTTTTAGATTAAGGTATAAAGGGATATCAACCAGAGAAAAGCAATGTTTCTGGAGGTAACATTTTTTAAAGGTTTGGGTAGTACTTAGCCACAAAATTAACCTTTTTGTTTTCCTAGTATGGTCAACAAAACAAACAAAAAATACATACCACATAGCACCTCACATTCCACTTTATGTTTTCCAGGGCTTGTGAATTTTGTTTGGAATAATGGTTAAGGAAAATTCTGAAAATGATGATAAAATCTATCATGTTAAAATGAAAGTTCAGAGGGTAACTTCTGGAAATTCTAAGCTAACTTAACACAATTCATGACAAATCAGTATGTCTCTATTCAAGTGAACTGTAGAATCATAAAACATAAACTGTTTATAGACACACTAAACCATAACCTGGTGACTGGTGTTGTGCAATTTGAGAACACTAGGGGCAAATTTTAGCTTTGATATTTTAGCCCTAAAAAAAATAAAGAAAACCAGATGGCCTCATATACTGTATGGCACTTAACTGGACACTGGTGGAATTCCAAGCCTATTTTCACATGTATAACTTGTTTGAGAAAATAAACTTTCATTAATGATACATGACCTTGAATGTGTTGTTTGCTTTTTAACCCCCCACCCCCCCTTCCACCTGG
>NW_027527388.1:3461050-3519641 GCF_008692635.1 Crocuta crocuta | reverse complement strand
GCATTCAACTGGATGTTTTTGTATAAAATGGAAAGAATCAAAAATGTAATACAAGTTATCTTGTCTATTGCTTTGCCAAAAGAAGTAATTCACAATATGTAGTTTGGAGATAATTTTATAGTGTAGACTGACACAATCTTATTCCTGACTTAAGAGAGGGGTATGTGTGTCTTTGAAGCTTGAGAGGGCTCTAAATAAGTGTAAGGCTGTTTGGGTGTGCAGGATTCAGCTTTGCTCCAGCGGACAGATGCTTTTGTAAGATCAATGACTATACTATACAGTTCTTGAGCTTGTTTTCTATTTTCATACAGTATTGTTCATGTCTGTGGCCTAAAGATATACTGCAGTTTTGCAATCTCACACTTGATGGAATAACACTGGAATAGTTCTATTAAGTTTCATTAAAAATTTTTGGAATCTTAGAATAATGCAATATCTCATTATGACACTACGGGCACACAAGAAATTCCAAATCAGCCCATCGATCATCCAACACATCTTAATGGCCTTTTGAGCAAACATCAGAATAAAATACATAACCAAAGAAATTCCTTCAGTGAATTTTATTTTGAACTTCTGTTCATTTTAAGGCTCAAAATAAAATGGAAAATATTTGAAAAATAAATACATGGATCTTGTAAGACCATAAATTGCTGGATAAAGCCAAGTTCTGAAAAAAAAAACCTTACACAAATATTTATGTTTAATATTATAGTAGTTATATACATTTTAAAATATGTAGTCATTTTTTTTCCCTGCAGTTTTCTTTCTTGATGTTTCTATATCATTCTATCCTTTGGTTTCTTCATAGTGATTCTTATTACATTTTATAAATTATTTTTGTTTACTTTTTATCTTCTTTGTTTATATACTGTTAATAATTTGAGTTTGTCAAAAGTTCAGACATATTAAAACCAAAATGAAACCAAACCAATGAATCACTGTAGTAGTAATTAGTAAAAGTTTATTGTGCATACATTGAAAAGATACTTTGTGAACTAGGAACATTCAAACCAAAATATGGAATGGGACTTATGCATATACTGTTATAAAGCAGCTTATACAGTGAGAAAGCAGTGATTGCTTATTCATCCCAATGATTGGTTAAATTAGATATTGGTATACATGTAGAAATTAGTTACATTAGAATTTCTTAAATGATAGACAGTTGGTCAGTGGATATTTCATATTAACCTTGGGGGAAGCAATTTAAATTTTGCTTATGATTTTAGAGGCATAATCAAGAAACGACCCAGGTCAAGGTAGACTTGCAAATTAATCTAGATTAAGCTTTGTTTATATGATTTTACTGGTTTAGTCCACTCAAGGAGTTTTTAGAGTTTTCATTTGTTTTTTATTTTAGCAATCCACCCCCACCCCATTCTGGTTTTTCTCTCAGCAGACTGAGAGTATGACCAACCAGTATAGCCTTCTTCTCATTTATGACCACTCGTGTAATTAATCAGGCTGAAGAATGACATATTTGCTTTTTCCATTAGTTGAGTCTTTAGGCTAGAGGGCCATGTAGTCACCATCTTCATCATTTATGTGGTTATTATTGATTTTATCCAGTTGTCGTATCCTGATGGATACCATTTGGCATGTGAGTGGCTATCAAAGGCATTTAAAACCCTCAAGAGTATACAATGCACTAGAAAGGTTAATATAGTAACTATACCAAGAACAATAACCAAGGATTGACAATCCCATGGAACAGAGATTACCAGGAACCAAGATTATCCAATTAAATAACTCAAATGGGTTATAACTTTTTGAAGTTATTTACATATGCACAGCATGATGTACTAGCAATCACATATTCTCATGATTACTTAGGACAGGTTGAATATGAGGAGGTTTTATTTTGAGAGGTGATGTTGCAAGTGAGCTCCATATGATGTGAACAATCAGGTAATTTAATTAGAGGTGTTTCTATGGAAACAAAAGAAAAACAAATGTTAATAGTTCAAGCAAATTATAAATTCAGTTTCTGAGCCTGGGGAAAAAGCCAGCTGAGAAGGCTTTTAGGCTTTGGGTTCACAGGATCTTACCATGGACTAAGGGCAGGCGGCGGCAGTCTGACAGACATTCCTGATTTGCAGTTTGAATGTCTCTGGTGAACTTTCTGAGTAGCCACATAGCAACAAGCAAGAAGATTGTCCATACGTGAGCTATTGTGGTGATTTCTCTTTGGTTTATCTCAGGTTCTCCAGCTTTAACTTGTATGGCTTTGGGAAAAGGGCAATTTTAGTTTTATAGTGATTCTAAGTCAAAAGAGTGGGAGAAAATTGGAAACGTTAGTTTGGAGAATTCTAGCTAAGTATTAGAAGAAAGTAAGCGATTCAGGATTTGATCTAGTTTAGAGGTAATAACAAAACCTCAGAGACAGTTAACATAATAAGAATCTGATATCCACTAAGATGTATTAGTTATAGTTTTTTTCTCCATAATCATTCCCATTTCTATAAAAATAATATAGAAAGACTAATTTGTTTACCAATGAAGTCTATTTTCAGTAAACTTGGTCTGATTATTTACATTTGTGCAGCAAGTATAGTGATTGATCTCATAGGCTTTTTAAAATCTACTTTGCTGCAACTTTTCTTAAGGAATCTCAAATAGGACTTTCATAAGTCTCTCAAGGTTAGGATGTCAAGCCAAGGACTTGTCGAATTGTGTCCTGTTACAAGGAGATCAGATTCATATTGAACTTATGCAAATACATATGTTGTCATAAAATATAAGAATATTTAATAAGAGTTTCTGAATTCTGGAGGGATCAGGTAAGGAGAAAAAATATTTCAACTTGGTTGCAAAGATACACCTTACAAATTGCTCTATGTTATAGATAGCTTAAAAAAGAAGAGAAAAGGAGGCCCTTGAAGTGNATGATATTTGTCCTTCTCTGTCTGACTTATTTCGCTCAGCATAACACCCTCAAGGTCCATCAATGTTTTAAATGAAGTCATAAAGATTATAATTATCTTCATCAGTGCATTCAGTGTTATGTAATCACTTCTTGTTTTGCTTCATTTTGGGTTAGCAGCTTTATTAATCAGATTTCCATTAGAGTTTTAGAAATTCTTACCAGTTTAGTGTCATGATCTTAAAGATATCAGAAACCTGCATTTTAGAGAATTTGTCAAAGTCTTCTCCATGAATCTCTGAAATGAAGCACTTTTTGCAGGAATACTTTTGCAAAAGTACCAAAATAAAATAATGACTGTCTGTAAATGACCAAAGACTTAAAAATAAGCCATGGTTAGAGGTATCATAGTTCTGTCTCCCTCTCTCTCTTCTCTCACCACACACACAAACATGCAATTGACAAGTAAATTTGATTATTTCTATTACAAATATTGTAAAATTATGACTGAAAACATGATACCAGAATATATCAGATTTTTAGGAATTTTGTATAACTTCTGAATTATTTTGCTGATATATGTCATATAAATATCTAAAAAGGTTAAACTTTACTTTTTATTTGACAATATTTTTCATGCAATTAACATATTAAGAAAGCCTAAGTAAATTAGCATTTATGTTTTACTTTATTCAGAATTTAATTTGGGTAAATTTGTTTAAAATGTCAAATGATTTAAAACATTTGATGAGGGGCACCTGGGTAGCTCATTTGGTTCAGGGTCTGACTTGGGCTCAGGTCATGATCTCGCGGTCTGTGAGTTTGAGTCCTACTTTGGGCTCCGTGGTGCCAGCTCGGAGCCTGGAGCCTCCTTCAGATTCTGTGTCTCCCTCTCTCTCGCTGCCTCACCCCCATTCACACTGTCTCTCTCTTCCTCAAAAATAAATAAACATTAAAAAATAAAACATTTGATCTAATTTGATCATAGGCCTCTATCAAACAATACTTAGTTATCCATTCAACCAAAGACAATTAAAAGATTTCAAAGACAAATATGGAAAGTATATATTTGACAAAAAAAAAAACAAACCTTAACCTGTTTAGTAGAGAAGACTTAGTTATTTTTCTAAGTAATCAGACTTAATAAAGACAACATGAAACACAGGAAATTATCTTCTTAAGACACAGAATCTTGGTTTTCTAGGTGATTACATTAAAGGTAAAGAAAAAACATTTGTTTTCAGTCTCTTAAGGGTGGACCAGTAATCTAAAAAAACCTATTCTTTTAACACAGAGAAAATCAAATTTTAATTTTACACCAGTGTACTTTTGATATTAAAATTCTTTTTCTTTTTTTTTAACATAAATCAATTCCAATCTTAGGTTGACTACACATAAAATTCCTTTCTCAACATTCCTTTCCAACAAATTTTGTACAGCTTTTATATCCATGTAGGTTTTGTCCCATCATTTTCCTTTCTTATTTGGAGCAATCATTTTACTTTAGACAAAATTGCTTTCTTTTTTCCTCTACCAGAAGCAAATCAAATAAAAAAAAAAAACTCCAAACTTAAAAACACATGTCTTTTATATCTTTCCTTATCCAAACACATTCTATTTTTCCTAGTTGTTTTTTCATATACGGTCATTATCTTTCACCATTATTATTTGTAGTAATGTTTATTTTTACATATTACAAATTTTAACTATTGTTAATCTTTGACAACTAGGAAGTTTACAATTGTGAACTATCTGTACATTATCATCCTGCAGTAAATTAAAAATTTATAAATATATTTTATAATTTCTAGACATATATTCTATTAGAAAAATTTTCAGTATAGTACAAAACATGTTTATTAATAGACCCAAATACTATTTGTCTCTCTACAATAAAAAAAAAACAAAAATAAACATAAACTTATATTTAGCATTTAATGTTTATCTGACTTAGAAATGATGTAGATATTCAGTGAATATAAATTATTTAAAGTTAATATACACTATTATTTATTTCAATTACCTGCTTTTAACACTTTTACTTGGGTTAGACCTCAAATAGCTAACCATCATCTTAAGTTATTTTTCTTTTTGACTAATTTTGAAGACAGATCTGTTTTTGTTAAACAAACTTAGATTAGTTTTTATTTATCCAGATTATCTCAGATCATGTGAATGTGAAAGTAATTTGCAAAAGTTCTTATATTTCTGAGAGTATACTTGATTTATGTAAATGCTTAATTGTGTCAAAGCCAAATATACAGAATTCTTTACAAACTAATTTTGGCAGTGTCATCCATAGGTAGAGAAAATACCATATCTATAATATACATAAATAGACATACGTAAACATACAGACCTAGAAAGACATTTTATAGCTTAAAAAAAAATTTTTTTTAGCCATCACTGCAACTACACTGTGTATAAACCTTCTTTCAACTAACATCTTTTTTCATTTAAAGTATTTATAAACTTAATGTGTAGAAACATATAGGAATAGCTCTATAGTTAATTTATTGAAACTACCCTGTGTATAAACCTTCTTTCAAGTAATACTTTTCATTAAGATATAAGTATTTGGGGGCGCCTGGCTGGCTTAGTCGGTTAAGCGTCCGACTTTCGCTTAGGTCATGATCTCGCGGTTCATGGGTTCGAGCCCCGCATCGGGCTCTGTGCTGACTGCCAGCTCACAGCCTGAAGCCTATTTCAGAGTCTGTATCTCCCTCTTTCTCTGACCCTCCCCTGCTCACGCTGTCTCTCTCTCTCTCCCCTAGAAATAAATAAAAATATTTTAAAAAAAGAAAAAAATAAGATATAAGTATTTGATCAATTAATCTTTGACAAAGCAGAGAAGAATATCCAGTGAGTAAAGGGCAGTCTCTTTAACAAATGGTGTTGGGGAAATATTCAAAAGAGTGAAAGCTGGAACACTTTCTTACCCCATACACAAAAATAAATTCAAAATGGATTAAAGACCTAAATGTGAGACCTGAAATCGTAAAAGTCCTAGAGGAGAACACAGGCTTGACCTCTTTGACATCGGCCATGGCAACTTCTTCTAGATATGTCTTCTGAGACAAGGGCAACACAAAAGCAAAAATAAACTATTGGGACTTCATCAAAATAAAGAGTTTCTGCACAGTGAAACATTCAACAAAGCTAAACGACACACTATGGAATGAGAGTAGATATTTGCATATGACATATCTGATAAAGGGTTAGTATACAGAATGTATAAAGAACTTATAAAATGTGAACACTCCAAAAATGAATAATCCAATTAAATGGGCAGAAGACATGAATAGACTTTTTTCCAAAGAAGACATACAGATGACCAGCAGGTACATGAAAAGATGCTCAACATCACTGATCATCAGGGCAATGAAAGTCAAGACAACAATGAGATATCATGTCACACCAGCCAGAATGGCTAAATCAACAATACAAGAAACAACAGGTATTGGTGAGGATGTGGGGTAAGAGAAACCCTTTTACACTATTGGTGGGAATGCAAACTGGTGCAACCACACTGGAAAACAGTATGGAATTTCTTTAAAAGGTTAAAAATAGAATGACCCTAAGATCATTAATTGAAGTACTAGGTATATTCCCAAAGAATACAAAAATACTAATTCAAAGGGATACATGCACCCTGATGATGTTTATAGTAGCATTATAAATAGTAGCCAAATTATGGAAACAGCTGAAGTGTCCATCAACTGATCAATAAAGAAGATGTGGTATTTATATATACAATGGGATATTATCCAACCATAAAAAGAATGAAATCTTGCTATTTGCAATGATTAAGTTGGAGCTACAGAGTATTATTATAAGTGAAACAGGTCAGTTAAAGAAAGACAAATACCATATGACTTCACTCAAGTAGGATTTAAACAAAACGAACCAAAGGAAAAGAGAGAGACAAATCATGAAATAGGCTGTTATTTATAGGGAACGAACAAACCATTGATTACCAGTGTGTGTGTGTGGGGGGGTGTTAAATAGGTAATGGGGATTAAGGAGTACACTTGTGATGATTGCTGGGTGTTGTACGAAAGTGTTGAATTAACTAGATTGTATACCTGAAACTAATATTACATTGTCTGTTAACTAACTGGAATTTAAATAGAAACTGAAAAAAAAGCCATGTCTCACATATAAAATTCAAAATAATAGTTTTATCTACACTGTGATTCCAGCAGATGAACTGAGTTAAGTTTACCTGCTCAGATGGCCAAAGAGTTTTCCTGGATACTTTTTCATTTGAGTGCTGAAAGGATCCTTTTAGAGATGTTTTGAGAGTCATTTCATGTTTTAGAAGCTTCTGCATTCTACTCAAAGAATGAATTTCATTGTCTTTAAGAGGATTGGAATCCTCTCTTCTAAGGGTGCCCCTTCAGGTGGAGTTACCTAAGATAAATGTTCCCCAAAGTGGCTGCTACAATTCCAAAAGTTCACCCATGTTCTAAAAAGGCACAAGATCATGGTCCATAGACCAAGTCCACAGGCTATCTTTGTCTTTAGATTCCCTAAGATGTCTTAACTAGAAAGGGCTTTTTTTTCCCAACAGTTGTTCCAAAACACAGGGAATTACATGTCTTGTCCGTTTTTAAACTTCATAGGGTGACTTGCAAAGAAATCTTACCAAAAAAAATATAGGTATGCACAATAAAGGTGGAGAGTTCGAAATGCAAAGACAGTGGCTCAGATCCAGGAGAGATTATTTACTCTCAAACTTCAAGGAGAAAACAGTGAACTCACTGGGTTTTGTGGGTACCAGCAACTCACCAACTTTAGACAGACAGATTTGAGGTCTTTCCCACTTCTGATGCTTTAAAATGTCAAGAGCTCAGACATAACATAAGTAAAACCAATGAATCATCAAAGTAGTCTTTAGTAAAAGTTTATTGTGCACATATCAAAAAGACTGTTTGTAAACTAGGAGCACTCAAACCAAAACACAGAATGAGGCTCCAGGAGTATATTGTTATAAAGCAACTTATATAGGGAGGAGGCAGTGACCGTTCATTTTTCACAGTGATTTGTTTTTAATATTGGAATTTTCTCAAATGAGAAAATGGTAACATTTTGGTAGACAATTGGTTAGTGGTTACCTCATATTAACCTTGGGATGATTAAGTTTAAAGCAAAAACAGTTTAAGTTTTGCTTATGATTTCCAGAAGCCCAAGCAAGAAATGACCAAGGTCAATTTAGTCTTGCAAAATAAGCTAAATTAAGCTTTGTATGACTAAACTGGTTTTATCTGCTCAGGGAATTTTCAAGGCTGATCTTCATTTTTTTTGCTTTTAACAAGTGCAACAAGTCTGCTTTACTGATAACATTTAATATGTTAGTTGTGTTATTTACAATATAATGTTAATGTTGACTTTCTTTAAATCAATTAAAATGTGTTAGTGATTTATAAAAGTACAAGAAAAATATGAAATTACTCAATATGTTATCTTCCCTAAGTCTCAAATGGTTTCATTGTAGACCAGTGCATTTTACAGATGTGCCTTAATGAAAGAATCAACATCATGAAATTCTTCTTTCTAATGGGCTGCCCCAATAATATTAAGATGGGGAAGGGAGAGTTGAGCTGTTTCATGAGCTAATGAGTTCTGTCTTGAGAAAGCTTGAGAAATGAGCTGGATGGCTTCCTAGGAGCAATAAGGTAGAAAAGAATGTGGATGAGGTAGCAGAGAAGGTATGTCTAATCTCTTTCTCTCTGGATTTCCATGATATTTTCAAATTCCACAGCTCATTTGGAGTAATTGTTATCTCCTATTGATGGTCTATTCAGAGAAGCTAGTATCTGAGAATGAATGGAAATAAGATGCTTTGCCTTGCCACAGGTTAGTGTGGGATTCATTAAAGGGACATTATTTTAAATTTTAATATCTTCTATAAATAACAAGATTTGTATTGAAGATAAAGAAAATTCATCATGACAGATAACAAGAGGTCTGTAGGTGGCTTTTCCTGATTGGTTTAGCAGCTCAGTATAAAGGACTCCTTTGTCTTCTTTGGCATTCTTAGTTCATCAGTGGTCTGCCTTTTTGGTTAGAAGACAGTGACAGCAGTTCCAAGCCTCAGTCCTCAGGCTAAATGGAAGAAAGGTTGAAGGTTGGGGGTGCAAGAGAGTGTTGAAGGTTTTATCTTGGCAGATAGCTTTTATGGTGGAGAAAAATATTTCTAGGCTTCCTGCAGTACACTTCCTTTGGGGTCTGTTGTAGCTTCCAGGAAAAAATAGAAAATTGAGTATGTTAAGATTCTAGCATCGTCAGAGCTTGAGGGCTTTACATTAAAGAAGAAAGTACTAGAAATAGCTATTGGATAGAAGACAAAAGTGTCTTCAACAAGTTTCAAGAACACTGTGGCTCACCAAATAGATTCTCAACATGATTTCTTATTAGAATGGAATTGCTTCCATCAGTGGAGTTGAAAATATTCCTCTAATTGTTGCCAAAGGATAGATACATGACCGAGAACATGGAGGTTAGAGAGGCAGCAGTCAGACAGAGTAAACAGACCAGAAGTAATCTTGGAGTTCTAACTGGTGATTTGATCCTTTGTTCATATCATTCCTTGCTAAATGATGTCCCTGTCAGAGTCATGCTTCAATCTGTTCCAGTAATTTCCCCATTCAATTGTCTAGTCATGTGGAGACTGGTCATTCTCTTGGACACATGGAGGCTCTCTCCCCATCGTACCATTCACTTCTCACATTGCTCTTTAGATCTTCACCCCTCATATTTCATTCTCCTTCCTCTCCCTCTTGGCTTGTCAAATAACCAGTGTCCAAACAACATGAGCCAGAGGGAAAGAGAGAAGGGCGCAAGATCAAGAAATGGCTGGAGATTGGTTAATACTGGGTTTTTAGAGCCAGAAACATGGGGTTCTTCTTTCACTGAAGAGCATGAAACATCTATAGATCCTGTGGGTGAATCAAGAGGAAGCTAGTGCCAGTAGGTGGCTACTGATAGACGTCAAGTTATTAAGACAAAAAAAGAAGGTAAAAAGAAGATAAGAGGGTAGAGTACAAACTGCATTTGCTGATGGCCAGAGTGCTGGGCTCATTTTGCCAGGAGACATTAGGCTTGGAATGCTCCCAGAAGAAAGGAAACTGCCAGGCATGGTAGGGAGGGGGTGTGGTGTAATGAGATAAATCAGTGAGAGTGTGACATCTAGGGCTTCATTGCCATTCCCTATGATATGTGTTCCTCCAACTATTAAATGTGTTTTGGGTGGATTTTAGATAATCCCCCATTTGATCATCCACAACTCACAAGGAAGGTACTATCCACTAGGAAATAAGTTGTCAAAATGCAAATGTCTTTAAAAATTTCACTAGAGAGCCTACTATAGCACCTGTATTTGACAATAGCCCCAGAAGACTCCGCATTCACTCTCTGAGTATGGTCCATTCTTATTAGGAAGAGTGGGCACCCATTTCTTGTAGAGAGTCATGATATAGGTTCTCCTCAGTTTAGCTGCATAGCCTTCTCTCCACTGTATTGTAAATATTTTTAAAAATATTTTTGTATATTATAATGTTTTGCTACTGTAAAAATACCTTTTTGACTGAAGAGAGCCTGCTTCCCCCAGGACTAGCTCATTCTTAGAGATAGCCAAGGACCCAGCCAGGTGTATGTCTTTGTATGCAAAGTAACCAGTAGGGAGCCACTTCCTCTCTCTGGCTTGGGTGCCCCAAGAGGCACTATCTCTCTGCTTTACTCCTTCCAGGCTCAGGTGTCAGGCAGCTAGGGACCACCTCTATCACCCAAAGTCCACTAAAGAGATTACTCAGACTAGCCAATCCTAAACTGTTTAGCCTTTCTGAAAGAAGCTCTAATAAAGGCTCTGGCCTAAACCCTCCCCTTACTCCTATTTTCTGTCTCCTGACCACTCTGGTGCTTTCCCATGTGGCCCTCCATGGCATGTAGTACCTTCTATCTCTAGGATCTGTGAGTGGAATATACTTTGTTTTCTCCAGAACCTTCCCTCTCTCTCCTCTTGTAGCTGTACCGACCTGATCATTTTAGAAAAGAATACAAAATATCCACCCTAAAATATGTTTACCATGATACAACTCCCTCAAATTTGTAGTAAATGGTAGAATTTTGGAGCAGGCTTTCCACTCTGTGCAGTGTCTGGTCTAGGAAAAAATGTCCTGGAATTGCAGTATGTGTTGGATTTCTAAGATAAACCATATGTGCTGGAATTTATATTATTAATTCATGTAACTACTTGTTGCAGCTATTTACCAATCAGTATGAAAGTATTTAAATATTTTAGCAATCAGTACTGCCATAACAGTACATACTGGCTAACATCAGCCCTGGATCCACTGTAGGTGAATATCCTGAAGATTCTGGCCCCTCAGTGCAAAACCAGGTCAACAGTACCTCGAAGACAATACTTACTGCCTTTGCAGTAATAAACAGTATCCTTCTGGATTCTGATGCTTTTGTATTTCTTTCAAGGTCTTTTTTTATATTTAAATAATGGAATCTCAACTTTCTGTGGGTTCTAAGAGGGGTGAATTTATGGCGGTATTTTATTAGCAAATAACTTTACAAGAGTTATAGAATTTTGAATACTTGTTGAAGAGGAACCAGATACTAGATAAGGTACTAGATATGACATGATATGATATAATCTTCAATTTCATTTGATTCTACCATTTTTAAGTAAAGGCTGTTAATCTTCATATTTCATCTAATCTCGCTATTTTTGAGTAAAGGCTATTACAAAATAACAAATGAGACATAGTCTCATGTCATTTACTACAGTTTGTATAAATATAAGCTCATCTTTGGTTTTGTAAAGGGTCACCCACACAGATCCTACTCCCCTTCCAAAATATTCAGAAGAGAGAAGAGAGTAAGTCATAGTGGAAAGAATGCCTTGAACAAGAGCGAGACCTTGCTCTAAACTCTTCCTCTGCCACATCCTTGTTCTGTGAGTATAAAGATTATTTAAATTTTCTTAGCCTCTTGTTTTTAATCCCTTCCCTCCTCAATCTTTTTTGTTTTTTAAATTTTTAAAAATTTTATTTGTCTTTTAATTGGGATATAATTGACTTTACCCAGTATATTTTTGTAATGTGTATTAATCGCCTTGTACTTGTTTACCTCATGGGGCAGCATAAAAAAGCACCGTGTGGCACCAGAGCCAGAACGGGGACTGGAGTAGGGTAATGTGGTCACCACCTCAAATAAGGACTGGACGCTGAGGCAGGAAATGGAAGAGTTAGTCTAGCAATTCAAAGTGGGGTGATCAGCTTTTCAGTAGAGCTAACTGCATGTGAAAGATAAGGAGACCCTTACATTATGTCCTTTTCTTCATCCATGAAGATATATTTGGTACACTATTTTACACTTAAAGGTCTACTCCCCCAGGGGCCATTTTGACTTTAAACTAGACGGAGGAATTCCTTGTTCCTGATCTCTTTTTCTTGTACACTGCTCTCCTGCTCTTTTGCTTCTGCTCAGCTTTTAGCCTATTATTTTCTTCTTTCAAAAGTTTGTTAGTAAAGGAGTTTCTGAATTTTGGCTGTTTTCCCTTCTAACATGATTTCAGGTTTATATTTGTGTCCTCTGTCCAGGAAGTTTTATATGCCCTCTGTAACCGCTCTTGCTCCCTACATCCGTCTCCACCCGGACCAGCTACCACTACCAATGTTTGTGGGTAGAGGAGAGGAATTTGTCATGTAACAACAAAAATACATTTCTTTTTTTTTTTTTAATTTTTTCATGTTTTATTTATTTTTGAGAGAGAGAGAGAGACAGTGTGAGCAGGGGAGGATCAGAGAGAAAGGGGGACACAGAATCTGAAGACAGGCTCCACGCTCTGAGCTAGCTGTCAGCACAGAGCCCGACGTGGGGCTCAAACCGACGAACCGTGAGATCATGACCTGAGCCGAAGTTGGACACTTAACCGACTGAGCCACCCAGGCGCCCCCAAAAATACATTTCTATACATGTAGACTTCATAGTTGTATCTTGATATCATCCTATTTTTATTGGCTTAAATTTAAATTAGTAAAACTGGTTTATCTTCTCAGCTTTAATATCTATATATTGTATCATATATATCTAAACCATGAGGAAATAGTGAAAAAAATGATAATGGATGTGACACTAATTTTAAATAGTGTTATGCTCATTGCCGTTCTATATCCTTGGCAACAGCATTGATGTTTCTGCCCTCACAGGGCATTGTGTGTGTGTGTGTGTGTGTGTGTTGTGTGTGTGTGTGCGCGCGTGCGCACGCATGTGCACACACACGTATGTGATAAAGGGAGAAAGAGTGGTAAGAGTTAGGGGTGAGTATACACAAGAGCAGAATGTGAAACAGCTTGAACTCAGTGAAAGAAAATTTGGCATATATCTAGTTTAAGCTATACAGGGTTAAGAATCCAGAAAATTCACCTTTAACTTTGAATAGATATTGACACACATTTTTTTCATACCTGTAATGCTCTCATTCTGAAGGAAGACAAGAAGTAAAATCATATGTCATATATAGGTCAGTTGAGGTCTGATTTCCAAAAGTCACATTTTGTATGCTTCTTTAGAGTGCATACATATACAACATTTTGACTCTTCTCAAGTGCTAATGGCTTCTTAAAAATTGCTTACCTTATATTTGAAAATTCACATAGTTGAAAGATTGAATGCAAAAAGAGCTTGCTATGCATTGAGATTGATGAAAACAGGGAATTTACTCTTATAGAAGTAAGGATTTTTATTTTTGTGTGTGCCAATAAAAGTTTATTTATAGACCCTGAAACTGAGTTTCATATAATTTCCATGTTTCACAAAACATCATTCTTCTTTAAATTTTTTCCAACCATTTAAAATTGAAAAGAACATTCTTTTTTGTTTTGCCTTTTTTGATTTATTTTTTTCTTTCATAGTTTATTGTCAAGTTAGATTCCATATAACACCCAGTGCACATCGCAACAAGTGCCCTCCTCCATGCCCATCACCTCACTTCCCCTTTACCCCCACAAGCAACCCTCAGTTTGTTCTCCATATTCAAGAGTCTCTCATGGTTTGGCTCCCTCCCTCTCCCCAACTATTTTTCCCCTTCTCCTCCCCCATGGTCCTCCATTAAGTTTCTCCTAATCCTCCTGTAAGTGGAAGCATAGGGTATCTATCTTTCTCTACCTGACTTATTTCACTCAGCATAACACCCTCAAGTTCCATCCACATTGCTACAAATGCCCAGATTTCATTCTTTCTCATTGCCATGTAGTATTCCATTGTATAGATAAACCACATCTTCTTGATCCATTCGTTAGTTGATGGACATTTAAGCTATTTCCATGATTTGGCTATTGTTGAAAGTGCTGCTATGAACATGTGTTCCTATGCATCAGTACTCTTGTATCCCTTGGATAAATTCCTAGCAGTGCTGTTGCTGGGTCATAGGGGAGTTCTGTTGTTAAGAAGTAAGGATTTTTAAATGAGACTTTTATTAAAAATTTTGAAGTCCTTATTTAAGTCTTGACCTTTTACTGGCTAGCATCTATGTTTTGTGTTAACAATACATATTAACTTTCTTTTTTTTAATAGTTTATTTTTGAGACAGAGACAGAGCATGAGTGGGAGAGGGAGACAAAGAATCTGAAACAGGCTCCAGGCTCTGAGCTGTGAGCACAGAGCCCGACGCGGGGCTTGAACCCACGAACTGTGAGATCGTGACCTGAGCCGAAGTTGGACGCTTAACCGACTGAGCCACCCAGGTGCCCCAACAATACATATTAACTTTCATATATAACAGATCTTGGGGGACTCCTACCTGTAGCATGATAGGGTATCTGGCACTGGGCTAGCCCATGAATTATAAACAGTGATCAACCTTGGCACAATAAATGAAACAACTATTTTGTCACTCAGCAAGAGACAACACAGGACTGTGATCTCTGAGAGAAAGGAGATGCAAATTGAACCCCATAATCACCATTACTTTTTCTTGGGGCCTGTTTCCAGATTACAAAGCAGAAAGATGGAGCTTAATGTCTATAATGAGTTTAGGAGACAGACATTGGAGTTCAAGGTTTGCAAATGGATCAAAATTTGTAGAACCAAGGACCAAAGAGAGAGAGAGAAAGAGAAAAAAAAAAAAACTATGCAAATCTGCCAAAATTCAGTTTTAAGTTTTTCACCGAAGATTAAGCTATGTTTGCACAGGGAAAGACAGGGAAAGCTGGGGAGCTGTGAAAGTAAATATAGATTGTGGGGGTGACACATTTCTGAAAAAGATAGCGTCTGGAACCATCAGGAGCCTTACTAAATGCCATGGACATTCAATGTAGATTACTGCATGTTTATAGGTTAGGGCTAGGGCTACTCTTAGAATAAGAGACAATATAGACCTATTTAACAATAGGTCTCATCCCATGGATACAACTAGATAACACATCAGTGCAAAAAAGAATATAAAATGTGACACTATATACCTAACACATGGGTGGGGAAGGGAGAGGAGTAAAGAATGGGTTCAAATTTAAACGACCATCAACTTCATATAGACTGCTAAATGGAGAAGATGTTATATACAAACCTAATGGTAACCACAAATCAAAACCCAGTGGTGGATGTGCAGAGAATAAAGGGAAAGAAATTCAAGTATATCACTAAAGAAAGCTAGCAAACCATGAAAGAGCAAGAGAGAAAAGGATCAGAGAAAACTACAAAAACAATCACTTAAGAGTAACAAAATAGCAATAAATACATATCTATCAATAGTTACTTTGAAAGTAAATGGACTAAATGCTCTAATCAGAAGACATAGGGTGAGAGAGTGGATTAAAAATAACAACAACCAAGACTCATCTCTATGCTGCCTACAAGAGACTCATTTCAGACATAAAGACACCTGAAGATTGAAAATCTTGACACCATGAACCAAAATAAACTCAAAATGGATTAAGGACCTAAATGTGAGACCTGAAATGATAAAAATCCTAGAAGAGAGCAGAGACAGTGTTTTCTCCAATGTTGGTCAAAGCAACATTTTTTTAGATATGTCTCAGGCAAGGGATAAAAGCAAAAATAAACTATTAGGACTACATCAACATGAAAAGCTTCTGCACATTGAAGGAGACCATCAACAAAACTAAAAGACAAAATATGGAATGAGAGAAGATATTTTCAAATGACATATCTGATAAAAGTTCGGTATCTAAAATACAAAAATAATAAACTAAACACCCTAACAAACAAATAGTCAAATTACAAATGAACATTTTTTCAAAGAAGACATATAGGTGATCAACAGACACATGAAAAGATGCTTAGCATCACTGCAGGAAAATACAAATCAAACCTCCAATGAGATATCACTTCTCACTTGTCAGAATGGCTAAAATCAAAAACACAAGAAGTAACACATGTTGGTCATCTGGGTGGCTTAGTAGGTTGAGTGTTTGGGTTATGATTGCAGGGTCATCGCATCAAGCCGTGTTGGAGCTTAGTGTGGAGCTTGCTTGGGATTCTCTTTTTCTCTCCCTCTGCCCTTCTCCTCTGCTTGTACTCTGTCTCTAAAATAAAAAATAAAATTAAAACACTAATAACACTAATTCAAAAGGATACATGCACTCCAGAGTTTTTGGCAGCATTATTTATAATAGCCAAATTATGGAAGCAGCCCAACTGTCTATCAATAGACGACTGAATAAAGATGTGGTGTGTGTATGTGTGTATAATAAAATACTCTTCAGCCATAAAAAAGAATGAACTCTTGCCATTTGGAACAACATTTAGTATAATAAAGCTAAAAATAGAACTACCCTATGATCCAGGAATCACTCTACTGAGTATTTTTTAACCCTAAAACTACAAAACAGTAATTCAAAGGGATATATGTACATAGGAGTGTGTGGATGCAGCTAGAGAGTATAATGGTAAGTGAAATAAATGACATAAATTAGAGAAAGACAAATACCATATGGCTTTACTCATAAGTGGAATTTAAGAAGCAAAACAAAGAAAAAGAGAAAACAAGAAACAGATTCCTAACTATAGAGAACAAAGGGATGGTTATCAGAGGGGTCTGGTAGGTGAGGGGATGGGTGAAGCAGGTGAAGGGTGTTGAGAAGTACACTTCTGGTAAGCACTAATGTATAGAATTGTTGAATCACTGTATTGTACATCTGAAACTAATACAACACTGTTAACTATACTGGAATTAAAAAAATCTCTAAGAAAAGAAAAGAAAAAGAACATGGTTCCTTCTGATGGGGAAGAAGTTTGGGGGGCAACTGAGTAGAAAGGGGTAGGTGGGAATTTTCTGGGATATTCCTATTATAATAGACCTGTGGTGCACCATTTATCAAACTGTAACATTTAATGTCTGTGCACTTTTACTGTATAAAGTTATACCTGAATTTAAAATATAGTTACATGTTACTCAATTTCTTTGTGATTTCAAAACAATTTTATAGTTATCTATTTGTGCCTGTTTGAAATATATAGGTTAAATGGGATATTTTATTTTTTAACTATTTTTTAACAATATTGGATTGTACTATAAAATAATTTACTTTAAGTCTTAAGCATGTATATTGGATAGACAAATTCTAACCCACCTAATTATAAGATAGCAAGCAGCTGACTTACAGCATAAATTTAGATGGCAGTGTATTATAGCCTAAGCATTAGCTCAAGGAAAATATTGGTAGATTCTTGAAAACGATCAAAACTTAGTAAGTTGCGTTAGGAAGTGTGTGCTCACATTACTCAGCAAGGGCTATGCAAATTCCCAAGGGTCACAGTTCTGGCATTTTCATTTTGGATCACTTTAGTAGTCTTTACTAATGGGTTCTGGTTCTAAAATGCTGCCATCATTTCTCAGGAAGGGGAGGGAAGAGAAGGTGCAGCCTTAAAGAAGCAATCTGACCTAAGAATTTTACCTGGGAGGAAACAAAGGAACAAAAAAGGAAGAAAGAAAGAGACTTTATTATGAAAAAAAAATTGAAAGGCTTTAATAAAAGGGAAAAATTCAAACCAGAATTCCCGGTTGGTGCCAGAAGTCAGTGAGGGCCACCATTTCGCATCACCTTATTATGACATGGCAATCTGGACAAATGTGTCTCATTGCTGCACCGTTATTGGTATGGTGCAATACCATAAAGAGTTTTGCCCACTCTTTATCCTCCAAGTGTTTCCGTTGCAGCTTCGTATTGTTGGGAGTTAATAGCTGGGCTGTAAAAATTTGCTTCAGGTTGGCAAACCAGGTCTCAAACAGGGAGCACATTTAGAATAATAGAAGGTTGCCTAATTTCAGATGCTTTTCTTTCATTAGTGTGTGTATATATATGTGCATGTAGGATGTGCATGTATGTGTTCATATAATCTAAAAATATTGCAAAAATTACATTTGATAACTGACCTTTAATGTCCTACACTCAGTTTTCCTTGCCTACCCCAAATACTAGAAAAAAATTAAGTCATTGAAAGATTTCTTTTGGAGAAGAAATGTATTAATTCGTTGTCATTTCCATTAGCTCCAGTACCTAGTGGGTGTTTAATAAGCGTTCATTGTTGAGGGCAAAAACAATTCTATTTATTACACATGGCATTGTCTTCATCCAGCCTTCTATAAATGTGCTTCTGTAAATGTGATTTATTCTAAAAGAATAAGCTAAAATAACTGTAATATTCTAAACAATGTTTACAGCGTACCAAGCATCTCTTGAATGTTAATCTCAGGAAATGGAATTTCATGAGATTTGTGGAGTTGCAGTTTGTTTTAAGGGATCTGTTAGCCTTTTTGGAGAAGTTAGCTACTTGCTTCATTTTATTTCTAAGGTATCTTATTGAACATTGATTATTTTTGAAACTCTATGACACCCAACAGACTACTTTGTAGTCAAACACTGATGCTACGTGGAATTGGTTGTGTAACCCCATGGGTAAGTGTGTGATGTTGAAGGAGAAATCCTCAGACTCGGTTTTTCCTGATGGTTTAGGGAAGGGGAATGGAACACAAGAGTGAGATAAGGAAGTCCTACTGGAAAATATTGTGAATCCTAGCCATTTATTGGTACCTGCTTTATGCCAGCCAGTGGTTGGACATTAACCTTAAACTTGACAAAATTTATATATTTTAGGTATAATTTTCCCTACTTGGCAAAAGAGGAAACTAAACTTCAGACAGATAAATAACTTGCCAGGATGGGACATCTAATAAAGAAACGTTAATGGGTCATCAAAGGAAATCATGAATAATTAGTTACATATGGGAAATTATGATCATTTTGATGCAATCCACTTTCAGAGAAATACGTTTTGAAGAATACACTTCTCAGAAGAACTGGACCATAACACTGGAGGGATTAAGGCCTACCTTCTGCCTAAGGCCTATTTTTTCATTCATCCAAAGTCCAAAAATATATCAGAAACCTCAGACAGGATCATTTCTCTTGCCCAGGACATGAATGACATGCAGTTGTTAAATCCAGTTGATACTTTTTGCTTTTCATCTTTCAGCACTGTTGGACATGGTTGATCATTCCCTTCTTGAAGCACTTTTTCTCTCACCTGCAATAATGCAACACTATCCTGCTTCTGCTCTGCCTTCCTGTTAATTCCTTTTCAGTTTCCTGCCATTTGCTCCTCCACATTTCATATTAGAATTTTTCAAAACATTCTTATGTTTTTATTTCTATTTTTCTCTATTGATGTCCTCTGCCTCATCTTCCAATGCTTCAGAGCTTCCTCCAATGCTGGATTTAGCTTTAAGTGCCTGTGTACACTAAGCACTGTCTTCAGGCCCTCCTCCATTTCCCCATCTACTTGGAGTTATGGGAAACCACTGCCTCTTTGATGGTTCAGAATTTATCATTAGTTACACTGTCCGTGTGTGTGTGTGTATACTGCTATGATTATCTTCCTCTTATTTGCTACCTTTTAAAAACAAATTAGTCACTTTTTAGGGGCACCTTGCTCAGTCAGTTGAGCAACCTGACTCTTGATTTTGGCTCAGGTCATGATCTCACCGTTCATGAGTTTGAGGCCCACATGGGGGTCTGTGCTGAGTGTGGAGCCTGCTTCATATTCTTGCTCTCTCCCTCTCTGTCTGCCCCTTCCCTGCTCACTTTCTATCCTTCTCTCTCTCAAAATAAATAAATAAACATTAAAAAATAAAAATAGGGGCGCCTGGGTGGCTCTGTTGGATAAGCGTCCAGCTTTGGCTCAGGTCATGATCTTGTGGTCTGTGGGTTCAAGCCCCGCATTGCACTCTATGCTGACAGCTCAGAACCTGGATCCTGCTTCGGATTCTGTGTCTCCTTCTCTGCTCCTCCCCTGCTCATGCTCTGTCTCTATCAAAAATAAATAAACATTCAAAAAATTTAAATATAAAAATAAAATCAACCACTTTTTAAAAATTAAAATTTGTGTATAAATGGAAATCTATCGTTATAATAAATGAAAAATAAAATGATTATTTGCCATAATTAAAAGAAAGTTATTAAAAACAGAAACACTGTGTAATAATTAATTCCATCTGCACTTAACTGAATGTGGTATACAATGATCTAATTATTTCTTCTATTTTTCTGTAGTGTTTTTCCCCTCTTTTCTCTGTTGGTGGTCAGTTACATTGGTTTTCTAATGTTAAGCCAACCTTGCATTTCTGCTATAAATCAACTTGGTCATGATGAATTTTCCTTTTCACCAATTGCTGGGCTCAATTTGGCAATAATTTTGATAGATTTTTGCATGTACATTGAAAATGAAATTGGACTCTATTTTATTTACTCTTCTTACTAGGTTTTGATATCAAGGAAATACCAGTTTGATACAATGAGTTAGAGTTAATCTTATTCTTCTGTTCTCTGGAAGTCTGTAGGAAATTAATTCTTTCTTAAACTTGCCAGTAAAGTGAGTTGGGCCTGTACTTTGTTTTGGAGAAAGCTTTATGTTACTGATCCAGTTTCTTTATTTTTATCTCAGTTTATTATTTCTTTTGGCAAATTTGTAAGTTGTATTTTTCTAGGAATTTTCTAGCACATTTTTTACTGAATTTCAAATTTATTGGAATAAGGTTTATAACATACTTACTCTCTTTTTAGCATCTGTAGGGTCTTGGTTATGCTCATTCTCCTATTTTATTCCTAATATGAATTGTCTCTTCTCTTTTATTTTCTTGATCAATCTTTTCATAAGTATATTTTCAAATGACATTAGTCTTCAAACTTTTGGCTTTGTCTTCTGTATTATATTTAACCTTTTATTTCATCATCATTAGTGTTTACTCTTTTTCTTTACTATTTCCTTCTTTCTCTTTTTTTTCCTGTTTTTTCCATTATTTCCTGAGATGGATGCTGAAATCATTACATTTAAGCCATTTGTCATTCTTCTTTTTATATGTATTCTATTTATTCCTTTTATATGCCACACTTTCAAAATTTATATTTTATTATCAGTTTAGTAAATTCTTAAATTTCTCTCTTGATTTCCTTTTGACATTTGTTTTCATAATGTCCAAACATAGAGGGATTTTCTAGTTATATTTTGGTTGCTGATAGTTGTCAAAGAGCATATACCTTATGATCAGTTTCGAATTTTCTGTTTGCTTTATGGCATGGGATATGGTTTATTTTTATAATTGTTCTACTTATTCTTGGAAGAATTGAGCTTGCAGTGTTGGGTGCGCTGATGACATTAAATCAACTTTTTCCATCTATGTTTCTTGAATTCATATGTGCTCCCACTGACTGTACATTTGGCTCTTACTCCTTGTGGTCCTGTTGTTTTATAAATTTATACATTTTAAAGTCACATTATTGATTGCATATTTTAAATTAAGGTTTCTTGGTGATTCTTTTATCATTGTTAGGTCCTTTACATTTATTGTAGCAATTGATACACTTGTCATGTATTCTAAGTCTTTCTATCTATGAATTCTTAGATTCTTTGTTTTATATAGTCAGTATTTATTTAGAGATCCTATGGTTTTACCATTTTATTTGCTTATCATTTTTTCTTGTATCTCAGCTTTTTTTTTTTTTTGGCATCAATTTTGTTTTGTCTGATGTAAATGCTTTATTTGCTTTCCTTTCGACATTCCCTTTACTGAAATAATAGGACTTTCAGATAACTGTCAGGGCTTCTTTATATTCCAGGGGACAACCTAAGTGAAATGAAACCTAAAAGTTGAGGGGCCTGGGTGGCTCAACTGGTTGCGTGGCTGACTCTTGATTTCGGCTCAGGTCATGATCCTAAGGTCATGGGATCTAGCCCCACATCGGGTTCTGTACTGAGTGTCAAGCTTGCATAAAAAACAAAAACCTAAAAGCTGTGCAGGATTTTTGAATACCTATAGTGCTTTGGGTGTCATGGCTGGGGTTAGGGATTGCACAATGAACAGTAAAATCAAGGAAGGTTAAAATAATAAGTGAGAGGCCAAGACAATAAAATATAAGCAGCATAATTGTGATAATTGCTATGAAGGATAAAGTAAACTGAGAAAGAATAAAGCAGAAGGGGTGCTTGGGTCTACCTTAGAGTAAATAGTAAAGGCATCTCAGAGGACTTGACTGAACTCAGGTTAAAGAGGAGTTCTGCTGGCTAAGAGTAGAAGATAAGTATTCTAGATAAAAGAAGAGCTTGGTTTTAGGCTCTTAAATAGACAGCTTGTTGTGAGAGAGAAAGGACATTAGGGTGGTTGAAATGTAGTGAGCAAAGAAGAAAGTGAAATTTGATAAGATAGGCAGTGGTCAGGTCATGGAGGGCTTCCTAGGCCTTCACAAAGAGTTTGAGTTATATTTGTAATGTTTTGGGAAACAGTTGGAGGATTGAAAGAGGATATTGACATAAAGTTCACTATTTTTTTTTAAACATCAGTTTTGCTGTTTAAAGAGTAAGAACTGGTGGAAGGCAAACATGGAAGTTGGAAGAATATTAAGACTAATATTGTCTTTAAATAGGTTGGTGGCAGTAGAAATGGAGATAATTGGGCCAGTTTTAACTATTCTTTGAGGCTAGAATGGATAGAATTTATTGATGTTGTACATCCTACGTTCCTCCTCCTCCTCCTCCTTCCTCTTCTTCTTCTTCTTCCTCTTCTTCTTCTTCTTCCTCTTCTTCCTTTTCTTATTTTGCTAGGAACACTGGGAGGAAATGTGGTATTGTTAATTAATCGAGCCAGGTTAAGGGAAAATGTATAGTATAAGAGAAATTTGGGGAAATATTCTTTTTTGTATGGGTTGATGAGATATCTGTGGAATGTTTAAATCAATGTCAGTTGAGCATTTGGATATAGAAATCTTAATGGAGCCCTGGGGTGAACAAAAACATATCAGCTGTCATCAGCATTAAGTGTTTTTAAAGTTCTGAAAATGGAGGACATCACCTCAGAGGAAAGTATTCTGAAAGAATAAAATGAGCTAGGACTGAGTCCTGAGGATGTTTAATATCTAAACTTTGGGTGCAGGAGGCAGCCAGCCCAGGGAGAGAGGAGGGATTCATGGTGCCACAGAAGTCAAAGACTTGAGAGTTGCAAACAGAAGGGTAAAAGTTTTTCCCATGTTGGAGGAGTGTTCATTAATTTCATTTTATAAATGGGGAAATGGAACCCTTTCTTTCTTGACTAGCTTAGCCTCAAATCACATAACAATATATACTAAGATCTTTGGTTTTCTTAAACCTCTGCTTAGGTGACCAGGCTATTGGCTATCCTAAAGACATTTAGCCAGTAGGACATTTTGAGGGCAAAAACAGATGACTTCTGGACTCCACTTCAGGATAAAATAGGTCATTGCAGTTTAAAATAACTAATAAGACATTAAGCAAAAGTCTAATCTGAAATTGCTTAAACAAACAAACATTTCTTTCAGTTCTCTGTGAAAGTTAGCAGGAGAATTACACTAGGTTACATGCAGTTAAAGGGAAAAGGTAAATCTGCTTCGGATTTCTCCATGTCCTTGTTGATCATAGTTAGATCGACTTTGGCGATGGTTATCTTTAAATGAATATTGTCAGGAATACCACAGGTTTCAGCTGACACAGAAACTGCTAGAAGGCTGATTGCAGTTAAGTAGTGAACATCTCCTATTAAGCTTTTATAAAACTTCACCACTGATCAGAAATGCCAGTGCTTGGGGAGGGGGGGATGCCTATTGTTGGTCAGAACTGTAATTAAAAACTATACTTTGTTTTCAATCCAATTTTGGAAAGAATACAGGAGAAAAAGCAAGATGTAAATTTTACAATGCCTTGGCAATGTATCCAATTCTCAGCTGAACAAAGAAGCTTATATGCAGAAAATCTTGTAGGAATAAAGCATGTAAAATAAATAAAAAGCTTCCAGTGCTTAATTCCAATCTTCTCCACAGCAACTGGAGCTGCTGATAAGACACCTACTTGGAGTAATGATGCATAATGTGAAAATCCAATAACCCAGACCTCATAAGTACGGACGGATGCCATCTTTTTAAAGGAAATGGTTGCAAATGTGAAGTGCAATGTGCTGAGCCATTTTCAAAGGTATTTTCATAAACACGGCAAAATGCCAAGGTTTGGTTTTTCCCAACATGATAGGAAGAGCAAGGAATGTAACTATTATAGGGGCATCCGGTATTTGTCCATGTTGTATCATATAAATGCTTATGTACTGTCGATTCGTTATTAGTGGCAGTTTTAATGGGAATATAAATATTATAAAGTGTGTTTACTACAGATAAATCATAGGGGTGCTGAAGTAATTTGCAGTACTAAAGCTCATTTTGGATAATTACAGTGCCCCTGAAGAATGTGTTTATGTATTACAAAGAAAGAGATTGTTAAGAAGAAAACTGTTTTGAGTTAGTGACATTCTGAGAAGGGTAGAGGCTGATCCTGTTTGGGACTAGTTTAGGCATGTGTGAGAACATTAATGAAAAAAGATTCTGTGAGTTGGAAAGAGAGGGAAACCACAGTAGTATCAGTTGCTGGGCTAGGCTAACCTTATTCAGTCAAATTTCATGCAAATGACTTACTGTAACTACAGAAATAACAGAAGGAATGATTAGTTAAGATTATACTGGCAGTAAAGATACTAATATTTTATTGCACATTGAATTGTAGCTTACATTTTATGCAGATGTAAATTAGACTGCAATGCTGTTTATCCTTGTTTTATGTGGGCTATTTTCATCACAGTATTAAAGGTTATGATTGGTTTACCTCCCACTTTCTATTTTATTGAATTAAGGTGACTTTTAGCTTCCTTATTTCCCCTGAAAATCCTAAGATACAGCCAACTTTAAAAGAAGAGAGTTAAGAGAATTAAACAATCATATCCTAGGCTTTAGAAGGTCATATTATAATGAGATTAAAAATTTTCCCCTCCAGGTATTGTTTATTTGTAAACTAGTCTGGCTTGGTCTTCTTATAAATGTTCTGCTGATTAGATTAATTTCCTGTGAAACACAAATTTCTTTTCCTTTCTGACAAGCTAGTCAGAATCTGCCAGTTTGGTGATTGTTCAAGAAAATGCAGCATAGAAGAAAAAAAATACCGCAACAGAGTGAAATGAGCATAAAATTAGATTTAGCTGAGATTGAGGTATCTGTATTGTCATTTAAAAGGGAATTCAACAGCCATTTAGTGAGTTTTGTGTAAAGGTTTGGAAAGTGAGTAGCAGCTGGATTGAGAGAAACCATCAGCTCTTCTCCCTTCGGCTGCTCCGCCCTCCCCTCCAGCTCTCTACTCCTTGGAAGGACTCCAGTGCCTGTGTGGGGTGGGGTGCTGTTCTCTGGTTTGGCTTTCGGGGTTCCATGCATGAGTGCATCCACACGTGTGCACTGGTGCACACAGATCAAATAGAGTCCCAAATAAAGAGTGTTACTTGAATAAATTTGTTATTTATGTTACTTGCCTCAAAGTGTTAGCTTTCTCTCAATATCAGTCTTTCCTCGGGGAAAGAATTTAATCAGCTCTACCTGGCAAAAAATATTCACATTCTTTACTGGTAATACTGCCTGGCTTTCTGGCTGCAGTTGAAATTTGGGAAGCCTGGTACAGTTCAGATGTAATAACAGATGTTTTGGTTCTTTCATTTCTCATTGCATTCACGTTTGGTTTTCTTAGTATGGCTTAAAGCTCTTGACGGGATCTGATGTACTACTTCTTTCATTACTTGTCCTCCACCATTCATTCCTTTAAAAAATGAGGGTCAATAATAACGTTCATTTCCTTAAGCAAAGAGGTGCTGAGGTTTTAGGGTTTTCGCACCTGTTGCAACTCTCTTCACAGTCATATATGATACTCTTTTCCTTTAAAGTGGTTTCAAATGTCAACATGGGATGGGGTTAAATGTTTAGAATTGAACTTTTATGTTTCATTAGTGTATAGATGAATGCCTGCTAACTTGGTTGGAAAAATAGTTCTTAAAAGCAAATCCTATTTCCCCACCCGTTATCACTAGAAGTCAGATTTGCATTTCTGTAGGAAAACAAAAAGAAATTGAAACTGTTGAAAACTTTGGATGGAGACAGAGATTTGCGGCATTACATGCTGGTAGCTGTTGTATAACAACAATGTTGGAACTTCTCAAAATTACTTCCTCCATTCAATTTTTTTTCTTTTTAGTACTTTTCTTACTTTAAAAATGTACTCTTCATGGTAAATAAATCTTGTAAATTAAGGGAATTTTTATGATGCTTACATACTCTATGCACGCATATGATATCTAGAATAGTTTTGTTTTCTCCCAAAACCCAACTGGTTCACTCTTGTGTTTATTATAGATCATTATCTAGTAAAATTTGGAGGAATTTATATGTTAGCAATCAAAACTCTAGGATAAATCTGGGGCCCACTGGTAGAAGGTCCCGTAAGTGTAAGGACCATATTCAAAACCCTTACTTTGGAGCTTCTAAGTTGGTGAACAAGAATACATATACATGTCAAGAGCACCCCATAGACATGTGGTGCACCCCAAACTCCATGGGGTTAGAAACTACTGTGCTCAGGACCCTTCCAAACCTTGTCCCATGAACCTCTTCATCTAGCCGTTCATTTGTAACCTTTAATACCCTTGGTAATAAACAAATAATCTGTTCTACTTTGCTCAGGAAAGACGATTAGGAGACCAGCTGATGCAGCAGCAAATGTCAAAAGCTGTCTTAGGTGTATGAGATTTCCCAGGAAGGCAGGATTATAAACAAATACAGAGCTAAGAAATAGCTTGGTGATCTCGACTAGCATGTATAGCAATAACAGACAAGATTCCTGGACAAACAGCAGCTCTTATAAATCCATAATGACAAAAGCCATGGAACAAAGGTGATTGAGCAAGAAGAAAGAAGGAGCCTGGGCACTTGATGACATTCTTGACAGTGGTGCCAGCCCTGGACTATTTGCCTCAGTACTTCTTTTTACATGAAATACATCAACTCCTTTGTGTTTAACCCCCTGGAGCAGGATTTTCTGTTACAGTGAATTCAATTCTAACTGATGATGCTGGCTAACTGTTATGTGGAAGCTCCCATTATGTGTTAGTGTGTTTACAAGTGCTCTATATACTAACTTTTAAAATTCTCAGGGGCACCTGGGTGGCTTAGTCGTTTGAGCGTCCGACTTTCGCTTAGGTCATGATCTCGCGGTTCGTGGGTTCGAGCCCCGCGTCGGGCTCTGTGCTGACTGCCAGCTCGGAGCCTGGAGCCTGTTTCAGTCTGTGACTCCCTCTCTCTCTGACCCTCCCCTGCTCACGCTGTCTCTCTCTCTCTCCTAGAAATAAATAAAAAACATTAAAAAAAAATTTTAAAATTCTCACAATGACCTATAAGACAGGTCAAAGTTTCTCAAGGTATGGTCCCTGGAGCAGCTGTATCAGCATTACTTGGAAGCTTGCTAGAAATGGAAGATTTAGGGGTCTGACTTGAGGCGTCCTGAATCAGAAACTCTGGGGATGGGAACTCAGCAGTCTGTTTTAGTAAGATCTCCAGGTGATTCTGAGGTATACTAAAATTTGAAAACTATGGGATACAGTATAGCATCTCCCCTCATTTTACAGATAAGTAGACTGACCTGAATTTAAGTCACTTGCCCAGTGTCATTTAACTTGCAGGACTGACTGCTAAGTCTGTGTCTGGAGCCATTACATTACACTGCTGATGCCCATCATATGTTAACAGCTTCTGCTAAAGAAAACGTATTCCTTTTGTTAAGTTTTTAATTTCTTTTTATTTGAGAAAGAGAGAGAAGCAGAAAGAGAGAGAGAATTAAGCAGGCTCCATGCTCTGTGCAGAGACTGACAATGAGGCTTGATCCCACGCCCCTGGGACTATGACCTGAGCAAAAATCAAGAGTCAGATGTTCAACTGACTGAACCACCCAGGTGCCCTGAAAACATACTTCTTTGGAAAATTATAACTTCTGTACAGTTTTAAGTTGACATCTAAAAGTTTCCTATCACAAGGTTAAACAATTGTAAAGAATATGATTTCTAGTATGTTGTAAACTGTGACATTTTTAAAATGTGTCCCATCAGTCTTCTAAATGTATCCTGTGAAACGTAAATAATGCTATCTGTAGCAAATCTATCATCCATTAAAAATACACACACACACAAGTTTTTCCTTAACATTAAAAAAGAAATTCTTACATAATTTCACTCCTATCTGCTTGTATAAAATTGGATCACAGTAAATCACACATGAGATCTGAGGATATGGGATCAAAAAGTCCTCTTAGTGTCACTTAGTGATGGTGTCATTTGGCAAGTTATTTTACTTCTATAAATCTCGGTGTCCTCATCTACAAAACAGTCATATTCATACTTACTTTTCAGGGGGTTGTGAGGATCAAATGAGATGTAATATACCCAGCACAGATGCTGATACTTGTTGGTTCTCTGTTTCCTGTGTGTGTGTGTGTGTATGTGTGTGTGTGTGCATGTATATATAAACATACATACATGTTTAATTAACTGTCATGATTGACTTGCTTTCTAGTTCCTCCTGCTTCTGTTCTTTTCCATCTCTTCTTCATGAGTTTTCCTTCACCTGATCTTGGAGGAACTCACCTTGCATTTGACTGCCCTGTGCTCAGGCTCAAAGACTGGGCATTGGACTTGATGAGTGCCCAGGCTGGTTGCAGTACCTGCTGAGATAGGAGGGGCTGCAGGTCCTCCTAGCATCATACCTTCCGCCAGTGTGATGACACCTTCCATCATCTGCTGCTTTCTCCTTTTACCACTGCATGAAACCCAGATGCTTTCTGTTCAGAGGAAGCCAAAGGAGTGTGAGGGTGAGTGGGCAGAGAGGGATCAAGGAGCCAACAATATGCCATGACCTGATATCCACTAATTTATTTAATCCTCATAGTATTCCTAAAAGGGGGATATTATACTTCCCATTATAATTCAAATAATATAAATATTCTGCCTGTGTCCGTGCAGGTAATAGGTAAGAAGTGCAATAAGATTACAGATCTTTCTGATTCAAGTCCAAGAACTCCCTACTATACCACACAGAGGTTGGCCTCAGAAAGCTGTAACTTCAAAAACTTAAATGCATCCTAGAGGGGAGTGAGCTCTGAAGAAAACTCCAGCTGTAAAGATGTTAAATAAGTATAGACCTCCTGGCTTTACTTCTGTCTGCTCCTTAATTCTCACTGGGTTTATTGCCTGACTTATCCTGTATATTCTATAAATCCCTATCAAATTGGTTTTCTTGAGCATCTGGTCCTTTCTATGCTTCTGATTCTTCTTTGCTTCAGTAATCAAGGTGTTCCATCTTGCCTGCCATTTTCTGAACTTCAAACACTTGTTGAAGACCAGATTTTGCCTTGACTTAGTAACCTCAGACTCTACTCAACATAGTGGAGATGGGACATGTCAGGTCTATGGACTTGACTTTAGGATAGGCTTTTAAAAATAAATTCAAAATAGGGACGCCTGGGTGGCTCAACAGGTAAAATGTCCAAATTCGGCTCAGGTCATGATCTCATGGTTTGTGAGTTCAAGCCCTACATCATGCTCTGTGCTGACAGCTCAGAGCCTAGAGCCTGCTTCAGATTCTGTGTCTCCCCCTCTCTCTGCCCCTCACCAGCTCATGCTCTGTCTCTCAATACTAAATAAATGTTAAAAAAATTTAAAAAATTCAAAGCAAAGGATTCCCAGGCAATTCAAAAATTATATAAGTTAAAAATCTCATTAATTATATAAGATTTGTTCCCTTATGATTAATCATAAGCTAAGTACTACTGGTTAACTGAGCTGTGCTTTTAAAAAATTCTCTTGAATGAACTGATTAGTTAACTTGATTAAATCTTCTCGATTTTCAGCTATTCTTGTGTATCCACACTTCCAGGATTAAGTCATTTTAATAGTCGTTATGATTATTATATAGTCACTCCATGGTTAAAATTTTCTCATCATGAGTATTGTTCTTCATTTTCAGATCAGCTTGTCCTCTGAGTCTGGTAGAGTCTGAATAATTAGTCCTTAGAGTGAAGCTTTATAGAGCAACGTTTTTGCCAGGCTTCTAAAATACCTTTTTATACTGGAGTACTTTATAATTTTTTTTTTCATTCAGATCTCTTCCTCTTCACAGTTGCTTATTGAATGACTATTCAACTTCCTCTTCTTTTTTTTAATGGTTTTTTTAACTGATGTTATTATTTACGATGTAGCTGTGTAAGGCCCAGGTGACTGTTATTAGATGAGACACACAGGGAGACATCTTTAAGAAACCAACCTATAGCTCCATCTGCAGATAGAGAATGAAGGGGAGTCTGGAAAGTACACTTGCTGGCCAGAGGCCATGCCATTGGAGACCAATAACAATATTGGATATGGGCTTCTCAAAAATGTATGTGAGCAGCACGTCCACTGGGACTTCATGGAAAGTAATCGAATGAGAAGTGGTAAAAGTATAAGTCTGGAATCTAGAGTCAGAACAAAGAGGAGAAATAGCAAGTGTGAACCTTTCTTAGTAGGACAGATCTAAGTGGTACACTGAAATTCCAAACAAAGGGAGTTTGTTATGGGATGTGTGGGTGAGGTTGAGTTTCAGGAATACATCTATGTGCTCAGAACAGGACACAAGATAACCTGGGGCCAAATTCTACAGTGCCAGGCAAAATATTACTGGTTTCAAAAATCTCATCTGCTTGAAGTCCAAATAGTCCTAGGAATGAATCTTGTAGGAGTCAGCCATGGGGGGTGGAGACAAGAGGTCCATAGGGATCAAGCTGGATCTAACTAGCATTTTAACTTGGAATGCAGTTGACTATACAATTAACCTAGTTCATGTATAATTATGAGCAGAAGTGTTTCTTTAGTACAGCTATGTAGAGATATTGTTGATGTTGTGCCAAGTCCCTGGAAACTCCTTTCCTGTCCAGTGTTGCTTCTGCATTTGCTGCCCCTCGAGAACATTCAACCTAGGGCTGCAGGAATTACCTAGGCAAGGTGGTGAGCAAAGTATGGTGTATTTTATGCTCCAGAGCTCCCTGCATGATCTGGCCGAGTTGGGGTTCATTTGAAAATGCATCTTCTTTAGCTTCTCCAGTGCCTCATCATTTCTCCTGGAAGAACTTTCCTATTAAATGATTTGTACATGAATCTTTTTCTTATGTGCTGCGGACATGGACTTAAGACATTAAGAAAACAAAGTTAAGTTTTGATATTTTAGGAAATAGTGAGAATATACTCCGTAAGATAGGTACAGTGTCATAGAGAGTGTTAACTGCAGCTTTGAGAATGTAATATGGGAATGGGAATTTGGATGCATCAGTTGCTTTGTTTTATTCTACATTGTTTTTTCCAGTTCCTTTTCTATGATTGGATGAATGTCCTTGAAATACATTGATCTAAATCTCAATCTTACAGTCATTATCACAGATTAGCATTCAGTTTGATATTTGGTGATGTGTACCACAGCAGCTTAGAAAGGGACTACAGCTTTTCAAGTAACCTCTTTTTATATAAAAAGAAGCAAAGAAATGTTAGCTTCTTGCTATTGTGTACTTACCTTTGTATTTGATAATCCTTCCATATTGCAGCACTGTTGTTGCTGGCTTATTACGGAAAATTTAATAGTATTTAATTAAAATCCGGAAATGTGCTTTCAATTCTATTACCCTAAAAAGTGGAAAAGAAAAAAAAGGCTCATCCTTACCATTTGCATTATACTGGAAACTGTTAAACACTTAATCTTCTCGCATGGTGGTTCTGTGCTTTTAAGAGGATTACATTATTAATTGTTTAATTATTCATTATGCCGCATTTTGCCGTTCAGTACAAAAGCTTTTTTAAAATTAATTTAATGTTTTATCCTTCTTAGCAGTCATTCTTTGTACTGGGTTCTCTGTTCTTTCATGATAGGGTGTCGCAGCAAAGAATCAAGAGGATGCCTTGTTGAAAGCTAAGCCTGTAGCTGTAGCAAATAGATCTTTTGCCAGAGCAGTGACTCAACACAACGCGAGGCAACTGAGTCTTGCTTCACTCCAGAGACTGTGGTTAGAAATATGTCACCAGCGGGGAGCATCATTAATCATAATTGTAGGAGTGACAGTCAGTTTCTTGACCTCATTGAGATAGGCAGGGAGGTCAGTGCTTCAAGCAGTTCATCCTTCAGGCAAGGAAAACTATTGGGAAGATTTCCTTTTTGTTATCACTAGCATTTTTATTTAATCCAATCATTTCCCCCACAGTCTGGGCAGAAGTACAAAAGCTTCAAGCAGGCACAGTCTGGCCCTCTTCCTTTTTCTCTCTGCCAAAAGTAACCTTGGCGATTGATGGTTTGGGGAAAAGCTACCACACCCCTTTTCCTCTGTTGTGTTTTCTCTTTCTACCTTCTTTTGTGCTCTTTTCTCCTCCTCTTCTCTCTTGGGGTCTAAAGAACAGGCAGGAAGAGTCATCCTTCACGGAGCCTGGTGATAGCAGCCCCGCCCACTTCTTGATGCTGACTATAGGGGAAGTTTACGAAGCAACCTTTCGGTGCGTGAGGGTGCATATGCTCCTCCTTCCTCCTGCTGCTGGAAGGGACATGGTGCTGATTTTAGAGCGTGTCTCAGCCAATGAATTTCATCCAAGGCCCCACAGGGAACTCTTCACAAAGACAAAGCATGGATGGATGGATGGATGGATGGATGAATGAATTCATACATTCATTGAATTCATTCATTCAGTGAATGTAAAAAAGTCCAAGGGCCTTGGCTTATAAATCTAAATGTATATTCATGCATGAAAACATATTTGATTTCCTACAGAGTATCATCATGATATCATAATAAAAAACAGATGTAAAATTAGTGAAAAATTAAATGTAAAATGTATGAAAGAAAATCTAAATAACTCATTGTATTGCTACTATGTGTGCCAGGCATGTTGTAGGGTCCTGGGGGTACACACTTAGTAAGTTAAACGTGGTTCCATGTATAGAGTGTGTACATTCTTAGGGGATGGAAGATGGGCAAATGAGCAAGTAAAAAAAGAAAGGAAATTTAAAACAGTGTTAAGAAGAAAAAGAAAAGAATGAGATGAGAATATATGATATTAGGGTGGCTACTTTAGATGTGATAGTCAAGGAATGTGGGCCTGGGAAGGTGTAGTATAAATAAATGATTATGGTACTTCATCGACATTTTAAGAAGGTTCTGAATGTACTAATATATCAATAAAAGTGAAAGGATACCACTGATATATGTTTATCATTATTTAAAGGTGATGATTGTAAAAAATCAGTAAAAAATCTTAGACTACTTTTTTTTTTTTTTTAATTAGGGGCGGGGCAGGCGCGGCCACGTGCCCTGCGAGGACGGCCCTGACCTTGGGCGTTTGACCCGCGGGACTCGACTGGTCGCCTTTCCCCATTAGACTACTTTTTAATATATTAGATTAGATTTTTCTCTTTGAAAAAAAAATTTTTTTTAAGATCTTAACAACCTGATCTTTGATCAGACCTGTTCTGTAAACAAGTAGAGTTTTCTTTCTCTTGCAATTTAATTAACCTCTGGTAAATGGCTATCTTAAGAGAGATTTAGGTTTCTTTGCAAAGCTAAGGCCTTTATTCCAGTCCTAAGAATATGCATGTGTTGGGGGTTTTTAATGTCAGTGTTCCTGATATTAGAGCATCTGTTTATGTTATGTGTCATGCCTCTTTTTCTCCCTCTCTCAAATCACTTTATTTTAAAAACAAATGGATTTAACCGTTTTTTTCAAAGAGATCTGAATAAGGTTATTCTCTCCTCTCTCTCTGTCAGTCTGTCTGTCTGTCAGTCTCTCTCTCTCTCTCTCTCTCTTCACTTTTGAAAGATACTACCTTTCTCCTTGCCATCTTAGGGAGGCATTGCAAGATCTCGCTGAGGTCATGTTGTAGGGGTTTTGTTATTTTAACCTTAGAAAATGAAAGTAATAGATACCACAGAAGTTTCAAAGAGCCACATTATCAAATATAGTGATTTAAAATCTCAGTTATTGTAAGTTTTGTGCATGAACACTAACACTTGAACATATAGTGAGTTAATTTATATATAAGTAATTGCAATGCGAAAGCAAAGGAATTACTTATAAATTTATAGCTGAAGTTTGTTTTTAAGATTTTATTTTTAAGTTATCTCTACACCCAACTTGGGGCTCAAACCTACAAACCCAAGATCAAGAATCACATGTTGTACTGACTGTGCCAGCCAGGCGCACCTACAGTTGAAGTTTATTCTCTGAATATGTTTACTCTTGTGTTTTCATTAATGATAGATACAAATGTTATAGGAAAAACTATATATTTAAATATATAAGCTCTGACTTGTTTCTTAATTATATCAGTTCTATTTAGTTTATTCTTTAGGGGTTGTTGAGATGATTACATCTTTAAGGACTTGGGGATTGAGTCTTCTGAGTGTTTTTTGGTTAGGCTCATTGCCTGTATCTTTAATTGGAAATGGTAGTATCAGTGATTCACTTCAGAGGGCATTTTGATAATCAGAAAATCTTCTAGATGATTTTTTTAGTACAGAAGAAAGTTTTCATCCAGCATTAGGCTCATTGCTTAAGTATCAGGGAATTTAATACAAGGTTTAGTAATAGGAATTCCACAAGATCTTTGGAGAGAATTTTATCAAAACTCAGTTCCAGTGCACTGTCCGTAAAAGGTGTCATGACATCAGTATAGCCCATGTCATCTTTGTCTCAGTACAAAATAAAAGTTATCTTTGTACATGAATACAATGCCCACTTTAAATTTTCTGAGGGAAAACATAAAAATGAACTCTTTCTTTTCCAAGGAGTCTTTAAAGAGAATAAAATAAATTACAGGATCTTTTATACAAATGTATTTGTTTTTCATTGGAGAGAGCAAACTTTTGTAGACTGTGGTTAGTGTGAGGAGGGTGTGGGCACATGATAAAAAGGTGGAAGAAACAAGGAAAACTACTTATAAAAAACAATCAGTACATTTGAGCTTTGACCTCAAATTGTTTATGTCAACCACAGTATAATTTATGAACCACCTGAATTATTCTCTGCTTTCCTGTTTCTGGCTATTATGCTTGTATACATTGATGAAGAATTTCCCATACTACTGGCTTCCTTTTCTTTTATTTCTTCTGAACATCATTTTGTGAAATAAGAAGGTTACTTTTAAAAAGCATCTTCTTTTGGTCACATTCCCTCTCGCCCTAAACAGAGAATTAGAGATTCTCATTCTTTATAATACCAACCAATAGAAAACTAAACAAGAATAGGATTTTTTAAATATAGAAATTCTGAATATATGTAAAACAACATAGTCATATTTTAGTACAAAATACATCTTTTAAATAAGAGAGGCTGTATCACATTTTAAATTCATCATCATTTAGACTTAAAAATTAATGGGTAAAAGATAAATGTTCTTAAGCATTGAATAAATCTCTAATGTCAGGTTCAGTGTTAGTACATTGAGTCATCTCTCTCTAAAGAAAGACGCTCTGAGCCTTTAGTGTTGCTTGGAATGAGACAAGGTTATTTGGTGATTTTCATCTCACTGTTCTGGAAATCAGTGTTCCTAGAGCTGGAATTGTTATGATAGAATTGGATAAAAATGTGACTTCTCTCCCAATGATTGGAATTTCTACCTACATTTCATGGCAAAATGTGGTTTGGGGATATAAACAGGCAAGTAGGTAGCATTTCTCCTGGTAAACAGACATTATCTGGTTTAAAATATTTTAGTCATACTTTAGCATATCAAAGACAAATGACTAGGAAAAATGTGCTCCTTCAGCAGTCATTTATAGAACATCTGCAGTGTTTTGGGCAACAATGACACTGGTCATTTAGATAGTAAATGAAAAATTAATACTCACATTCTAATTGAGAAAGACAAAGACTAAGGCAATAGTTATAAGATTGTTGGTGTGTTATAATGATAAGAATGTGATAAGGGTGATCTAGTATCACAGAGGAGTCCCTGATACTAGCCTGAGGAAAAGCTTTTTGGAAAACCATGGATCTAAAGTTTCTTCAAGATTGAGAGGCAAAAGGAGAGACAGGAGAGGTCTATGGAAAGGAAGGGCCTAGCGGAACTGTGAGGCGCATCTGGAGAGCTTCCCTTTTCCACAAGCCTAGAAATTAGAGTGTGAATGGTGAGGAGCTGGAGAGGAGTTAGCTCTAAAGGAAAACTAGATATGGGAAGTCTGTGTGGAGCAATGTTCATATTCCACCCTCAAGATGATTGCATGGTAATTGAGGATTTTAAGAAAGGAATAACCTAGGAGTGCCCAGGTGGCTCAGTCAGTTGAACATCCAAGTCTTGATTTTGGCTCAGGTCATGATCCAAGGGTCATGGGATTGAACCCTGTGTCAGGCTCAGTGCCTCTCTCTCTCTCTCTCTTTCCCTCTCTCTCTTTCTCTTTCTCTCTCTTTCTCCCTCTGTCCCTCCCCCACTTGTGTGTGTGTGCATATGCGTGAGTGCATGCTCTCTCTCTAAAATAGAAAAAAAAAATAAGAAAGGAATAACCTAATTAGATGTGTGTTTAATGAGAGCACTTTGGCAGCACTTTGAAGGATGAAGTGGAATGGTGGGGGTGAGAGGAGATCTGTTAGTAACACTTCCTGTAATTCCAGAAAGAAGAGGTGAAGGCTTGAAACCCAACAATGTCAATAGCAGTGAATACAAAAGTTTGACACTAAGCAATATTAATGATCTAGAATGAACAAGTCTGGTGCCCAGCTGGAGAGAGATGATAAAGAGAGAATGAGATAATAGTGGATGGTGGTTCCAGTCACCGAGAAGGAGGATGTAAGAAAATTGGCAGATTTTAGGAGGGAAAAGAATAGATTCTGATTCTGAGGAGCTTGAAGACCCTTAGAAACAGACAAACATCGCTCAAACAGAGATGTGTGGTTTGGAGTGGATAGAATTGTAAACAAGAAATGGAAATATGAGAGTCAGCAATATATGGGAGATCACTGAAGCCATAAGTTGAATTTCCAGATTGTTTGAAGGGCTGTTCCTGGGATGCCTGGGTTGCTTAGTCAGTTAAGCGTCTAACTTCGGCTCAGGTCATGAACTCACAGTTTGTGGGTTTGAGTCCCACGTCGGGCTCTGTGCAGACAACTAGTTCAGAGCCGGGAGCCTGCTTTGGATTCTGTGTGTGTCTCTCTCTCTGATCCTCCCCTGCTCACGCTGCCTCTCTCTCTTAGAAATAAATTAAACATTAAAAAAAATTAAAAAAAAATGAAGGGCTGTTCCTTTGCGACAACAGGAGGAAACTGAGACAACAGGCAGGTGAAGGGGGCCAAAAACCTAATATTTATTTATATAGAGATTTTATAGTTCAAAAGTATTTTCAAATGCATCATTTTCATGCCCAAAACAGCATTATGAAAGAGGCATTATTATGCTCACCCTTCCCCATTTATGATGGTGACCGAAGCTCACATAAATTAAAGAGAGTTCCATACATAATGAAGAATAAATCCTAGCCAGAAATCCAAGTCTGTCATCTGTTTTTAAATATAGCATTCATTTCGTTATATCAGAACTCTGTTGTGACCACAGAGATGTAATTTTATTGAATATCTCATACATGGGTTATACTTACGACATTGTTGAAAAATTCTCTCTCATTAGGGTGCCTGGTTGACTGAGTTCATTGAGTGTCTGACTCTTGATTTCAGCTCAGGTCATGATCCCAGAGTCCTGAGATTGAGCCCTGTGTAGGGCTCCCCACTGAGGGTGGAGGCTGCTTGAGATTTTCTCTCTCTTGCTCTCTCTCTCTCTCTCCCTCCCTCTGCCCTTCTCCCCCACTCTTTGTCTCTCGAAACCCCCCCAAAACAAAAACAAACAAACAAACAAAAACCCACCTCTCTCCTACTGTGCTTTTATTTTGAGCTAAGGGAAATTTTCTTAAGTCAGTACTGTGACAGTCAAGAAATAGTAGTTGAGTTACAATGGGGTACTAGCATTGTCTGAGGGAATTCTGAGTTGGTATTTTCAACTGATGTAGTCAGTCAGTATAAAACCAATTAACATTTAAGATGGTGGACAATATGTTATTAGCTGTATTATGGCTCATTTTGGCCAATGATTTGGCTTCTGCGTAGGCCTCCCTTGTGGTAGATTGGTTATTTTAAAATTTATTAGGTAAGGGAAAAACACAAACTAAAATACCTCCATGTAATGTAATGTCCATCCAGTCTTATTGAATCAAAATGTTCAATCTTGGGGAACTGTCTGACAGACTTGTTCAAAAAGGATAGATAAATGGTAGAAGAATATGCAGTAAAATCTTAAGTGCCTTTACAGATGGCTGAGAGGAGTCAGTTTCCTTATTCTCTTCCACTCTGAAAAAGTAGATAGACTCTGATATCAACATATCAAGAAAATAAATACCTTAGTAAAGAGAAACGTTTGCCAGAATTAGTATAGTGTTAGTTAACATGGGATATATACTTGCTAATTTTATATTCTTATAGACATTTTTTTTCAAGAAAGACATATATATGGCTAACAAGCACATGAAAAAAATGTTCAACATCCCTAGTCATCAGGGAAATGCAGATCAAAACCACAGTGAAATATTACCTCACACCAATTAGAATGGCTATTACCAAAACCAAAAGAAACAACAAGTGTTGGACAGGCTGTAGAGAAAAGGGAACCCTCATACGTTGTTGGTAGGAATGTAAATTGATGTAGCCACTATGGAGAACAGTATGGAGATACCTCAAAAAATAAAAAATAGAACTACCATATGATGCAAGTATTCTACTTTTGGGTATTTATCTGAAGAAAATGAAAACACTAATTTGAATAGTTGGGGGAAAAAGTCTTAACACTGTTTTCTGGAGATTTCTGTTTGAAAGAAAGAACTCTGAAATCCCTTTGGGTAGAAATAGAGCTACCCATTTATTCTGCTGCATTTTTAGTAATGTTGCATTTAATATGCAAAATGATAGGTTTATAATATTGGTGAGAGGACAAAGTAGAATATGATTTTAAAAGATAAGAAAATAGCACTCTTCTAAATATGGCTACTTCCTAAGTATAGTTGGCTGGTCATAAAATGTGCAATTCAAGCTTTCATATTGATAGTTTAGATTGACAGTACCCTTGGGTTAGTGGAGTGAGCTTCATTTACTGAGAAGTCATAGAAAGTCATGTTGAGTGTCTGAGTAGGCGCTGTACTTGAAGGATAATGCTGAAAGGCAAGAGAATAGAAAAGCTTGTTCTTATTACAGGAAGTCCACTATAGTCTCCTGCCTGACATATACAGCAGAGGAAAAAAATGGAAACAGACCTCACTTAATATTCTATCAAGTTTTAAATATTTCAGCTTTAATGTTGTCAGCTTTAGCTCTTTAGTTTCACCAAGTACAAGAAAATGGTGTAACTGATCTCCTTTGTGGAAGAAAACGTGACCAGTTACACAATATAAGAAACCCAGCTTGTAATCCTCTCTCTTATCCTTACCACTTATATCTTACCGAGCACAGGCAAGGATTTGTGTATTAAAAGTGACTGGAGTGGTAAAATGTTTGTTTATTCAATTTCAGAAAGAATGTTTATTTTTCTGTAGCCATAGAGCCAAAGATCATGGTAATATGTTTCATATGTACACACACACACGCACAGACACACGCACAGGGTACCATTAAGGCAATCTCTAGATGCTCAGTTTTCTCTGTCACCCAAGAAATTTGAGCAAGGGCTTGCACAATATTTTGTAGCCATATTTATTGCCATATGGCCATTTCCAAATTACATTGTGTTGTAAATTGAGATTGTCTGAAGGAGTTTGGCTAACTTCCAACTTGGGAATACCTTTCGCAGAGGCGGATGCTAATGGGAATGTGATTGTCTGGTAATGTAACAGCGTTAATATTGTTTTTATTGAGTTAGCTGGACTCCTAGCTATTGTGTGTGGCAGAAAATACAGTTTATGGTACAGTGATCTAATGTAGCTATCTTGCCAGGCATCTGTCTTGTTAAGCATGTAATTCATCTAAGCAATTCAGGCTGTATGACTTTTTGCTATGGTCTAAACCACTTTTTAGCAAAGCTTCCAAAAACTGACGTTGAAATGAACAGAGACAAATGCATCTCAGAATTTAACTTATTCTAGTCACCTTTATATATTTTATGGCTACCATTTTTATGTGTGTTCATAGAACAAAGCTATTCTTTAGATCAGTAGTTTTTAAAATGTGGTGACTTGAGCAATCATATCACCTGGAGAGTTTGTTAGAAATGCATATTCTCAGATACAGCCTCAGTCCTACTGAATCAGAAACTTTCAGGTAGGGGCTCCCAAATTCTATATTTTAACAAGCTTTCCATGTGATTCTGATGCTGACTCAGGTGTGAGAACCCCTGTTGTAGACCTTTATTTTAAACAGTTACTGAAATACAACAGAAGACGAACATATAGCTTTAAAGTTGTAAACTGATCATCACACGTGATACTTCTCTAGAACTTTCTAAGATGAGATCTCAAAACTTATTTATATAATCCAATTAAAATACTACATTCTACTGAAAGTGATGGCTACTTTTTATATTTATTTTTTATTTTTTTAATTTATTTTTATATTTATTTAATAAACAGAGAAAACAAAGAATTAAAAATAATTTCCTCAGGAGCATGAGGTGACTTCATTACAAGAAAGAAAAGTCTGATTCTAACCAGTTGTCTTCTACTCTACTGTGTCCTAATGATTAAGACAACGGTAACAACACAAAACAGAATTTCTGATACATGAACCTTTTTACCTACATTTATGTAACTCAAAAAATCCTGGCTGATAATGTTATAATTGAAAAGGAATGATTTTAGAAATATGGATATTTATAGGAAAAAACTGCCTGACGATATAATAAAGCAAAAATATACTCTACACCTTGTTCTTCCTCTTTTATTCCCCAAATCACCTGTGCTCTCTTGGTGTCAACAACCTGAGAAATAGGAAGTAACTAATATTGGAGGACTGCTCTTCAGCAGAAAAAAGGTTCTTCTGAATTAAATAAAATATAATGGAGTAACCTTCCAGAGGTAGTATTTTGTCTATACTTTTCTGATAATGTTGCATAGCTGAATATGATTCTCAGGGTGGTCAGCAAATATGTTTTC
Source organism: Crocuta crocuta (assembly GCF_008692635.1). Lineage (NCBI taxonomy): Eukaryota > Metazoa > Chordata > Mammalia > Carnivora > Hyaenidae > Crocuta > Crocuta crocuta. The sequence goes on along the minus strand of NW_027527388.1, from coordinate 3,478,207 downwards.
ATTTTTCTCTTGCAGTTTAATCACACTGTTGATATTTTGTATATTAGTTTTTTTTTTTTTGCTAGTCAGCCTGCAGTATGTTGCTTGATAAGCCCCATCCATACCAATTCTTTAATCAACCTCATTCATGAATACTAAATGTGGAGAAGAAAATAATTGGGGAGGATTACCTTTCCGCCAGAGCCAGTGGTGTTAAATTTCATGATATTAAAAAAAGGGTGGGGGGAGGAATTGTCAAGGCTATAAGTCAGTGGCAGAAGCAGGAATTACTGCTACTCAGGGACTATAAATTTTGGACTGTGAATGTGACTTACCATACATGAATTTTCAGAAAAATTAAAATATTTAAAATATCCAGCCAGGATATAGATTATCCTAAAGTTACTGAAAATTTATTTCTAATATATTTTGGCAACTTGTGAAGCAACCTGGGATGCAAAACAGAAGCCAGAAGTAACTTCCAGTGTAAGTAAATGTATAAAGTAAACATGATCTTTTATTTTTGAATCAACCTTTTCTACTGAATTTATCTACATATTATCCACAAACCTGTCCACTATTTTAAAATTCATTCGTGGCTAGCAGCTATTTCAAAAGCAGGTACTCCCTGTTGCTGTAGACACAGGCAAGTTCAAACTCTCTTACTTTATGAATATAATACATATCAGATAAAAATAAAAAAATTAGTTTTATAAACATGTTACACATTATTAGCAATGCCTTCAAAGATATAAAATCTATCAAAATATAATACTGGCAGCTGAAATTTTTATCTTAATATTTGATTTTTGAGATTGAAACAAGGAACAAATTATATCAGTGATTTCAGAGACCATTCCCCAAATGTAGGGTAGCCATGTTGGTTGGGTATTGAGCCATAAGATATCTCTTGCTCTAGGGAATAGTAATGTATAGAGTATTTTTTATAATAAAATTTTTCCATTTCTCTATAAGATTTCTAGCCTGAAATACTTAAAATTCATTTTTATTAGTACACTCTTGAAAAATCTAATAATTATGACTGGACCTTGGGAAAACCTGAAACTGCTTGAGAGAAGGTACAGATGGTTACTATTGTGGGAACATTGTATATATAAACAAGCAATCCCTAGGATTCTTGCCTTTAGTTAAATAAACTGGTAAAGTCTGTGATAAATGTTAATACTTGCAATTGTTGAAATTGTTTACTAAAGAAAGAAATCAACCAATGCAGTTATTTGACCTCATGCACAGATACCAATCATCAACCAGAAAGTTTAAAGATTTTTTTTTTTATTATACTACTGGTATTGTTTATAGAGATGATTTCATTAGTTGGCTTTAAATTAATATTTTCTGGGGTGCCTGGATCACTCAGTCAGTTGAGTGTCCGACTTTGGCTCAGGTCATGATCTTGTGGTTTGTGGGTTCAAGCTCAGCATCAGGTTCTGTGCGGACAGCTAAGAGCCTGGAGCCTGTTTCAGATTCTGTGTCTCCCTCTCTCTCTGATCCTCCCCTACTCATGCTCGCTCTCTCTCTCAAAAATAAATATAAACTATAAAAAATAATATTTTCTAAGCATTTAAACACACAATTTTTTCCCCAAAGAATGGGGTAATATTACCTCTTTTTAAAATGAATTTCTGAAGATTAGATGCTTTACATTGCAAGTGTCTGAATAACAAAATTATCAATATGAGTTTTGATACCACAGTTGGACATTTTCCCCTCATTTTCAACAAATGATCTCCTCTGCTTCAGTACTGAAAGTTTCTGAGATTTACATGTCTCATAACAAATAAATGTACAATAGAGTAAAAACAAGTTAAGCCAAGTCTTACATTATTCCCTATTTATATTATCCTAATGTGCACTACTTTTCAAGGCAGACATGGGATTCCAGTTCAAAATTTCTACTTAAAAGAACTTATGAATACCTTATTGGATGCACAAAGCCTGTAAACTGTAAAATAAATTGTGGGCTACATTCCTCCCCCACCTTTGGTTTACAGAGCTTATATCTCATCCCAAAGACACTTGCCTTGTGTCATTGAGCACTTGTCAAATAGAATGTACCATATTACACATATCAATTCATTTCAGAACCTGTCATTCTACAGCAAGGCAGACATTTATGCAAATTACCTTTGTTCCTGTTGTAGGATTAAATTCTTTGTGAGTCTGAAATGTGATACTTTAAAAGATATGCGCGTGTGAAACAAGTTTGTAAATGTGGTAAAGCTGAAATTCATACACTGTACTCTGATTTACAAAAATATTTTTAACTTGAACTTTCTCATAACCTCTACCCACAGAGTTGTTAGATAAAATGGGAACCTACTAAATAAATGTATCTTAGTCTTATCTAGCTTACACCCTTCTCCTTTTGGATAAATATTGAGGCAATATAGAACTCAACTGTTTCAGAGATGTTTTTACCTTTGTTTGCTAATTCGCAAGATGTCATGTGGGCCAGAAGGGAGATGGCTGCAGCCTTTCCCAGTGTGTGGGTGGAGAGCTTGCGTCTAAGCATGGGCCTTCGTGTGGCCTTTTGGGTTCCTCATTGGCTTCTGTGACAGGTCTATTATTCCACTTGCTCAGTGGGCACCCTGCCACCATTTTCTGCAGAGCTAGGAAACCTAGTGACACTTGAGTAACTTCTGGGCCGAGTTGGCTTCTCCTAAGCTTGTCTTCTATGAATCCTCTGAGTCTCAACCACATTCTTTTCATCTTGGCTGTGGCTTTTCATCTCAGTCTCTGACATTGTTCCTCGTGATGTTTACCACAGTGCCCCACAGTAGGCAGGCTATCTTTTACCTCTCAGTTACTTCTAAAGTCCCCCATTGGCATATCACATCCTGTGGAAGCCAGGGTGATCTCAGTAACACTAGCCCTAGGTCTTCCTTTCCCTGTGCAGGTCACACTACCACTTTTGTGCAGTGATCAGTTCAGATTGCTGGGAGATACTCTGGGCATTCAGTAGGGCATAAGATCCCCTATAGGAACCCAAACCCCTTAGATTACTTTCATTCTAAGCTGCCTGGTGTCCTTTTTACCATACCTCCTTACTACTTACATATGCTAGCATGACAGAAAATGAGGATTAAGGTTTTTCTCTTTGTCTCTCTCTCATTTTCTTATTTTCCTCTACCCTTGGAAAAATCTCCTGTTTTCCTTTTTCTTCTTCTTCTTCTTCTTCTTTTTTTTTTTTTGCTTTCAGGAATGTTTTCCTGTATTATAACATTCTTCCTCTAAGACTCCAAGATAACATTTCCAAGGGAGGTATCTAATTACTGAGAAGGAAACTATGTCAGAAAATATTAGAAAATATTACCCTCATTTTTCACCATATTGAACTGACATGAATTACTGAATTATATCTTAGGGAAAAATTCTCTGGTGCCATTAAGTTGATATATCTTTTATATATTATATATTTTAGTTCAATATTTACCGAAATGGCTCAGTCATAAGCAAAGTAAAGAAAATTTTGTTCTCTTGAAACTTTAATGACAAAATTAACGGATGCCTATGAAGAGATGCTTTATTGAGACCTAAAACTGTCATAAGTATATGCCACATGATTGAGTTGTGAAAAATATTTTTAATGATATTTATTTGATGCTTTTTACTTTTTAAAGGTAGTCTATCATACATTGTCTTATTTAATCATTCCAACATTCTCGTGATATAGGCAAGACAGATGTTATTATCCCATTATATATAGATGGGGTAATTACGATTTTAAAATTTTAAAATAATTCAGTGAATTGCTCTGTGTCACATGGTAAATTGATGTTTGTACTGGAGCAAGAAAGGATCTGTATTCCCTGATTCTACTTCTGGTTTGGTAGTCTTTTCCTTGAGATTTTTTTATTTGACCAAAAAAAAAAACAAAACAAACAAACTACCTTTTCTTGCTTTCTTAAAAAGGAAATTGCTGATATGCCTGCTTCTCCCACCTAGAGCTTATATATCTCTGCAAGAGTCTTTAACCCAGCTTGCCCTTGCTTCAAATCCAAGTGGGCTTCTTTCTCTGTTGTACTGAGACTCCTGCCCTGTACACATCCCAGCCTTTCCCATTCCCGGGCTTCTCTGGACATTCTCATCATCTCCTTTCTTGACCCCTTGACTTGTTTACAGTCTTTATCACTTGGAAGTGACATTTAGTGTCCTCCCTGCCCCCCACTCTGACTTCTGTCTTCTCTCCAAGGTCATGTTGTTGTACTCACATACTTGTTGCAGCTACCTGATCCTTGATGCCCTAGCCAAGTTTTTATGAACTGTTTTATTTCTGATCTAATCCAGTATAAATGTAAATCACTTCAGAAAAACATTTTATTCTACACCTTAGATAAATTGTTAAATTTATGCACTCTATTGGCTTGGATGACTGAATATGCTAAGAATGTCCAGCACTGCTTTGCCTCGTTATGATCAAATCTACATTGTGTTCTTAGTTTTGGTGAATCTGGGAAACCAGCACTTTGTTCAGAGTAGACAATAATTCATCACAGTGAATAGGAAGAAGAGTGATTAAATTCTGTTTATCACCCTCCATATCAGCCAGCATTGAGGAAGGAAACAGATGGCACACTTGAAAGAAACTATTTACTAAGGTGTGGGCAGGATTTCAGGAATAAAACAAGATATGGTGTGTTCAGCAGTTTCTAAGATAATCCCTAATGATCCTGACCTTGTGGTAGTCACTGCCTTACATAATTTCAGCCTCTTGTTTAGATTTTTTACAAGCACCAGAGTACTTTAACTTTAAAAATATGCCACTTGTGTGATTAAATCATAAAAGATCATGACTTCTATCTTGCTAGAAAATTTTCTTTTCTTTGGTTTTGATGAAGCAGGTAGCCATCTTGGGGAAGCCCATATGGTATGGAATTGATGGAAGCCTCTGACCAACAGCCAACAAGGAGCTGAGGCCCTCAGATCAACAACCCAAAAGGAATTAAATATAGCCAACAATGACGTAAATGAATTTGAAGTAGATCCTTCCTTAGTCGATCTTGCAAATGAGTACCAGTCCTGGTCAACATCTTGAATACACTCTTGGGAGAATCAGAATCCCAGATTCCAATTAAATCACCTCTGATTTTTGACTCATAGAAACTTGGAGACAATGAATTCATACTGTTTCAAGCCACTAAATTCATGACAGTTTCTTATGTAGCAATGAATACTCCGTATAGATGGTAAAAGTTGGAAACCAATACCACCAAGAAGCCTGAAGGGAAAAGAGGGCAAGGCAATTAGTAGACCTGGAAGCGTAGCTGTATGGAAAAAGGTAACTGGCAGGAGCTGTGGCCGTTGGGAAAGAAACAGTGAGTCAGGAAAAAAAAAAAAAAAACAAAAAAACTAGCAAGAAGTAGGTAGGGGAATAAATGGCTATCCTCACTCTCCTACTGCCCTTGAATTTCCTGCCAGTACTTTATTTTGGCCTAGCTGAACCAAATGTGAGAGGAAGCTCATTGTTGCAACCCGTATGGGTCATCTTCTGGGGCACAAAGCATGATGGACAGTGCATTCATTCCTTATGGCTTCAGAGCATGACAAAATGGGTGGCTTAAAACAGTAGGAATGTATTACTTTACAGTTTCGTGTGTTGGCAGCCTGAAGTTAGGGAGTCAGGAGGACCACTGAAGTCTCTGAAACCTAAAGGGGAGAACCCTTCCTTTCCTCTTCCCAGATTTTGGTGATTTGCTGGCCACCCTTGATGCCCCCTGGCTTGTAGCTGCTTTAGTCTCTGTCTCTGTCATCACACCATGTTCTCCTCTCATGTGTGTCTGTGTTCTTTGCTTATAAGGACACCAGTCAGATTGAATCAGGGCCTACCCCAATTCAGTATGACTTCATTTTAAATTTGATGACATCTGCAAAGACCCTAATTCCCTGTATCTGGGAATTAGCATATCAACATGTCTTTTGCAGGGGGATACAATTCAACCCACAACAGGGACAGGTGTATGCCTTGAGGGGCAAATAGAAGACGTTCAGGATGCGAAGCAAAAGGTGTGTTCTGAGTACTTATATATGATGCTGATATGAAACAAAAGCCTTCCACTAATAAAAGGAGTTGAATGAGCATTTTCTCATCATTCTTGAGGACAGATTTCTTTTATAATCTATGCTTTGTGAGGAAGAGCTATCAAAGGAGAGTAACTGGTGCAGGCTGTCTGAACACCTATAGACACAGAAGACAGTTTTGTTGCCTTTATTGAATGTACCGCCTTGGGCTTTGAAATTGGCATGCTTTTTATAAATCTCCCCAAACCACTAAAATAAGATTCATGCAATTTTGAAAGTTGTGGGAAAAGGGAACTACATCACCTGTAGTAACTCTATCTTACGTGGCAGAATAATATCTAGAGTTGTGAAATGCATTTTATAAAGTACCATGTTATTTAAGCTTTGCATTTGATTCTTTTTTTAATTTTGCATATTTAGATTGGAGATAATAATTGCTAGCAGGAAAAACAATTTTCATGAATTTTGCGGCTGTATTTTTATTTTACATAGACCTTTCATGTCATTCATTGGAAAGTATTTGCAGTTTAGTTAACATATCTTTTTCTTTGCATAAACTCTCACAATTATGTTTTTTCCCTCTAAAAATAATTGGGTAGATTTCAGTGGCATAAGAAAGTAGGAAATATCCCATTCTCAAATTTTAGGACTTTCCATATTTAGGTTTTAAGTGTTTAATCTGGAAGATAACTTTGGTAATTTAAAGTTGTGGTGAAAGGCACTGTAAGCATTCAAACCTACAATCAATTTACAAAAAATATGCCAGTTCTGAATTTATTGACCATCTGTCAGTCTTCACTCACTACTAGCTAGCTGTCAGTGTTTATTATTTGATGCACTCTGTAATGAGTCACTGCGAGGAACAACCCATATCTCCGTCACAATGATTAATGAGGTCATTGTCTATCCACAGCCACCTCAGCCATCACTCTTTCCTTCCAGGCATGGGTAAATGGCAATGCAAAAGGAGATTCCCAGAGCCATCCCAAAGCACAGAGTTACTTGTGTACTGTGCTAATTCAATTGACATGTAATAAATTCAGCTACACTCCGTCAAACCTCTTCGATGACAATGCTTTTCAAGAGTAATCATTAAGAAGGACATCCTAAAATTTCAGGGCTTGTTTTTGTGTGTGCATGCACACACCCACACTTGCACCCTATTTAGTTATATGCTTATAATTACACCATTTTGAAAAAGAATTAAATCTACAACTGACAGAGTGATATCTTGGGATACTGCTGGCTCTGATCTAGTTNTGATACACAAACCTAAAGCAAATGCAGGAGGGAATTCTTAATTGTGAAACATTCTTACAATGGAAAGGCCTGGCCATTTGAGTTAGGCATATCAGACAGAATCTGCAATCAATTAGCTGTGATGCATTGCATAACTACCATTCTTTCATTTTCAGTGTCTTTGCATATAAAATATGGATAACTTTCACTGGCTGGTATGTTAGTACTATTAACTGAGTTGAGATTACAAAGCCTCTGGTGTATAGAGGCACTCAGTAAACGTCCTGAATCATGGTGTTGGTGGCAATAAGAAGTAGAGTTCAGGGATGTGGGAAGGAGTTAGGAAAAAATCTGAAGTTCACTTAATGATTTAACTTTGAGTTCTTCCATCAGTCACTTTAATATCCTGGGCCTGGAATCATCATTTTGTGATTTTGTGTCTTTTTCATATCCTCTTAATATTTAAATAGAAAATGTTGAGTTTTTTGATTAGTGGCTTTTATCTAACACTATCCTTCTATTAAGGAAACTTCTAAGAATTAGGTCCAGTATTATTAGAATCTGTCTTACCTGAAAAGCTCTGATAGTTGGTGTGAAGGTATCAGAAGTGTCCAGGGTGGAAGTAGGAAACAGCATGCCTCAAGAGCAGCTTATGGTGAGGAGAGATTATCCTGAGGGTGAAGTCTGTTGACTGTTACAGCCTTCAGTGTCTTTGATGCATTTACCGGGACCTACACATGGTAGTTCAGCTGCCTCGGTTGTATAGAAACTTGATTCTTGTCTGTATTCTAGAGACATCGGCATTGGTTTATACTAACCAAACTTAGATGAGAATGCAATGTTTATCAGAGTGCACTTTATTAATACTGGGGAAATTATCAGGTAGATTAGAATGTTTGTGCCATCTCTGTATGAAACCAAATTTTCATGGTAGCAAAATTATAATCAAAAGGTAGTCTGGTAAGAAAAAAAGAAAAGACTTTTTCTGAACAGATCTTCTGAAAAGATTAGCTGAGCAGTGCAAATGTTTATTAACATAAAGGGAAAACATGCAGACTATGTGTAGTAAAAATCTCTTGATTTGGATGTTGATAATTTGAATTAGTGATATTTTATTTCTGATCACGACTAATGTGGACGTAATCATACTTTAGGCTAATCTGAAGTTACACATACATAATCTATTAAAAATAATAGACCTAAGAAGTTAAATGAAATGTGTATATATATATGTAAGTGGCAGGTAGTTTAATATATATTAAGAGCAGAACATCATTATTTGAATATATTGTGCTAACTGGAAATGTAATCATAATTGAAAAAATATAGGCAGAATCAGAACAGTTTGTCTTTTTTTTTTCTTTTATAGTTTATTGTCAAGTTGGTTTCTATATAACACCCAGTGCTCATCCCAACAAGTGCCTTCTCCATGCCCATCACCTCCCTTCTCCTCTCCCCCACCCCCATCAACCCTCAGTTTGTTTTCAGTATTCAAGAGTCTCTCATGGTTTGCCTCCCTCTCTTTCCCCAACTATTTTTCCCCTTCTCCTCCCCCATGGTCCTCTGTTAAGTTTCTCCTGTTCCACTTATGAGTGAAAACATATGGTATTTGTCCTTCTCTGCCTGACTTATTTCACTTAGCATAACACCCTCGAGTTCTATCCACGTTGCTACAAATGGCCAGATTTCATTCTTTCTCATTGCCTTGTAGTATATCATTGTATATATAAGCCACATCTTCTTGATCTTTTAGTCAGTTGATGGACATTTAAGCTCTTTCTATGATTTGGCTATTGTTGAGAGTGCTGCTATGAACCTTAGGGTACATGTGCCCCTATGCATCAGCACTCCTGCACCCCTTGGGTAAATTCCTAGCAGTGCTACTGCTGGGTCATAGGTAAGTTCTACTGTTAATTTTTTGAGGAACCTCCACACTGTTTTCCAGAGCGGCTGCACCAGTTTGCATTCCCACCAACAGTTTAGGAGGGTTTCTCCACATCCTCGCCACAAGAACAGTTTGTCTTAAGAATAATAGAATTTTAGGTCTTAAACCTCAATAGATGGTATTATCTACCTCTTTTCTTTTACAGATAAATAATCAGTGTGAGTGATGGTTATTGACTCACCCAATATCACATAACTAATTAGTATTGAGCTGAATCTGGACACTAGGTCTCCTGACTATTAGACTTTCAGAGCTCTAGTTGATCTACTTATCCAAATCATCTCAAATCTATACAGGCAGGAAAATGCATCTAGCAAGGCCAATTAGCTTATTTTAATACAAATATTTGAAAGCTGTAACTTTAACAATTAATATGTAATTAATTAGACATTTCACTAATATCTCATTTACTCCATAAAGGTAAAATTTTTCTCTGCAACCAAAAAATAAATAAGTTCTCCATTATCATAAAATGGTAAATGTGATAGTTAATTTTATATGTCAGCTGACTTACTAGCCTAAGGGATGTCCAGATAGCAGGTAAAGCATTAGTCTGGGCATGTCTGTGAGCATGTTTTTGGAAGAGATTAGCATTTGATTCAGTAGACTGAGTAAAAAGATTCACCCTTACCAATGTGAGTGAGTGTCACTCAGTCTGTTGTGGGGTTGAATAGAACAAAATGGTGGGGGAAGGGTGAATTTGCTCTCTTTGCTTGAACTGGGACCTCCATCTTCTCTTGCCCTCACATGTTGGCCTCCTGGTTCAGACTGAATTATACCAGACTCAGACTGAACTATCCCACCAGCTTTCCTAGTTCTCCAGCTTGCAGAAGGCAGATTGTGGGACTTCTTGGCCTCCATAACTACGTGAGTCAATTCCTATAATAAACCTCCATGTTTATCTATTCCTATTGGCTCTGTTTCTCTGGAGAACCCTGACTTACATAGTAAACTTTTCAAAATTTTTTATGACTCATTTGACACTCTGTTGTGCTGTTCAGAAAATTTGTGATGGGAAATATAAGTAAAGTGGTATCATAAAAGCCAAAATATAAGGGTCCTGAGAAAAAGGATAAATTACGAATTTGAAAAAAGTCCTGAACTTCCAAGCATATAGAAAAGCACCTCTGAAGATATTTCCCCCCATACTTTTTTAGGGATGAAGAGTTATTTCTTCTGGATTCCCTACTATTGGGCCAATAATAAATTTAATTGTAAAAATATAAACTGATTTCCTCAATTTTATTTGGAGCTTCACAGTGAAGGTAGACCTTGAGCTTTCTACAGAAACAGAGTGACTTTAGAAAGAAAAATATAAGCATAAGACTTGTTAGTGACTGTATCTAGACATTCTTCTCTTATTTTTCAGGTACACTCAGACAATGTTACTTGACTAATCTTGTTCTTGGTAGGTTGCAGTCTCCTGTTTCCTATTAGAGACTGTCAGTTTTGTCAGGATTCAGTGTTCTTTGTGCTGGTGGTTTAATGCAGTTCTAAAATTATGTTTCAAGCACATGCTATCTCATGATGATTACCTAGCTTGTAAAAAGATGTATATGCCAGATAACAACATTTTCCTCTAATGCCTAGTTCAGTGGTTTCCTTTAACATCGGTTGTTAGATAAACAAATTAAAAAATCAGCTTATTCACAGGGTGCCTGGGTGGCTCTTTCGGTTAAGCATCTGACTCTGTCAGCTCAGGACATGATCTCAAAGTTTCTGAGTTCGAGCCGTACATGGGGCTCAGCACTGACAGCTCAGAGCCTGCCTGGGATTCTTACTTTCCTGCTCTCTCCCCCTACCCTACACACTCAGAAACTAAAAAACAAAAAATAAATAAACTGAAAAAAAAAATCAGCCTACTGGGTTGGCTCAGTAGGTTAAGCATCGGACTTTGGATCAGGTCATATCCTGGCTTGTGGGTTTGAGCCCAGCATCAGGCTCACTGCTGTCGTGCAGAGCCTGCTTCAGAGCCCCTCTCTGTGCCTCCACTGCTCTCTCTCTCTCTCTCTCTCTCTCAATCTCTTTCTCTCAAAAATAAAAACACATTTTTAAAAAAATAGCTTATTCACAATTAGTAACAAATGCTATCATATGATTAGGTCTAATAAATGTAGAAATAATCAGAAAATCACTATTTGGCAACCTCTATAGTAATAGTTGTTTTAGGTACAAATCATCATTGCATCATAAAATTAGTGGAGAAAAAAAATATAGTGAGCAAGAGAACATTTACGTCGTCTTAAAAGAAGCACCTGGGTGACTCAGTTGGTTAAGCATCTGACTCCTGATTTCTGCTCAGGTCATGATCTCATGGTTCATGAGTTCGAGCTCTCACCCCAGTGAGAACGACAGCATGGAGCCTGCCTGGGTTTCTCTCCCTCTCTACTGCCCCTCCCCTGCCCATGTGTCACATGCACGTGCACATATGCTCTCTCAAAATAATGAAATAGGAAGAATGAGTAACTACAGTAGAAATGCCTGGCATACCACCTTTATCTAGTGTTCAAAGTTAATGTCACCATTAATGGGACAGACTGACTTCTTGCGTCTCCTGATAAAATGCAGTGAAGATACATCACTTTTGTGTTATTTTGGCAAAAGGGTATAAACGGAATCTAACTGTGAGAAAACCTTGGGACGACCAAAATTAAGGAAGATTTTATAAAATCACTGGCCTATATTCTCTAAAATGTCAAGGTTAAGAGAGACAAAGAAGGGTATAGACAATTTTCCAGATTAAAGGAAACTAGATGACCCTCACAGTGAAATGTATGACCCTGGATTGGATTTTAGACCAGAATGTTTTTTTTTTTTTTTTTTAACTTTAGCTACGAAGGACAATAGTGGGATAAGTGATAAAATTTGAGTAAAGTCTGTGAATATCATTTGCAGAATCATAGTGAAAGCTGTATGATGATTATTGGACTATTTTTGTAACTTTTAGATCTTAGATAAAATAAATGAACAGTTTTTCATTGCCAAGGCCTTTGCCAGCCTTGTAAGATTTGGATATATTCAATGGTTATCTTGGATCTGTTTTCTCCTTCTACTCAGTTCTTACTTCACTTTCTCATGCCCCATCCTTCTAAGATGCTCAAGTAGACAAGTTCTGTACATCAGTATCCTTACAAGGACTTTTGGTTTTCATTTTGTTGTTAACTGTTCTCTCCTAGACTTTTCTTTTTTAAATAAATCATTCCTAATATCAAAAAACCTTTAAAATTATAAAAAGAATATTGCCGGTTGAAATCAGACATGTGTACTGGTGGTGCACATAGTTAGGGAAATGTGCTTCTACCTGCCTGTGACTCTTGCGATAGGTGGGTTGAATGCTTCCCCTATATCTGTATGTCCATCCCTAATTTATAGTCTCAGTGGTTTTCACCTCCTGTCTACTCATGTCTCCTGATACGGCACCACAGGCAGACAGTCCTGCTTTCTTCTTGTTGCTTGCTTTGTTATTTCACTGTGATATTTGTTGAATGTCACTGAATTGCATAGACATTTTCCATGGCAATGTTTGCAAAAAAAAGTATCATAAATGTTCTATTTAGTAGATACAAATTATTATTCTCTTTTCTGTGATCATAAGTCATATTCCTCATTTAAGAAAATTCAACAAATGTGAATTAATGGAAATAAAATACAAATTCCTTTTTATTAACAGCTGACTCTTTCCCCTTGGTATTTGCTTCTGAGAAGTTCTCATTACAAATTTTTAGCCTGAGGTCTGCTGAAAATCATTCAGGCCCTTTAGAAATGTAGGTGTCACATCCTTCCAGATGTATATTTGAACACTCTAGCCTTGTTTGAAACATTTATTCCCCTTGGACCTTTCAGTGCCATGCTTTTAATCACTTTGCCTTGAAGAACTTACTTTTTTTTTCATTCTTTTTGACTAATAGCCTTGGATTTTTATTTTATTCTCTTTGCCCTTCCCTGTACAAATTCACTTCTGTCAGTTCCTTTCAATATCATGGGAATAAACACTACATCAAATCAGCCCCTCTCCCCTTTAAAATACAGGACACACTTTTGTGAGGTGGTGGTGATGACAGTGAGTATGGACACCTCCAAAGATATATTGAAGATGGTACCTGGGTCATTCATCACCAAACATTTTTCAGGTTTAAGCTTGTATAAACTTTTCACAGAACCATAAACTGCTAAATACCTTTTCATGTGTCTACATTATAATGACTAATAATTGAACTGGGAACATCTTTTTTTAAAAAAATTGCTGCTTCATGTTGTTATTTCTTTAATTTCTTTTGTAGCCCTGGAAATATTTCTGTATTCAATAATCGAAGTGTTCACTACATATATTAATTTACCATTCTCCCTTTTACTCATTCACAGCCCTTTGGCTTATTACCCCATTTCTTCAGATATCAATATATTAGGTATAGATAACTAGTCAGTTTGCCATTTTACTGGTCTTTGGTCTGCTAAGTTATTCCCATTTATAATTATTATGGTATTTCACACTGATTACATATTGTCAGCATCTCGCCTTGAACTTGTTATTTTCTGCAGGATTTTGAAAGCAGTCAGTTCCTCAGCACAGAAGTACTTTCAGCATGTGGCGAAACTCCTCTGGGTGGGGCATGTGTGAAAGACGGATGACAGCTGGATGCTTAAGCAGCCACTTGATGGCAAATGGAGGAGGGGACTTTCAAGTATGTGAGCAGAAGGACACAGTGAAGCAAAACTCAAGCAGTGAGGCATGGCTGTGAAACCCAGGGACATGTCAGCAAGACCTGCTGCAGCCGGAAATCAGGGCCTCATTTAGAAATTCAAACCAGCAGCTAACTTCACTGTCTCTCAAGGGAAGTCTTTTTAAAACAAGGTACACTAACTGCTTGGTTTGTAATCAAGGGCAGTCTTTTGCCCACCAGAAGAGCAATCCTTGTTGGTTGGGTATTAATTTAAAATTTAATTCAAAAGTTCTTATATCTGAACCTTTTAGTCTATTGCACATTTACAAAGACATTTAACTCACAGTGTGAAATGCTCTTACTTTTAGTAGGTTCGTAAGTATACATGTAGTATGATGATGTTATTGCCTTGTAGACAATTTGTAGAAGGATTTGGAAAAAAACTTTCATGCACACAGTTCTATAGAATAACTATTTCAAGTATATCCACAGTCAAACAGAAGTCATTGTCAACTATATTTACAGTCAAGTAGATCTGCAGTCAGACAAAGGACATAGTATATATGAGCTACAATACTAAGAAACTGGGCAGGCTGGAAATTACTTATGAAATTTAAGAATGTATATGTCTGTGGCTAAAATATAGGGATTAATACTCAAGATTTAAAACCTCAGACTTTTTTTTTTTTTTACATTTCCTATATTTTCTCCAAACAAACATCTATTTATTCACCTAAAGGAAATATTTATTTGGTATAAAATTTGTATGGCAGTGGGCTAAGCATTTATTGGGAGAGCTTAATAAACAATGCGTGTTTTTTAAGGTGCTATCACTCTATTAGAAGATAAAATAGCATGTCAATAGAGTATGGTGTAAGAGGAATATAAATTAATACCCCACATTTGAGCTAGTAAACAGGGTGGCAGTTTAGGGGAGAAGTTGGTGCTGGAGAAGTGAATAAAAACAATCTTCAGTATGAGAGTGGCCAGCACCATCAGTAGTGCCATGAGTATCCTAGTTATAAGGAGTTGCAGAAGTGCCTCAGGTTCCATGGGACTGGCTGAGGACTACGCACAAGTGGTAGCAGAGTCCAGGACTAGGTCTATTATATAAGGGATTTACCTTCTGGAAATATACAGAAGTCTTCCAGAGCCAGATAAAGTCCTGTTTTATGAAGGAGTCTGTTACTGGAGAAATGCAATGAGACAGGTGGAGTAAGTTACAGGTAAAACCTAGGGAATTGCAGGATGTTCTTATGGGACCCAGGTGCTCTCACTGCAGGCTGACAGACGAGCTAGCCACCCAGCAGTATGCAGAATCCGTGGGTGTTCAGTACTTGACCTGTGCTCTTCCTGGAGACTGAGTGTACCTCTACCAGAGTTGGTGATGTTCCAGAGAGTTGAGGACTGCCTCTGCTAGGAGAATGACTGGGATTATGTAGAGCCAAGGTCAGTCAGATATCCAGATTGGTCTAAGCAAGCCATCTCCCCCCTTACTCTAGGTGACCTGCAGATGACGTTGCAAGCAAGCACTCAGAGGTTTCGTTTTATGGAAACCTCAGCTCAGTTATACTGATGAACATTATTTTCATTTTAAATTTGTTAAGTCTGTAAAAATATGTGGGTATGTATCTCTATATTTGTATCTATCTGTCCATCTGTGTATATATCATCGTTTATTGAATCTGGCAAATCTGTGCATAGTGATTCTGTTGTATCCTTAAAGATAAATTACTAGATTCTGAAGAGAGGAGGTATGTTTAAATTTTGATACATACCATCCAACATCTCTATAGGAAATTTTTATTTGTTTATAGTCCAACAGATGTCTGAAAGTGCCTGTTACTTGTATGTATATATACTTAAAATTTTTTTTAATGCTTTTTATTTATTTCTGAGAGAGAGAGAGAGAGACAGTGTGAACAGGTGAGGGTCAGAGAGAGAGAGGGAGACACAGATTCCGAAGCAGGCTTCAGGCTCTGAGCTAGCTGTCAGCACCAGAGCCCAATGCAGGGCTTGTACCCATGAATCATGAGATCATGACCTGAGCCAAAGTCGGACTCTTAACCAACTGAGCCACCCAAGCGCCCCTGTATGTTCACAGTTATTTCTTGTCTTTTTGTTTTCAGTCTTTTCATTTATTTTATATATGTATATATTAACATTTATTTGTTTTTGAGAGACAGAGAGCATGAGTGGGGGAGGAGTAGATCAAAAGGGAGACACAGAATCTGAAGCAGGCTGTAGACTCTGAGCTGTCATCACAGAGCCCAATGTGGGGCTCAAACCCACAAACTGCAAGGACATGACCTGAGCCAAAGCTGGATGCTCAACTGATTGAGTCACCCAAGTGTCCCATGAGTCTTTTTAATCCTGGACATACTCTGGTTTCTCTTCAGATCGCATAAATCTTTCGCCTTTTTAATCCTGGGCAATTTGATAGGTAGAAATACTATATCACTAGTGCTTTAGTTACTTTTTCTCTGGTAGAACTCACATACATTTTGTGTATTTACTGACCATTTATCCTTTCTTTTTGGTATATTTCTAATCCATAACCTTTGTTTCTTTCACTATTAGGGTAGTCACATATTGCCTATAGATTTATTAGCACACTTTATAGAATAGTGCCAAATGTATGCATTCATTCAAAAAAAATTGAGTGACTTCTCAATGCTAAGTATTATGGTAGGAGTTATAATACCAATTTTCTGATCAGTTGCAGTTTGATTTTGATTATGGTATTTGATCATACAGAAATTTTGTTTTTATTTTATTTCAGTAACATTTACTAATCTTTTAATCAACTCTGGCTTTGTTCTCATGCTGGAGTAGTTACTGTGCCACACAAAATTATGGATAAATGTAAAACTAAGTTTTTTTAATTTAAAAACTAATTTTCTTTTAACAGTATTATTTATATTGTATATATTTATATGTTTAATCCATTTGGAATTTGGAATTGTTTTATACTCAGTATGAAGTAGAAATTCAATTTTTTTATCGTACAACTTCAGTTATCCTAATTTATTAATAAAATTGTCGCAGCCATATAAAATATTACCTTGTGATATATTTGATTCCCAGACATATATGAGATTTTTCAGTTCTCTATCATTTTATCCATCCATGTATCTATCAATGTGTCTATTCCTCAGCATTATTGGATACCATTCTATTTGGAAATTTTAAATGTTTTGTTAGTCAATGATATTCTTATTCTCCTTCCTTCTTTTTCTTTTTTTACTATTATTGTTAAAAAGTTTTGTTACTGGCCTTATTCTGGGATTCTAT
>NW_027527388.1:3460794-3461029 GCF_008692635.1 Crocuta crocuta | reverse complement strand
TTGTTTGGAGGGATATTTCTATTACAACTTTCTAATTTCTTATTACAGCTCTTAGTATAATTAAGTTTTTTATATCCTTTTGAATCACATAAGTGTTTTATTTTCATAGAAATCACCCGTTTCATTCAGATTCTCAGATTTACTGTCAGAGAGTTGTACAAAAAGTTTTTAGAGATCTTTGATTCCTGAGCAACTGTGATATAAATATATGCATATATACATATATATATATATA
>NW_027527388.1:3385430-3460628 GCF_008692635.1 Crocuta crocuta | reverse complement strand
TGTCTTAAGTTAGCATTTTTTTATTCTGTTTTGTTAAAACTATTAACTCTTGAGTTTTGTATCTGCCTTCTGATTTTGGATCTGTTTTATATTTTATAATTAATGAAATCCTTCTTTATACTTCATATATGTAAACATTTACAAATACTCAAAGACTTGAAATATATGAGTACCTTGTATTGGACTGTATTAATGTTCACTAATATTTACTGCCTCTTACTGAAAGAGAAATATATCTCTCTGCACTATTGACTATTGATGTGACCATGTGGCTTGCTTTGAGTAATGAAATATGAGAATAGATGTCATTGTAGTTGAAACCCAGATAAGCTAGCTCTCAATTTGCTTTGTTCTTTTTATCCCTCTGCCACTACAGCCAGCCATGTTTCAGATGGAGGCTGTCATCAGTCTGGCTCCCACAATGAGGGTAATATGATGCAGGGGCAAACTGGATATGTACAGGGAGAGAGAAATACGCCTTTACCGTTGTAAGCCACGGGGGATTGGGGTTTGTTTCCTACAGCAGCATAACCTATACTCTCTTGTCTGATATACTTCTTCGCTGAAACAAGAAACAAGAACTTCATGTGTCAAATTAATAGATGAGTTGAATCAGAATAGTTTCTTGATTTACAAACTGTTGTGCCATTGGGCAGAAATTTGGAGCATAATGTTAAAACTCAACTTCTGAATTAGAAAGACATAGGTTTAGTTCCCTGTTCTACTACTTATTAGACATAAGTAAAGTTGAAAATATCACCTAACCTCTTTAAGATTTATTTCCACACTTGTAAATTGGGAATTGTAAATTATAAATGCCTCATTTGTAAATGATAACATTTATATATAGTCCTGGTAGAAAAACATGAGTGAATTGAAAGGTGTAAAGTCTCTGGCACATAGCAAATACTTAAATGGCAGTTACCATTTTGTTGACACTACTGACGATATGTTAATACTGCTTAGTACTTTGCAAGGAGCTTTTTCTTGTCATGTGTACTTGGGCTTCTTGGAATTTCTGTTTGACTTTGGAGATATTTTATTTGTAATTTTCAAATACCATAAAATTTACTTATATTATTCTTTAACTTTATATCTGTTACTATTTCCAACATTCTGTTATATTTGGGGAGCCCATGACTTCCTTCATCTTTGTTTTAAATTCATTATACTATTGACTATATTGAAGTTTAAAATTTCTTAAAATCTTACATGCCATACCATTTTTTAAAGGATTAAGTGATACATATATACATTAACTCCTTAAACCATCAGGAGGTAAGCACAAGCAATGTATTTTGAAGATGCCACAATATGAAAGGCTTTCACTAGAGGGTGTGATAACAAAATTTGATGAACTCTCAAAGGTTTTTCTGATTTTCTCCAAACAGAATAATTAAAGACTTGAAATTATTTTTAAAATACACAAATCTGTTGCTTTTCTATTGCTACATAACAAACTCAACGATGTAAAACAGCACCCCTTTATTATTTCATGGCTTCTGTGATGGGTCATGAGTCTGGGCATGGCTACCTAGGGTCTGACAAAATGTCAGCCAAGGCCTGAAGTTTCATCTCAGAGTCCTCTTCCATGTTTATTCATGTTATTTGTAGAACTCACTTTCTTGAGGCTGTCAGCTCCTAGAGGCTGCTCCCAGTTTCCTCGTATGTAGCCTTCTCCACTGGCAGTTCATATCACAATGGCTTACCTCTTCAAGACCAGTAAGAAAGTCTCTTTCCCAGTCTAATAAGATATTCCTATAGACATGACCTAATCAAAGGAGTTGATTATCCTTGTCATCCTTGCCATATTCCATTGGTTAGAACAAATCATAGATGTCACCTTTACTCAGGGTGGAGGGGCATTATAGAAAGGTTTGAATCATTGTGAGATCACCCTAGGATGTGTTCACCACTGACTGTCAGTAAACTGATTTTGTAATGAAGGGCATAGGTATTGTGTGTGTGTGTGTGTGTGTGTGTGTGTGTGTCTATGTGTGCATGCATGTGTGTGTGTATAAAATTATATTTATAGAAAATTATACATATAATTAAATATATGTATTCAACCCCTACTTTATTCTGAGTACTAGTTGTAAACTTCTAGAATATTTTATTTGTAATAGAAAATAGCATGGAAAAAAACCCTAAGAAAACTAGAGCTCAGATACCTATGAATTAGGATTATACCTCCTGGCATTTCCTAAGTTTACGCATATAGAATTGGTTATATCCTGATATTTGGGTACAGTGTGCTCAATGATTATATATACATATATATTTTAATTCTGATATATGGTTCTTAAACATATGAACGATATTTTTCTTGAACATCACTGAACATTTAACAAAAAATTTGGTTGTGAAGTTTAATGTGTGTTGTTATGCTTGAGAATTTTGTTTCCTCAAAAAGAAGTTTCTCCTCCTTGTTCATTTAGGGAAGAAATAAAAAATGAACTCGATTTAGTTTCCCTTCCCTGTTATAGTAAAATATTTTGTGTGTGTGCACAATTGTGTGTGCA
This sequence comes from Crocuta crocuta, assembly GCF_008692635.1. NCBI lineage: Eukaryota > Metazoa > Chordata > Mammalia > Carnivora > Hyaenidae > Crocuta > Crocuta crocuta. Next base: position 3,458,106 of record NW_027527388.1, on the reverse strand, counting down.
CAATTGATATATCTTAAATGACATTTGCTAATTCATGCATGCATATATACACCCATGCACACAGAAGTACGAAAAAGAAAAAAAAGAAGGTCTGCTGACAAGATCAACAAGCTCTCCAGGCCGTGTGTATGATGAGCTAATCATCGTGAATCACTTTTCAAAACAGAGGTCATTCTTGTTGTAATTTACCTTGATCTCCAGCGATGTTTTTTCTCTCATATTTCAGTACTTCTTCCTAGTTTCTTCAGCAAAGAATATTGTTAAACATTTCCCCCAAAAGTTTAAATTTGAACTCAGAGTTTGCTTTAAGGAAACCCTGAGAGTTGTCTGTAATTTTATCTATGGATATTTGAGAACAGTAGATAAAATAATTACAGGAAAGGCTTAGTAGTGTTTTCTCTCTCCTTTCCTATTTCCTTCAGAATCTTTGGAGTAACAATGATAAATACAGAAAATAATGTATTTTTGATTCTCAGAAAATATGCTAGTGTTAATGCACTTAAAACTCTTTGCCTTGACTTTAGACTATGATTTCCAAGTGAGATATTAGTTACCTTCTTCAGTCGTTTGCTAACCTGGGGTATGCAATTTGATTATTTAGAAACCTATTCTGTGTTCAGGTGTTTTGGTAACATTTAAGTCATTTCAAAACAATGTTCTATTACTTGACAGTCAAACAAAATTCTTCCAAAGATGACAGTTTTGTTTTTCCTGTGTCAATAGGTAATAGATGAGATTACAGTGACAAAATTGTAGACACAATAGATTGCTAAAATTATATGCAAATTAAAAAAAATACAAAATTTCTCTTTGAAAATGAAACATATATATAAAAATATAAATATATATACTTTACTGCTCACTTAAGGGAAATACAATACAAACAATGAAATGACTTGCATAAATTTAAAGAATTTTTAATGTCTTTTTTTAATTTCTGAGAGAGAGAGGCAGCGTGAGCAGGGGAGGGTCAGAGAGAGAGGGAGACACAGAATCCGAAGCAGGCTCCAGGCTCTGAGCTAGCTGTTAGCACAGAGCCCATCGCAGGGTTCGGACTCACGAACTGTGAGATTATGACCTGAGCTGAATTTAGATGCTCAACTGACTGAGCCACCCAGGTGCCCCATCTATTTTTAAATTTTTTTAAATGTTTATTTTTGAGAGAGAGAGACAGAGACCGACATACAGACAGAGTATATGAATGGGGAAGGGGCACACACACACACACACACACACACACACACACACAGAATTCAAAGCAGGCTCCAGGCTCTGAGCTGTCAGAGCTGCACAGAGCCTGACACGGGGCTTGAACCCACAAACTGTGAGATCATGACCTGAGCTGAAGTCAGTAGCTCAACTGACTGAGCCACTCAGGTGCCCTTTCTTTTCTATTTTTAAATTTTTTTTTTTTAAATTAAGTAAGGTCTACACCCAATGTAGGGCTTGAACTCACAACCCCAAGATCAAGAGTCATATGCTCTCTGACTGAGTCAGCCAGGCACCTCTTATAAACTTATAAAATTTTAATTATATGAATTAAATGCATATAATTTGCAATTATATGCATTATGATATATTCTATATATCATAGTTTACATACTATAAAATTATGATATAGTTTGTATCGGCTATATATAGAAAGAGGAGAGGTTAAGAGAGAGATGATATATTTTTTAATTAAAAAAATGTTAATGTTTATTTATTTATTTTCGAGAGAGAGAGAGCACAAGCTGGGGCAGATGGAGGGAAACACAAAATCTGAAGCAAGCTCTGGGCTCCCAGCTGTCAACACAGAGCCTGATGCAGAGCTTGAACTCACAACTGTGAGATCATGACCTGAGCTGAAGTCAGACGCTTAATCGACTGAACCCAAGACACTCCTACCCACCCCACTCCCCCTTTTTATAGGAATTGTCCCACATGGTTATGAAGGTTGAGAAGTCTGGGAATCTGTCATCTGCAAACTGGAGGATCAGGAAGGGTGGAAGTGTAATTTAGTCTGAATCCAAAACATCATGAAGTCTACCCACCATTTGCCTACCCAAAATGGTGAGGGTGATCTTTATTCAGTCTATTGATCCAAATGCTAATCTCTTCCAGAAATGCCCTCACAAACACTCAGAAAGAATGTTTTACTAGCTATCTGAGTATCCCTCAGCCCAGAAAAGCTGACACATAAAATTAACCATTACAGATTAGAAAATAGAACTGACTAAAAAATGACCAAAAACTCCTCATATTCTATCTTTTCCTCTATGATATAGTCTTTCTATAGCAACCAGATATTTCAAAGTGTCAATCATGAGACACCCAGCAAGCTTAAAAAATTTCAATGAGATATTATTGATCTTAGAAAAAAAAATAAAGCCCACAATCCTTAAAATGGCTGTAAAGACCCCAGTAGTTGGCTCCTTGCTAGCCCTATAGTCTCTGACCTCCCTCTTTGGTCTCTGCTTTTCACATTGACCTTGAGTCCTTGGGATCTGCCTGCTCATTTCCACAGCAGGGATCTGCATAGTCTGTTTTTCTCTTGTCAGGAGCATTTTCTTCCTGCTTTCCCTTTGTGTGTTAATTCATTTATCCAATTGTACTTCAGGAAGCTGTACTTCAGGAAGTACTTCAGGCCAATTGTACTTCAGGAAGCTGTCCTTGATTCCCAGTATAAATCAGATATATGGGATATATATACCCTCATATTACTTCTCACAGTAATACTGTGATTACTTCCCTCAGTATGCCTATCTCAATTCCTAATTATATGTCATCACTGTGATTATTTGATTAATATATGACTCCTCTACATGCTTTAGGCTCACTGAGAAGAGGGACTGTGTACTTTTTGCTCATCATTTGTATCACCAACACGCAGCATAATTGCTATCACATTGTAGACATTCTATAAATATTTGTGTAATTAATAAATTAATCTTGGTAGATGATTGAAAGCAGAAGGGCAGCTACTTAAGGTAAACTAATTTAGAAGGAAAATTTAGCTGGTCAGATAAAAGTAATTAGTAAAATCAACTCTTGATGCTACATGATTTTTTTTTTTTTTTGCTTTTTCTACTTTTTCTCAATAGCTCAGTGTCTATTAAGGTTGGATCTGTATTTAAGTAGGGCATAGCAATGACAATTTACAAGTGAAGTTTTTCAAAATACCATTTTTTCCACTACCCACACCTGTAAGGAATAACATAATCTTTCAGTGAGGTGAAATGAGCTGGAGATAGGTATGGTAACTGCGAAAACCATTGTTTTAGTGTGGCTTAATGAGTAATTCATAACTCAGTGAATAAAATACTCTTAACATGACTCTTTGGGAGAAATGAAAAGAAGTATCTGAAAATCAAAAGCAAATGATTGTTAAGTATAGTCAGAACCATTAGATTAATGAAGGTGTGTGTGTGTGTGTGTGTGTGTGTACTGAAAATAGTTACATAATACTTTAGGATACTGTCTGAAGCAGGGAATAGTGACTTGAAACTGATAATGTGACTATCATTGATAGCTACGTGTGCCATCTTAAACAATCACATATGGGTTTTCAACAGGAAAGCAACAAAGTCAAATTTTTGCCTAGAATTTCTGTTTCTCAGTCAGTAGAATATTGTGGGGATAGAGGTAGGAGGTGATGGTTCAGAATTACTTAGGGGATTTATTTCAAATTACCTATGCCTCTACGTATCTAGCTTTAAATTAGACATGTGGCAAATAGGACATCGCCTTTTCTTCTCCTGTCTAGTAAAGAATTTTAGAATAGGTGGGAAATGGGTTCTACCTTTGAGATGTGGTGAGGTTAAAAAGTGATTGAATTTTGGGAATGATTTTTAAAACAGTATCCCTCTATTGGCTGAATGAAGATGGGTTCGGGAACATAGAGAGACCATTTGCTCAAAGATATTCTTTTTAATTTTTTTTTTAATTTTTGAGAGGGAGGGAGAGAGAGAGAGACAGAGACAGAGCACAAATTGGGGAGGGGCAGAAAGGGAGACAGAATCTGAAGTAAGCGTCAGGCTCCGAGCTGTCAGCACAGACTCCGACACAGTACTAAAACTCACAAATTGTGAGATCATGATCTGAGCCGAATGATGTCAGATGCTCAACTGACTGAGCCACCCAGGCACCCCTGTTCATAGATCTTTGATCATTGGGGGTCACCATATTCTAATTGATGGGTGGCAGCGACTAGCACATCCATCTGCCTTCATGGGACTTGCATTCTGGTGGGGAGAAAAATAAGAAACAAGGGATCCTATATAAATGAAAATATACATTGATATAAGTTCAATGAAAGGAATAATGAGTAGCCTGTTATTGAGAGTAATAGGGAGAGGTAGAGACTTCCTTACAAAAGGTCTTTTGAAAGAGGAAATATCTAATCTTATAATAGAAGGACAAAAATCCAAAGGGAAAAAAAAACCATATTCACAGAGAACAGTGAGCCCCAAGATCAGCAGAGGGAAAGAGGTTACTGTATTCTACAAACTGAAAGACCGTTGTAACCTGTGGCACAGTGAGTGCGGAGCTGGAGAGCCAGACAGCAAGTGTCTCGTACAGAGGTGGAAGGTGATCAGGTTTAGTGCATGTTGACAAGTTTATATTAACTTCTTTGTGTAAGGAACCATCACAGAAGAGATTTAGGCAGTGCAGTAAATGACATGTTAGCTTCTGTGTGGAGTATGATTTGGAGAGGGTTAAAGTAGAAGAGCTGAGACCAGTATGGGAGTTATTTCAGAATTGTAGGAAAATTATGAAGGTCACTTAGGCCCCAGTAGGCACATTGGCAGTGAGTAGGTTCAAGATTTATATCAAATTTGATTCTTTACTATGGTTTCTCTGGTACCTAGAGAGGAGATTTGGTTGTTATGTGTTGGAGAATGACAACCACAGTAGCTATAGAAAGGCTAAAATTTTTAGTGAATGAAGAGGATAGCTAGTAGGTCAGGGGATGGCAGGAGTAAGATGGAAAACTGTTGAAATGGCTAAGATGAGTTTCACGTCAGTGGAGCAGAATTTTGCAGGCTGGAAGAGGAGAAATGATCTGGAAATAGCAGGAGAACAGCAAGACAGGTACCCCAGCTCCTTGTTGCGGCCGAGAAAAAGAACATCCTCTACTTGAAAGGGTTAATGGAGAAATAGTGACTTCAAAGAATATACAGTTAGACTTAAATAAGGAAGATGTAGGGATTATTTAGAGGGAAGAGTGAGAATTTGGAAGAGTCTGCTGATTCTGTACTGAGGGTTACAGAGCAACAGGGGAATAGAGAAGATAGTCTTCTGTTCCTGGACAGTTAGAGCTCTCTGAGCAAATTTTACTGAAACCGGGGATCTGAAATAAAAGACAAGCTTGGAAGTTAAATTATAACTGAGTAGCTAGTGAGGAATCATCCAGAGAGATTTACCTCCCTGGAGGCATGTGTTTCTATTTTAAGAGGGGATGAAAGTAAATATACTGGCCCTACCTTTCCCCTGGAGAATGTATTTACATTCCAAAATGTTAGGATCCAGGGTTCTTTCTGTTACATTTCTAAGGAAACTTTCTTGGGAGGGAAGGGAAGAGTGTATCTCTTTCTTATATAAATGGCCAGGTTTATGTTTTTGAGTTATTCACCTATAATACCGCTGCCGTATAAGGAAGATGATATCTAGCTTTCACATTTCCCTAGAGGTAAAAATTGGGACACAGGAGAACTACACATTTATTATTGCTGTAAGTGCATAATAATCTGTTCTACTTCAGAAACCATGTGTGTGCATTCAGGATAATATTAATAAATACAGATACAAAAAACTTAGCAAAGGTTTTGTCATGAAAAAGGATGGTGCATTGTGCCAGCTAACATAAGAATGAGTTCAAGTGTTAAATACAAGAATGATTCCTAGTGATGAAAGGAGCAATGGAGAGTTGTGATATCCAGAGGGGACTTCGATACAATTTTGTTTTAGTTAAGTGAGAGAAGATCAGGGTCTATATAGTTGGTCATTTGCTCTAAAGAGGGAAGAAATCTGAAGGCATACTTTAGTGATTTAGATTGTCAGAAGTTGGCGATGGAGTAGAAATAGAATGTTAGGAAGGGAGAAGAATCAAAAATAACTTTAGATTTCTCTTTCCATAACTGGGTAATTAGGGTAATTGACATTTAAAATATTAAGTATAGGAAAAAAGGAAGGGAAGATAATGAATTCTGTATTTGTTCCATTGATTTTTTAACATCAATGTTTTTAAGGTATGATTTACATGAAATAAAGATAACTTTTTTGGGAGTGCATATCTATAAATCTTGACAAATATATATGGTTCACTACCAGAAACAAGTTATAAAACACATTTTAACCCTCTATGTTCTTTCATGTCCTTTTTCAGTAAATCTTTCATAGATATCCAGCATCTGGAAAATGCTAAGCTGTTTTCTGTCCCTAAACTTTTTTTCTTACCATAATGTCATAAAAATAGATTCATACAGTATATAACTTTTTGTGTCTCACTGCTTTCACTTGACATGATGCTTTTGAGACCCATGGATGCTGTTCCAAATTTTGTTCTATTTTACCTCTGAGTAGTAGTCCATTGTATAGTTAGGTTATGGTTTGTTTATTCATTTGTTTTGTCACTGACATTTGTGTTATTTCCAGTTTTTAGTGACTGTGAATAATGCTACTATAAACATTTATGAAAAAATCTAAACTCAGAAGAGACATATGAGTTGATCAGAACTTTAAGAGCTACTGCTTTGGGATAATACACTAAAATGATGACATATGTAGATGAGTGAAGGCCAAAAAAGAAATCCTTAGAAAATCAGCCTTTAAAAAGTAGATAAGGAAGAGAAAGCCCTGGCGGAAACAAAGAAAGGATAATAGATACAGTGTGAACCATAAAAAGTGTTGGATCACAGAAACCTAGAGAGCCCAGTTGTAAGAGGTCAAACAATGTTTAAAAAGAAAGAGATGCAAAGAATGTTTCATGAAGCAAAAGCCAAGTTAAAGTTAACAGCGGTGAGCAGAGTTGGGTAGTTCTGTCACTATTAAAGAAATGAATTTAGTATAATTTAATGTGAGGAATCAAGGATATCTTCAAGATTAGATATCTTCAGGTTTACATTGTTACCTTCAAAGGAAGTTTTGTTTTGGGAGGTTGGAACTCTATTACTGGGATTCATTGTCACCTTTTGAGATACTGGTGTAACGAGGGAGAGTTGGACAGCTCCATCCAGGAGGTGCATATCCATGGTAGAAATTTCTAATTAAAATTGGTAAATGCTATAAATTAGGGTTTTACTCCTCTTGGAGAGCTGGTTATTAAATATTTACTAACACACCACTGCATACAAAAGTCAAGAATTTTAGATGTCAGCGAGCAAGGGTTCCTTTGATAGATATGTAAACAAAAGTTCAAGGATGACATTGTATGTCTGGGAAGGGAAGAAGAGTGTCCTCATGAGGCATCTGATCATTGGCAAAGGGTGCTAAGAATAGAGCTTAATAGAGAACTGACCATGATATTTTATATGCCAGGGCCAGAAATAGTCTCTTCAGGTAGTTGTGCATGGCTGAAGTGTTAGAGTTAAGTGCAAGTGCCAGGCATTATTATGTAGAGCATGAACTGATGAGCAGTGTAATATTTCTTCTGCTTTATTGTTCAACAGGCAGAAGTGTTATTATTAAATCATCATCATAAAAAATAGCACTGATACATAGCATTTTACTGAGTGTAAAATTCCAATTATTATTATTTCTTAAACCTGAATGTGATGGAAAATTGCCCTAAACAAAAATCTAGAATATATAGAGGATTAGTTCAGATTAAGACAATAAAAAGCAATGGATGTATTCCCTTAATGAAATTAGTAAATGAGATTTGTCTAATAGCAAATAAATATGCTACATTCATTTGTAATTATTTTTCTTTAATGTGGATTTTTAAATTTTACATTCACATGTGCTATTAATGATAATTGTGACATAAACTTCACACTGGTAACTTTGTGTTAACAGAGAAGCGTTCTGTTTCTTTGTAATTTTGTTTATTAATTACAGCTATGTGCACATTACTCATCATTTGTGGTAGCAAACTGTTGCCATTAGAAAGATTGAATAATAGGGTATTCCAGTAAGCAAAGAGATAGAACACAGAAAAATAAAATGCCAAAGCATCTCAATATACTGATATTCAGGGAAGCAGGTAGGCAGCCAGGTAAGTAGTGTCAGAGGTATTTGTTAGCATGAAAGCAGAATTTGGGATTTAGAAATAGAAGTTTTCAGTTCCCAGGTGAGACAAAGATGAACGGCTAGTAAGAAGAAGAGAAATACCACGGCATAGGCTCTGGAGGACCGGCAGCATTACAAAGATGGTGGGACTGAAGCCAGCTCCGGGGAGAAAGGTGGGAAAGAGCTTCAATTAGACTCAAGCAGATGACAGACTTCAGGAAGAAAGGTAGGAAAGAGCTTCAACTTGGACTCAGTTATACAAGTGAGCTGCAAGGCTGGACCCAGATGAACAGCGGGGGTCTGGGCTGTCCATCTGGTTCTAGAGACCTGGACAGAGCTTCTCTGGGTCCATAAACTGTAGTCAGGGTTGTTCTTTGAAGAAGGAAGCAAAGCTGACATTGCAGTGAGAGTTCAAAGTGCTTAGCTCTAAGAAAAAGCAGGCAGTCAAGGGCAAATGACTTTCATAGTCTAAGGTGGGATTTATTTGCCTATTGCTCTGTACAAATTTATTTTTTTAACTCTGCAGACAAAAAATGAAGCATATTGATGAAATTTGTGCAAAAAGTTGCTTTTGTCCAATTTTCTTCATATTTTAGGAAATGACATTTTTGAAGAATCCTTTTATTTTAAAACTAATTTATTTTGAGAGAGAGAGAGAGAGAGAGAGCTCGTGCGCATGAGCACATGCACATGGGGAATGGGCAGAGAGAGAGAGAAAGAGAAAGGATCCCAAGCAGGCTCTACTCTGTCAGCACAGAGCCCAAAGTGGGGATTGAACTCACTCACAAGATGTGAGAGCATGACCTGAGCTGATATCAAGAGTCGAACACTTAACCAATTGAGTCACCCAGGCACCCCCGTTAAACATTATTAAACATTGTAAACATTATTCCATGACCTTTTATTGAAATACAAATTTTGTAATGTTCTTTTGTTTTAAAGTTTATTTCTGAGCATATTTGAACTAAGTACTTTGGACTGACACTTTTTTTAAATTGATTCTTGGATTTAATGGCTCCAGGGATTTAATTAACATGCTGTCTTTTCTTTCCTTCTGATTATTGATGAAACTGTTAAAAGAGCCTAAATGGACCTAACATGAGTCCCAATGATACACATAAGAACCTTCAATCAACTCCATAAACTGTTACCTGTCACTACTCTTCAGTAATTTTCAAACAGCTTTCAATTCATGTAGTAAAACTGGCAAGCAAACAAATATGTTTTTTCAAATATTATTTCCTGAGACACACTGTCAAAATATGTCCCTAAAATTAAATTTGCTATCTTCAAAATATTGCTTCCAAAATAATTAAAATAGTCAAATAAAATTATAAACTTTACCTACTTACAATTTTTTCCTAAATCTTGATATAATTCTGTAAATTAGGATAGAAAAAATAATTTTCATAAATATTAGCAACATAACTTTGTATATAATACAATAAAAGATGAATTAATCTGATAAAAATATTTTAAACAGCAATAATAATAAAAATAGAGACATTCTAATACCTGCCTTCACAGTCAAATAGACTGGCTCTATAGTTGAGAGAAATAAAAAAGTGTTAGAATACACCAAGGAAATCAAAAAAATATTTCAACAGAATTTTTAGAATATACTTCATATGAAGACCTCTTATTTGTAATATTTCCTCTTTTTCCATTATTTATTATTTCCCTGGTATTTTAAAGTAACATTTAAACAGGTATAACTAAACAATATATGCAGACATTTTTGCTGAGTATTAGAAGCTGGTTTGCAACTGCATTTTTGAAGAATAGTAGATCACATTGGCGACATCTAAAAGTATGCCCCCTCTTTTTAAAAAAAAATTAATGTTTGTTTATTTTTGAGAGAGACAGAGTATGAGCATGGGAGGGACAGAGGTAAAGGGAGACACAGAACCGAGGCAGGCATCAGGTTCTGAGCGGCCAGCACAGAGCCTGATGTGGGGCTTGAATGCTGGAACCATGAGATCGTGACCTGAGCTGCAGTCGGCCACCTAACCAACTGAACCACCCAGACACCCCAAAAGTCTGCCTTTTTAATGCTCTCCTTCTGTAGGCGGAAAAAGCTTGGCTTTAGCTGCCAATGGAAATTCACTGGTTTTGAGAATTTATATAGTACGATCTACCTCCTGCTACTCTGATCTGACCTATGTAGCCACTTTATGAATAATGATGTTTTATGTCAGAGACATAGTTTACTAGCTTGACTACATATTCAAGCATTAGTCTACATTAAGCTTTATTATCTATTTTTAGTTTTTATATTTCTGTGGTTTTAAAATACATTCTTGGCCATTTTCCAAACTCAACGCTATTTTAAGACCACGGTCCTTGACAAAGTAAAAAAATTTATAATGAAATGAACACATTCTGTTGTGATCAAATGACAGGATTCCCTAGCAGTTATTCTAAATTATAAACATAGTTTTTTATTTTATTGACAAATAAGTAATTATAAGCTAAAATAAATTTGAAGCCTATGCCTTTAAAATTATTTTTCTAAGATTTTTATGGTTGCTTAGTTTTCTCTGGATAAGCAATTTATAAGCAAAGAGATTTAAAGTATTAAATAATTATCTATGCTGGTTGATGAAATAAAAAACTGCTACTTTCAAGCAGCAAAGGATAAGAAAAACAAAACAAAACAAAAAAACCCCAAAGCACATTAGAAAGGGACTTTGTAATGAAGACAAAGAAAGAAGTCTTTTAGACTTTTATCATTAAATACTATAAGCCTTAAGATAGGTAAGACCAAATTTACAATAAAATGTTGTCTACCTTATAATGAAAATTTCTTTGTATATTTCAAGATACCTTTTCATGAATTACAAGAGAGAACAACACTAATGAGGTGAATACTGATTGACTGGATTGTTCTCACTTTGTTAACCTGGCCAATCACATTGAGTTTTAGCTCATCATCCACACAGTCCCTAGCTGAGAAAATTGTCAATAATCAGAGAAAATCAAGGTAGAAAATTGATGCTTTTTGGACACTTGGAGCAACATAGGTCAGGATGCCCTTCAAGAGCACACTAACAAGATGATCCAGGAAAGATACTGCCAATTTGGTTGTGGAGTGTCATTTGATCATTGTTAAGAGTTTTCAAAAGACCTTAAAGCTAGACAGTATTGTCTCCAGATGGTTATAGGCCTAGGATTAACTTTTTCTGTTTCCCGTTTCATGCTTTTTTTCTGTATTTCTCTGTCAATAAAGATGGAACAAAGAAACAATCTTATATGATTATAGTTACAAAAAAGAATTGGGGGGTATTTCTGTCGTCTTCTTTAAATTAATATTAAGCAGCAAGCACTAGAATGGAATACTCTGTTACCTTTGTTACATTATTCTCAGGCATAGTCCTTGGGCTAAGATCATAGCCTTGTGACAGGAAAATAGACTTGGTTCCAATCCTTCTACAACACTGTATGGTTTCCTGCTAGTCACTCAATCACTCAACATCTTGATTTCCTTACATGTGGATTAGAGGTAAAAGTATACAGCCCAGAGAATTTTCATGAGGATTTATTAGATGAGAACTGCATAGCATTTGGCACATTAAAGTCACTCAGTTAAGAACATATGCCTCTTACTATTGATCGTGTTGTCAGTCTCTCTGCTTGGAAGTTTAAATTCCAACAAGTACACAAAGAATTTCAAACACACAAGGTCTTACTTCCAAGTACTAAAAACCCCCAAAACACAATGCAAATATATAAGAATATAAAGGCACATGTAAAAACATTAAAATATAGAAGTTCTACAAATGAAACCTTTATTCTTTGACACCATCTTTTGTCCTAGAATGGAATAGACACAAGTTCTTTGCTTTTCCCATGTAGTTTTCTTAACCTAGGAGTTATCTGTGTCATCTTAATAAGTATAGTTCCTTTAACTTGTTTTATAACACCTTATGGCTTGAATGTATAAACAAAATTATAAAGCGTATCTGAAGTGTGAGATATAGTTGAAATCCATTTGTGACATATGTTAAAAGTGTTAGGGAAGTGAGAGTCATGTGATTTGCTCAGGAGACTAAGTATTTCATCTGTGGTGTAGCACTTAAAGTGTTCTTCAGCTGCTGACAAAGTAACACATAATGTGTGGCACACCTCTCACTTCAGTAATCAACAAGCATACGACATTACCACTGCCTGAATAACACTGAATGTATTGGTATCATGAGGGTGTTATGCTGCTGCTTCATAAATTTCACTGATTAAAATACTCTTGAATCGGATTGTGTTCAATTCAACAAGTTGCCGCATACAGCACCCGCTATTTACATTTCAAATAATGGCATTATATGCTGATAAGTGGTATAGCTTAGGCAAAGTTCTTAGTGCTAAAAAACAAAAACAAACAAACATGTACCATCATAGAATAGTTCCATGGACAATATTCCCATTGTATAATACTGCTCACATTCATATTTGCATTGAATTGTGAAACTTTAATCAGCAATGTCACATAAACTTTGTTGACCCATATGTAAAGGTCTTGTTTTTCCATTGAATTTATAATTGCTCAAAGATACTAATATTTATTAGTATTCACTCAGAGCAAATGATAGTTTATTTTTTTTCAAGTTTGAATATAAAGATTAAATGTTTTAGTTATATTGGTACTCACCAACTTCACCTTTGTGTAAAAATCAAGAGATTCTGTCTAAAGAAGTACAACAATACCTTCTCCTCACTTAGGTACCTGATACCAGTAGATAGTATTTTAAATGTTTTTGTATTTATTTTGAGAGAGAGAGCAAGCAGGGAAGGGGCAGAGAGACAGTAAGAGAGGATTCCAAGCAGACTCTGTACTGTTGGTTCAGAGCCTGAGGTGGGGCTCAACCCTGCAAACTGTGAGATCATGACCTGAGCAGAAATCAAGAGTTTGATGCTCAACTGACTAAGCCACCCAGACACCCCACCAATATATATTTTTAAACATCCATGCTTCAGTAATATGGAAGTTATAAGTTGACCAATATCAAACATAGAGAGAGGCAGTAATGACTAAAAAGTAAGCAATATAGGCTACTAATCATCTAGAAAATTTCTAAGCAAATCTCCAAATTTAGTATATTGAAAGCACATAATTCACCAGTGCAATCCCTGTCAAAATAACACCAGCATTCATCACAGAACTAGAACAAACAATCCTCAAGTTTTTATGGAACCAGAAAAGACCCAGAATAGCCAAGCAGTCTTGAAAAAGAAAACCAAAACTGGAGGCAACACAATCCCAGATTTGAAGACGTATTTCAAAGCTGTAATCATCAAACCAGTATAGTACTGGAACAAAAACAGACACTCAGATCAATGGAACAGAATAGGGAACCCAGAAATGGACCCACATATGCATGACCAACTAATCTTTGACAAAGCAGGAAAGAATATCCAATGGGGGGGAAAAAAACAACCAACAGTCTCTTCAGCAAATGTTATTGGGAAAACTGGACAGTGACATGCAGAAGAATGAACCTGGACCACTTTTCTTACACCATACACAAAAATAAACTCAAAATGGATGAAAGGCCTAAATGTAAGATAGGAAGCTATCAAAATCCTAGAGGAGAAAGCAGGCAAAAACCTCTTTGATCTCAGACACGGTAATTTCTTACTCAACACATCTCCAGAGTCAAGGGAAACAAAAGCAAAAATGAGCTATTAGGATGTCATTAAGATAAAATGCTTCTGCAGAGCCAAGGAAACAATCAGCAAAACTAAAAGGCAACCAACAGAATGGGAGAAGATATTTGCAAATGACATATCAGGTAAAGGGTTAGTATCCAAAATCTGTAAAGAACTTATCAAACTTAACATTCAGAAAACAAATAATCCATTGAAGAAATGGGTGAAAGACATGAATAGACACTTTTCAAAAGAAGACATCCAGATGGCTAAAAGACATGAAAAAATGCTCAACATCACTCATCACCAGGGAAATACAAATCAAAACAATAATGAGATACCACCTCACACCAGTCAGAATAGCTAATGTTAACAACTGCTGGTGGGCATACAAACTGGTACAGTCACTCTGGAAAACAGTATGGAGGTTCCTTAAAAAAAAAAAAAAAAAAAAAAAAATAGAACTACCCTATGACCCAGCAGTTGTTACAAGATATTTATCCAAAGGATACAGGTGTGCTGTTTTGAAGGGACACATGCACCCCAGTGTTTATAGCAGTGCTATTGACAACAGCCAAATTATGGAAAGAGCCCAAATGTCCATACATATAAATGGATAAAAAAGATGTGTTATATATGCCATGGAGTATTACTCGGCAATCAAAAAGAATGAAATCTTGCCATTTGTAACAATGTAGATGGAACTGGAGGGTATTATACCAAGCAAAATTAGTCAATAAAAGAAAGACAAATATTATATGACTTCACTCATATGTGGAATTTAAGATACAATACAGATGAACGGAAGGGAAACCAAAATCTATATAAAAACAGGAAGGGGGACAAAACATAAGAGACTTTTAAATATATAGAGTAAACTGAAGGTTGCTCAAGAGGCTGTAGGTGGGGAGGATGGGCTAAATGGGCAAAAGGCACTGAAGAAGACACATGTTGAGGTGAGCACTGGGTGTTAATATGTAGGGGATGAATCACTGGATTCTACTCCTGAAATTATTATTGCACTGTATGCTAACTAACTTAGATGTAAATTAACAAAACAAAAGACATAATTCAGAATTTTTAAAAAATTTTCTTTCACACACAATTGTAACCATATGCTTATCTAATTTCTTAATCTATGAAAATAGTAATATGGGACACCTGGGTGTCTGACTTATGATTTTGTAGGTTAAGTTTCTGACTCATGATTTTGGCTCAGGATGTGATCTCCCGGTTTGTGAAATCAAGCCCCAAGTCAGTCTCTGCATTGAAGGTGCCCAGCCTGCTTGCAGTTCTCTCTCTCTTTCCGTCTGTCTCTCCCCTGCTTCTGCTCTTTGTCTCTTTCTCAAAATAAATACATAAACATTAAAAAGAAAGAAAAAAGTAATTTGAAGGAGGGAGTCACACAAAACATTTCTAATAGCAGAGGTGCAAGCTTAAAAAAAGCTATATATAATAGAAGATATATAATAAAACATATTTAATAAAAAAAGAGTGTATAGTAATATATTCACCATAATTTGTTGTATTTCTGCTATGTATTTGGGCTGAGAGGCAAAGATGAACAAACACATCTCTGGCCTTAAAGTAGTTAAGAATGATTCAAATTTGTTCATAATCTTTTTAGGAAGAAAATGGAAGTTTATCACATAAAGCAAGTTTATTATGCACAATTTTGTTATGTGAATGTCCTTCCAAGAATCATACATGTGAGGTGCAAATGCACACTTAATATCTACTGTTGCAAGTGACAGTAGATGATGCCAGAGCACTGAACCTTAGCTTCGCTTCAGAGAAATTCAGTTCACTGTGTTTCCTTTAGGTATATATATATCCCATGTAATGATACATTTGCTATGATTTTAAGTCCCTCATTCCTACAAGTGAGTTTTTCTTACTTAATGACTGTTTCTGCTCTGGCACTGTGTGCATCGCTTCAATCATCTCTCCTCACTGTTTTCATTTAATACCTGCCATGTCCCAGGTACCCTCATGTTTGCTTCTAAAGAGGACATAAAAATGGACAAAATTACATTTCTTTCTAGAAGGTATTCTTATTCTAGATGGGGAAACTAACATGTCAATAATGTATCATAGAAGTTATAATAGAAGTAAGAATTTATTGGTGGGAAAGCTGGAATGAAGATTTCTACATAGGGCAGCTGGGCAAACCTGCATAGGAAATGAAAAAAAAAAATTGAGCAGGGTATTAAAAGATGAGTAGGAGTTTCTGAATGATGAACATCTGAGAAGGAGTCTTCTAGAGTGTGGGATGTAGAGTTTGGAAGTAATGCTAAAAATTGAAGTCCTGAAATATTGAAGAATACAACAACTTTCTTTAGGTAGATAATCCTCATAGTGTTATTCCCAGATCGCGATCTCCCCCAAATCCCAAGACCACCAAGGAGTCCGAGTCACGTATGCAAAAGCAAAGGGCATTTATTCGGGCTTACGCTCAGGCTCCCAGACCTCACCAACGCAGTGGATCCGTGCTGAGAGCCCCAAACAATGGAGGAGTAGGGTTTTTATCACAGTTAGGGCAGGGAAAGGGGTGATGGGCAGAGACTACAATGTCATAGGACAGGGTGACGGCAGAGGTTGATGCGGCATGGAGGGATTGGTGGGTTTAAAACTAAGCGGGCCAGAAAAGTGGCGGGAAGGTCCGGTACTTTCCCAGCCTCTGGTGATTGGTTCGGGCAGGGGGAAGGGTGGTTGCTTAAGCCTGCTGAGTGATGCCTCAGAAACTTGGGCCTTTTAATTTCTGGGGCCTTCTGGGGCCTGTCATGGTGCTGGTTTGGTTCTTCAGTAGCAAATAAAAAAAATTAACCCGGGGCATGGGATCATGAAGCCCTACTTCTTTCACAAGAAATTTTCGAAAAACACATGATCATTCCCATTTTATCATTTCCTAGTGCTCACTTCATTTTAAGGAAATCCATTTCCCAGTTTCTATCATTTAAATGTCTTCCTTTTTGGAGGTGTAATTTATCTCTCTGTAACTTTTACCTAGTGATCCTACTTTTGACTTCCAAAATGTTTAGAATAAGGCTATTTCCCTTTAAACACAATAGGCCTTCAAATATTTGGAGATTTCAGTCAAGAACTTCTCTCTCCAAGCTAAATATTGTACATTCTCTTGATATTTCTATAGATGGGACTTTGGAGGACCATCACTGATGAGGGAGTGTAGGGTGGGACTGAGGACAAAGTGCAAACCTCCCCCCCCACCCCCCTCCCCCGCCTGTGGGGCATGTGTGTGATACTCCTCAGGCACTCCTGACTTCCCAAGGAAAGGAAAGAAAATAAATGGCCAACTGATAGAGATCACAGTCATTCAGAACATGGATTCTTCATCAGGTTACAAGTATTTTTGTAAATTACAAGAAAACGACAATCTTATCACTAGCCTAATCTCCAGAAATTTGTAGATTCAGTTTCCTAGAGCCCCAACATCACCCTCCATGGTGATGTGGGAAACAAAGACAAGAAGGAAATGGCAGGTAAAATTAAATTTCCTTATACCCTGCAGCCCATTGATAAATACTTAAGGGAAATACAGAGTATAACATTTCTCCAGGAAGACCCTATCATCACAATGTCAAAGTTTTACTAGAGGGAAAACAACTTTAGGTTGACAATACAGGGCTTCAGGTATCTTAGGAGTCCTCTTTAGCATATCAAAGTCCCTCTGCAGACCTCCCTTTTGACTTTACCTCCCTATTTCCATCGTATAAAACCAGCCATTCTTTACAACCCCAGCACAGCTCTTTCTGCCTACCAGTCGTGTCCCCTTGCTTTAATAAAATCACCTTTTTGCATCTGAGACATCTTCAAGAAGTCCTTCCTGGACATGGGCTCCAGAGCACCCCACCAGCACCCAAGAATCTCAGCAATCACCACCATTGTTCCCATTCCCTGCATACTGCTAAGTTTGTGAACTCCATGAAATAAAGGTATAGAAGGTTCCCAGTATATAGCCTTGTTTCCTTTTTGGAACAATAGACTACCATTGGCCTACATTGGTTCTGTGATTCCAAACTGCAATTAATTTCGGTCTCTTCCAGCCTGAACTCATATATTTAATTGTTGAATCCAGCAGGGATACGTGAATCTAGATGAAAACCTTAAGTGCCATGTTTCTGCCATACAAAAATTAGGCATCCCACTGATTTATTGCATCCTGAAAATATAGTAAATTTGACTTCTGTAACTTCATCTGATAAGTGGTTAAAAACCCTGCACAGGACAAAACCAAGGGCACCTTCTAAGACATGTCCTTAGAGGCTGGTTTCTAAATGTTTGGTTTTGAGAGAGAGAGTGCAAGCAAGTGCACACATGTATGCATGAGTGGTTGAGGGGCAGAGTGAGAAGGAGGACAGAGATCTGAAGCAGGCCCCACACTGACAGCAGAGAGCCTGATGCAGGACTCAAACTCAAAAGCGGTGAGATCATGACCGGAGCCAAAGTCCAACACTCAACCGACTGAGCCACCCAAGTGCTCCGAGACTGGTTTCTAGATTGAACATAATCAATGAGTCAACTCTGTTCATTCTTTAAATCTACCTGTAGGTGCTATTGTTGACTGTCATGTAGGGATATCATGAAAGATTTTATGAAATGCTACCTTCCCAAATGATTTTGTACTAAACTTGATGGTTGGGCCTTCTTTTTACTTGTAAGGTGCTACATTTTCCCTTTTCTCATGTTGGTAACACATTGTCTTGTTCAATCAGTTTTTAGTAAATGCAATGTAAGTCATGCAAGAGGTGACCTTATTATGCAAGTGAGATGGTTAAGCAGAGATACAAAATGTTATACATTCTTCAAAGTAGTTAAAATAGTATCAAAAAGATTTGAGGATACTTGAAATAAGAACCATATATAAAAAATTTTACTAAAATAAAGGGTCAAATTTATGTTTGGTAAAGATACTTTTGGAACTCGTACATTGTAATAAACTAAGACACATAGTTTGTTCTTTTTGTCTGATCGAAGCAAGTATTCAGCAGTTTGACTTTTTTTCTTACATTAGTCTCTGTATAAAAGCATGACCCTATGGATTCCAGATGATCTTTGCGTTCAACTTTAGAATATAAGTTTCTTAAGGGCAGGAACTGAATCTTAACTACTAAACAATCTCAAATCCTTCCTAACTAAGCTTCTGGCTTGTGGAATCTGTTTATTCAATAAAGATGTAATAAATTAATGTTAAGCCCAGATAGCTAAGTTAATAATCCTGTTGGATATATTTCACTCATATTCTTCATCTGCATGTTGGAATGTGTATCTAAAATAACTTTGGGTTTTGGTACAGTGAATATGAAACTGACAGTGTTTAGCCAGCAGGCTTAGTAGCTTATCAAGGCAGCTTCTGGAACCTGATAAGAAATCCATGTCATCAGCACAGAAGTAGCTGCTTGTCTTCTTACTTCCTGTGGCAGGAAGGTATTCATTCAGGTCATCCGAAAGATATATCAAATTATTTTGAAATAAATTAAAAGGAAGTAGGGTTAGAGTCTCTTTCTTGGTTTCTGATTGAAATTTGATGTTGAGAGCTCATTCCTATCTGCTCTGACTCTCACAGTGGCATTATGGTTCCAACTTTGAAAGGACCTTCATAGCCCGAGACCTGTGCTGAGATCACATAGTTTGGCCCATGGAGATACCTGTCTGTAGAATCAAAGACTAATGTAGACCAATACTGCTGACAAAGGCTTACATTGTTCTCAAATATTTTTTCCAGTAAAGTAAAAATTTCTCCACAAAGCAGAAGGTGAAAGAAAAGAGGGTAGATGTTTAGCAATGGTCAACACTGCAGTAGCTTTATCTGAGACCCACATTTCTCTCATGAAGAATATTTTGTTGAGGGACACAGTTCTCTAGCATTCTAAAGTATAATCTCCAGGGAGGTCTTCATTCATCCTTTTTAAATGTAGAGTTGTCTGAACATATTTGCAATATTTATATATGTTTTTAGCAAAGACAACCCGCCACTCAAGTCAAATTATTTGGATTCAACTTTCTAAATCCTGCAATATAGAGCAGTGCCTTAGTACCCACAGTTAATTGATGCACTGTATTGGTTATGATTCCTTGAGCTGTGAGTTATAAAACATCCAACTAAAGCCCAAATTAAAACAAAAAATGTCTTTGGCACATTTATCTGAAAAGTCCCCAAGTATGACTAGTGTCAATCCAGGTCTACTCTAGTGGCTCAAGAGACGGTGCTCATTTCTCTGTCTTTTGACTCTGCTTTCTGTTATGTTTGCTTCAGCTCGGTCCTCAAACAGTTTTGCTTCTTATTCACTGAAATGCCTTTCTGTCCACTTGCCTACCTGGTCCTTTCTTTGTCCAGAGATAAAAGGAAAAGTTAATTAATTTCCAGTGATTTTTACATTGAAGCCATGGCTTTTTAATGTATAGACTTTCTTGCATGTGCAACAGTTACTTTGTTACAGAACCAGGCTGGATCCCTGGTGAAGAAACCAGGTGGCACTCAGAGGTCTTGGTGGATCGGAGTTTTATTTCATTCCGGTGGGCTCAGAGGAGATCCTTCTCCAGAGATCTGATCCAGAGCACAAGCATGGGGCACAACTTAGCGTCCTGTTACTTCTGCTTTCTGCATTAGTAGTAATTTGGTGTGTGCAACAATTGGGGCAGAAAGAAGAACCCAGAAGAGGAGTCTCTAAGCTAGGGACTAGAGCTTATATTAGTCCCATTGGCCATCTTAGAGTGCATAACTTTACTTATTTTCCCAACATTCTCCTTATTGATTTTTTTTTTTTAATCTTTTTTAGTAGGCATCACCCTTTAGCTCTAGGGCTTGGTACCCTTGGAGGGCTCAGATGTGTGTTGCAGTTTGGCCAGCAATGGTGTTTTCAGTGAAGTGTACCAGAGTGTTTAGGATATAGGGGCTGAAGGTCACAAGTAAAATTGTGGAAAGGAACGGTTCTGCCAGGGGAGGGAGCCAGGGTGTCCAGTTTGTGGGGCAGCCTCTATTAGTCCAATGGTAAGGAGCAAGATCAGGGAGATGATACTGGTCAGTGGCAAAGGTTGGCAGAGCTGCATCTGAGCCCCCAGACTTGGTCCACACGCTGATTACTCAAGCTTCTGCCCTATGTAGGCAAGCCAGCTTCAGGAGTGTGGCTGGAGCAGGGCTGAAGATCTCAGGAGCCAGCATCTTTTCCATGGTCAGTTTAAGCAGGTTGACTGGATCTGAGCCTCTTAATCAGGTTGAAGGATCTTCGGAGTTGGCCTTCTTAACTCTGGAATAATGGATGCATAGCATGATACCTGAAACTTTGAGGGCTGCAGGAGTTGTTAGAATAATGGTATGAGGCCCGGTCCACTGTGGTTTAAGGGGTTCCGTCTTCCAGTCTTTGACCCATATGGAGTCTCCTGGCAAAAGGGATCGATGGGGGTCCCTACGGAAATTGTGGCCCTTTCTATGGTGTATCTTTGTGATTTATTTAGGACTGTTCTCAAGGTCTGAAGCTGTTCTCTTATTCCCTTATCCTCTACTTGGTGTATGTTCCCTGGGAGGCTCCCTAGACATGGAGGGGGACTCCCATATATTAGTTTAAAAGGGGAGAAACCTTGAGTTCCTGGTGTGTAACGGACATGCAGGAGAGCAAGGGGCAATAAGTCAGGCCATGAGAGGTCTGTTTCCTGACAGAATGTGGCTAAGGTTCCCTTGAGGGTGTGATTCATCTGCTCTACTTTCCTTGAGCTTTGAGGCTGGTTAGCAGTTCAAGTGATGTTCAGGGACTTGGCTGAAGTTTGTATAATGTCCACCATGAATGCAGGCCCATTACTGCTGTGGATTGTGGCTGATAAGCCAAACCAGGGGACAGTTTCTTTCAGGAGGACTTTAACTACTTCCCAGCTCTGTTCCATCCTGATTGGGAAAGCTTCAACTCATTTAGAGTATGTACTAGACTATCACTAGGGGCATCTAAAGCCTCAGCTTGGTTGGACATTTGTGAAGTGCCCCACATATGACGGCATGGGGGACTTTAACATTTAGTTCTTGTCCCAGGGTGAGTTTATCTGCCTCCTTAATGAGCAGAACTGTGGCCACTAGTGCCCTAAGGCATGGTGGCCATCCTGCCACCACTGGGTCCAGCCTCTTCTACAGGTATGCTACTGGTAGTTGCCAAGGGCCATCTCTCTATGTGAGAACCCCGGGGGCAACCTTTTCCTTCTCATGCACAAAGAGATTAAAAGGCTTTTCTATATTTGGTAAGCCAAGGGCTGGTGCCTGCCCCAAGGCGGCCTTTATCTCTAGGAAGATGGTTTCAGCCTCTTCTGTCCAGACAGGTGATACTCGATCTGGCCCTACCAAGAAATTATAGAGGAGTCTTGCTATTGCCAAGAACCCAGGAATTCAGATTCGACAGAATACTACAGCCCCCAGAAATTCTCATAGCCTCCTCTTACTTTGGGGCTGGGGTAGGGAGGTGACAACCTTCTTTGTCTCCAGCCCTAGTGCTCTTTTTCCTTGGGTGAGGAGTGGCAGATCTGTGCCTTTTTCCATGAGACCTGATACCCTGGGTCCGACAGGGGTTGAAGGAGGGTGCCTGTGCCCTCTGTACAGTTCTCTCGGGTATTGCTGGCAAGGAGGAGGTCGTCTACATACTGGAGAAGGGTACATACTTGGAAAGCTGGTGAGATCTCTAGCCACTGCCTCCCCAGAGAGAGTAGGTGAGTTTTTAAACCCCTGTTGGGGTCACTTCAAAGTCAGTTGCATCTGGCGTCCTGTGTCTGGTTTGGTCCATTCGAAGGCAAACAAGGGTTGGCTCTAGGGGGCCACGTAGAGGCAGAAGAAGGCATCCTTTAAGTCTAGGCAGGTAAACCAGCTGGCAGAGCCTGGGATCTGGCTGAGGAGAGTATATGGGTTTGGAACACTGACTGCAAGGAGACAATCACTTAACTGGTTAGTATCCTCCTCCTGGATTCCTGACTGGCAAGAGTGGGGTATTCCAGGGTGATTGGCATTCCACCAGAATGCCTGCTTCTTGGATGCCTGCCCTTGCTTCTTTGAGAGGGGATATTGCCGCTGTCTTTACTGTTGAGCCCCTGGGATTAACTCTACAATGACGGGGTCCCAGTTGTGGGCAAGTCTGAGGGGGTTGTCCTCAGCCCATACAGTGGGGAAGGCAGTCCTGAATTTGGGTGGGCTGCTCCATTGGGCCCGGGAGCAGAATGGCCTCCATTCTTTATTTAATTGAAGGCTGGTGCATCCTTTTGGCTCAAAAGTTATTTGGGCCCCCAGCTTTGAGAGTATTTCAAAAGAGGGGGATAGGGCATTCAGGTAGGTAGAGGAACTCATGCCATACAGTGTGGCCCCTGAATTCACATAAAAGTCATAGTTTGGCCCCCTACTTCTATTTTGACTGTGGGCTTATGGGGGCCAAGAACAAGAGAGCCTGGTCCCCCTCAATCTGCATCTATTCCTGGTAGGCTTATGAAGTCTTTCTTTGCAGGGTCATTGTGTGTATCAGCTAGGTTTCTGGGACTTTCCCCAGTTGGGACATTTATTCTTTTAATGTCCTTTCTCCTTGCAGTAGGCTCATTGACCCCTTGCTAAGGAGGTTCTTCCCACCCCACCCCCCCTTTTAGTGGCTTGACCTTCCCTGTCCTTTGGTCATGGTTCCATTGTGCCTCGGGATCATCTGGGGTGTAAGCCTTGTGTAGCCTCTCATAATAATCCCTGGGGGATTCTCCTTTCTGCTGGGCATATTCTTGGGCTTCTCAGTTCCTGCTCAGATGCCCTGGAGGAGAGCCTATTGTTACTGGAGGCTGTGGACTGGCATCTGGAGAGCACCTGCACCTGGCAGAGGGTGCAATCTGGCCCTCTCTGCTGGCAGAGAGTATCTGCTGAGTCCGGAGGTGTTGGGGAGACTGAAGGTGGCAGAATATCAGGAACTGGGGGGTTCATATGGTGGGGGTAAGACTGGTTCTTCTTCAGATCACTGGCAAAATTTGTGGAAGTCAGGACTTCCGTTGAACTTCCTCGGGTCTCTTTGTCAAGGCAACTAAGACCCTAGCCTGTCTCTGTTTGTTACAGGTAAATCACACCCAAAGGGAATGGGTTTGGGCAATCTTTAACCAGGAGTCGATATACAGGAAACTGATCAGGGTAACCTGGGTCTCTGGCAACAACATGCCAGATGTGGTGGACTGTTGGGACAACTAAGGTTCCCTCTGAGGGCCATCCTACACACACAGTGAACCATTCTAACTCACATAGGGTCCTTAACTTGCCAGGGGGTATCTTCATTCCATAGTCTCCTGAAAACCCCTTCTTTTCTCTGCTCTGACCCCATAATGCTTCCGTGAGATGGAGTTGCAAAGACAGACAGAGGGGTAGGGGTGTCCCCTCTAATGAGGAGACCAGTCAGATGCCCGTCTGGCCATGTCCTGAAGGAACTTAGGTCATGCTTAGCCATAGCAGTCTCAGGTTTGTGACTTACAATCGGAAACTATTCCAATGCCACCATAGACTGTATGCTGTTCACCACAGAATCACAGATGGGCCCACTCAGACTCCCTGGGATTTTGGGAACCTTAAGGATGCCCACCCATGGAGCCACAGAATCGAACTTGGCAGGCAAGCCAGATAAAGTTACACATACACACCAGAGGCTATTACATTCCTCACCCCACAGAATTCCTACCTATTAGACCTCTGAGGTCTCCAGGGAGTGATCAGGTCCCCCTTCCTCCCCTATGGGTGGACCTGACTGAACTGGAACCCCAGGCCTTACCGATATCTGATGTCAGGTCCAGGTCCTCACCTGCCAAGTCTCCTTGAGTCTGATGGGAATGGCTGAGTGGGGCTGGACTGAGGCGGTCAGGTTTGGAAGCTGCCAAATAACATGGCAGGGGCGCCCCTTCCTCAGCGATTCCTCATTCCATCACCCCCTTGCCATTTTCCCAAACCGGTGGCAACAATGGGCCAGCATGGTTAGGTTTCCCTATCAGGGAATCAAATATGTCATGGAACCAGGCTGGATCACTGGCAAAGAAACCAGGCATCACTCAGAGATCTTGGTGAATCAGACTTTTATTTTACTCCTGTGGGCTCAGAGGAGATCCCTCTGCAGAGGTCTGAGTCCGAGCACAAGCATGGGGGACAATTTATCATCTGTTACTTACGCATTCTGCATTAGTGTAATTTGGTGCATGTGGTAAGTGGGGTGGGAAGAAGAAACTGGAAGAGGAGTCTCTAAGCTGGGGGCTAGAGCTTATGTTAGTCCTATTGACCGTCTTATAGTGCATAACTTTACTTATTTTCCCAACAGCTTAACAGTTTTCAAACTTTTAGATCCATGATTTTATCTGATCCTAACAACCATTCCATAAACTGGCTGCATTCATTATCATTGGCTTCCTTTCACAAAGGGAGTCTATTTCTTGTTTGAGGTCACAGTTAATAAGGTTCTAAACCAGATTAAATAAACTTTCTCATACTGGATCTTATGCACTTTTACCTCTGCCATGATACATATGAATTGTTGAGGAAATGAGTTACACAGTTTTATTAAAACCGCAGTTTGCATGTAGGGTTGATTATAGTGTTCTGGTATATGCTGGCAATGAACCTGACCATCTGAGGATGACACTGCTGGTTCCACATTTGAAAAGAATAAAAAGGTAGATGAAAATAAATAAAACAAAGGTACATCGACAGATAGTACTTTAAAGGAAATGAGATGAAACAGTAAAGGAGACAAGGTAAAAACACAAAATTCGATTGAACAGACAGAATACCTTCAAAGGACTAAGTTTTGTCTGAATTTAAAATAGTTAAAAGCAAGCATTTAGTGCATTGCTAGAGCAAGACTGAGGACTATTGTAGGAATCAAAGGGTGGGTTTATGCTGAGAACTCTAGGTGGAATTTCCTGATCTAACATCACCAAACAGTTTTGGCAAATGAGAATGGAAATAAAGAAATAACCAAAGGCACAAAGAAAAGTTTTTTTAAGTAAAAGCTAGAAACTTAATCAGAGATTAAGAAGAAACATAAGTTCCAAAAATTTTACAGATTTTTATTTCCTATGGTTTGAACCCACTTAAGATAAGTAGGTAGCCACAACTAACATTGGTGTAAGAGTGAAAGCATTATAGGCTGTCAGGAATAGAAAAACCAAAAAACTTTTAGAAGTATATGAATTAGGTAAGCGTGGTTTCCAGCTTAAACTACAAAAGCAGAAGCAGTTGGAACTCTGGTTAAAAATGCAAAAGCTCCAGACTGATCCTTGAAGATTTTGATCTAATATTTTGAGATGTGGCCAAGAAGAATTGGTATTTCTTCACTTGGGCCTTAAGAAATTCTTAGGGATTGGGTCTGTTCTTGTTAGTTAGGAACTTTGGGTTAAGTGAAGTCTCACCTATGAGCAAGAGAAATATGCAGACCGAGTGCCCATTTTAGTAAAAGGACTTTGAACTGAGAATTGAGAATGTGCTCAGTCCTCAAGTGACTATCCATAACATTGTCAAAATATGGAAAATCTTTGTTAGGATTTTATCTGTAACTCAAATAAATTATAAATGTACTAAATGTGTATTTTTTTTCCAGAAAATTGATTTATCTGTTTTATCAAAGGTTGTCAGATGTGAAGGCAAATGCAGTGTTTTGTCATTGTCAGGCAACTTGACAATCATGCGACGTGTTAAAGCTTCTGCTAGTAAAGCTTAATGTGTTTGTCCGCTTATCTTGATCCTTATAGCAACAGAAATTAATAGTCAAACTTAGTATGTATATGGCACTTTTCATCTTGAAAATGCTTTAGAAATATTAACTAATTTATGCCCTTCTGCATAAAATGTAGTGCAAGCCTTATTACTGCAGGGGAAGGAAATATGTCAGAAATCTGCTCTGGGAGCTCTTGCACAGCATGTCATGGCTCCTGCAGATTCAGCACGTTGTCACATTGCCAATGGACAGGGACAGAGAGCAAATATAATTTGGCAAGAAATGGCAAGAGAACCCCAGAGCCAGCAAACTGGAGATTGTGGGAAACAGAAGTTGTGGGCTTTACATACAGCCTTCATTTGAGATTCTGTTTTTGTTTTTTTGTTTTTTTTTTTTTTTTAACCAGACCTGGTATAATTATTAATAAAGGTAGATTCAAGTCCACATCAACACAAGAAGGACACCGTCTTTGAGAACTGTTAAGATTCTGTTAAAAAGTCTTGCTGACTTTTCCAAGGAGAAAAATACTTACACATTTTGGTGAAACTTTTCTTTTGACTGAGTATTCTTGTTCTTTTGTTTTAACAATCATGCAAACTGATCTGAAAGTTTCCTTTGTGGGGGTGGGGCTACTACAAGCTATTTTAGAGGGTTAGTATGTTCTCTATCCCAGAATTACCACAGATTCCTCTAACTCCATCTGGGTTTCAAAGTTGTGTTTCTATGAAACTGAATCATTATTTCCCACAACTTCCCACACTTCTGTTGGCATACTCCACAGCCAAGTTCATGTTCTATTTTATCTTTAACATTCTCTCTAGAGCAATTTTATGGGAAGGTGAAACTTGAATGAGACATGATTTTGTGGCATTCCCTTTGTATTGTGTGTTCTCACTATACATGTATTTATTTGTTTATTCAATCAGAATTTTCTATTAACGAAATCACGTATACTACAGGATACTTAGCATGGGCATAAAGTGAGAACTCAGAAAAAAATGTTTCCTGTTAAAATGATATAATGTGTACTGAGAAAATATTCAGTGCCTAGTAGGCGCCTGTCCTATTTAACTTGCATCGTTTCTTTACAAAGTTTTCACAATCTTTTTATTCTTATGTGAAGAGCATTGTGGTTGAAAAAAAATATTGAAACATCTGGATAATGTCCACCTGCTTCTATATCCTGCATCCTTTTAAACTTGATCAATTTATTTTCATACTTTATTCTTATTCTGGAGTATCCAATCTTAGAGTGTGCACTGATTATATCTTATCCAACCTTATTTCTGAAGTGGTTACTAATAATGTGCCCTATTCCTAGCCAACTTTCACTGGTATTTTCCCTTTCTAAAAACATCTGTTTGTTTTAGGTCCTGACCTCTACTTTTGGTCATATCCTCCTAGCCAGGTTGATTCCATTTACTAACCCAAGTGTGCATCTTAACCGGTATAAGCTAGTCGGTGCCTAGAAAGTCCCTGGTGACATTAAGCTTCTGGAGGTGAGCTCATATCCTTAAATGGCCCAGTTGTACCAAAGGGAAGGACAGTTGGGAGTGGAGGAAACTTGGAAACCAGAAAGCATGGTTCCCCAGTTATTGCTGGCAACTGTTTTAAGATGATGAGGAAAACCTGCTTTAATATGAAGCTGACATTGTTGATGGGAGAAGAAATAAGAAAATTCCTAGATAATATATTTAAGCACTACTTTATCTAATCTTCACATAATCTGTCCTTCAACTGTTTTGATTAAGTATATTTTCTTATTGTTGAGCAGTTTGAGTAGAGATGCTTGCTACTTGAGGAGAAGACTTTACAACTTCTTCATAGTGCAACACCCTCACTACCTTCAGCCCCAGGGTCATGGCACTTGACATCTATTGAAAGATACTTCTAATCCCAACTATCTAATAATTTGGGCATAGTATTGTAGATTCATAGGCTAAGGGATCTTCATGTTTCATAGAGTCACCTATCTGATATTTGACACTTTTTATATCATTCTCATGGATAGGATCTCAGAACTCTACTGGTATGAGAGTTACACATCTTTTCAAGGTGGTACATTTTGTTTTTGAGAAGCAAAGCTAGAAAAGTTTTTCTTTTTTAATTTAGCCAACATATATCACTGTGCTAAGAATATTTAATAAACTTTCATTGAATCTTCAGAACCACCATATATATGAAGGTTATTGTTACTGTTGCTCTTGTTTTTATTATCCCTACAGAGGTGCGGAAACAAAGACTTAAATGAGTTGTCTATTGTTATAAAGCTAATCAATATTACAGCTCACATTTTAAGTTTGTTCTGTCAGATTTCTAAGCTAAGTGATGTTTTCTGTAATTATTCTCTGAGCATGCTGATAAAACACTTACTAATTCATTTACTTTATTTTCTTTCGCAGAACTTTTATCACTCTATTCTTCCTTAATTTCCATTCTCCATGAGATTCTTTGTCACTTGCCTCACTAAATAGTGATGTACTGTGTCTATCACTTTTTTTCAATCACATTTCTAATAATTTGGCAAAATAGGTTATTCTGATATAATTTATAGAAAGATATCTTTGAGTCTGACAGTTGAAGAAAAAGCCAGGGATGGACTTAAATGATTGATCTGAAGCATTATAAAATTTAGAAAGGTTGTGTGTTTGTGCATGTGTGTGTGTATGAGAGAAGAGAGCAAGAGAGTGACTCTGTGTGTATGAGTCAGTATATTTGAGTGTGTGTGTGTGTTCAGAAGATTGGAGCTAGAATGACCTTTGACCTTGTCTTTTTCCAATTTGAATACTTCAAATGTATATCCAGAAATTTCCAGGTTTTGTTGTCCTTATAGTGTCTCTCTATGGAAATTAATATGGTGTGAATCTTAAACTCCATTTAGAGGCCAGGAAAGATTTGGAATTAGTTTATCTTTCCTATACCCTAAATTAGTTTAGACATGTCAGACTATTTCCACAAATCGGCTAAAATTTCCACAAATTAGTTTTGGAAGCAGTGAGTATTCCGGCTTTTCCATCCCTTTTCAGGGACCACTTTCAATTCCCAGACATCTTGCCGAGCCTGCCCTGTGGGGTCTCAGTACTATTTTCTGTCCTCAAAACCCTGAAAGAATTTTCCCCACATCACATTCCCTAGAGCTTTTCTGTAACACCGACTTAACAGTGTCAGTTATAAAATTCAGCTTCTCTGGCCTGCAACTTGTCTTGTTTTCTCACATTTTCATTAGGTCCCACACTTCCGTACAAGTTAATTCTTCTCATATCTCCAGCTTACCTTGAACCAAAGTGGTAGGTGATTAACTGCGATCCATAACAAATTAGAGCTAGGAGCTTGGGGTTGGCTTTAGACACTGGAACACCAAACAGAAAATAACATAGAAGCTCAGGTGGTTTTGCTGGCCTGACAAGGAGGATTTAGGGAGAGGCTACACCTTTGGGATAGAGGTGAGAGCCTGGGGACCAAAGCCTCACTCAGTGTATGTGGGATACCAGACTTGAGACACTTCAGTATCAGTTATGCTGCATCTCACCCAATAGTAGGGTAGAACATTCTCTGGTACACTCTGCTCTCGCCAGTCTTGGCTTGTAAAGTTTATAGAAACAGCTGGACTAATCTGAAAAAGGCAGTCTCATATTGTCAAAGTTTATTTTAATTTTTATTATCCAAAGAAAAAAATTCCTAGTTAAAAAGACAAAAGATAAGACATATTTCTATCTATATATATATTTTTAAGTTTATTTATTTATTTTGAGAGATAGAGTGTGAGCAGGGGAAGGGCAGGCAGAGAGAGAGGGAGAGAGATAATCCCAAGGAGGCTCTACACTGTGATCATGGATGGGGCCTGATGTGGGACTAGAATCCATGAACAGTGAGATCATGACTCGAGGCAATATCAAAAGTTGTACGCTTAACTGCCTGAGCCACTCAGGCACCCCTATATCTACAGATTTTCCTTTAACAGTGCTGTGTTATTCACAGGAAGGGTGCCTACTCCTGTGTGAATATCACCATCATCATCATGTTCATCAGCCTAACATTACATTTTTTAAAATTATTGAGAACATTCTGGATATTGTACTAAATATTTTAGATGTATTGCTTAGTTAGTTGTCTACCAACTCTGTAAGAAAAGTGAAGTTTTGGAAACTTGAATAAATTGTCCAAAGTTAAAATAGGTGAATAGTTGAATACCAAGCTGGTATTTAACTCAGGCCCTTTGAATAGAAAGCCTCTTGTTGGTAACCACTGCATTTCTAAAGTGATTTGAAATCACTCCCTGACATGCCCCATCCTTACTTTTCATTTTTGTTTTTAAGATGACTGTCTGCCATTTGGGTCTTCCAGATGCTGCTTTTGGCTGGATTGATAGATCTCTTCCTGAATTCCTCTCAGCTTCAGGTTATGGTGCACCCATCTGGCCTCCTGTTGACTTGGACACATTTCAGGATGTTCTTCTGGACTCATACCAAGCTGGTCTAGACCCAGAATCAGATTTCCCTACCTTTTACCCTTAGTTTGGACCTCTAGCCTATGTTGGACCTTGCACATCTGCCCTCTGGTTACCCTGGCCCATCTGCTATGGCCTAAACATTGACTCCGGCAGCTTTCATCCTAACCTGCTACCACCCCTGAGGTCCATGGATAATTGCTATAAATTCTCATTATGACTTATTAAATAAGAGTGAGCTAGCAGTGTTGTACTTTAAAGTGACAAAGTTTAGGTCTAAAAATACTTTTCACCAACGACACTTGCATTATTACATGTTCACGAGACAAAATGTGAAAAGGAAACTGATGCCAAGTAGTTAAAAGGAAATGCTTTTATCTGTGATTTCCTTTCCTCAGAACTTGATGTTTGGAATTCATAAATACCTGCTCCGTGAAAAGGAGTAGTCAATGTTACGACTGTGGCTTACTGGTCCCAACTGGCCTTCATTCCTAAAGACTAGAAACTCCAAAACCGAACAACAAGATACAGGTAGCATATGCATTACTTTAACTCATTCAGTTTGCCCAGAAGCTAAGACAGAGCTTTTAGATCTCAATTTTATACCTGGAAATTATATGTTTTACTTAGATGTTTATTCTGGACACAGAGTAATGTGTAGGGTTCAGCTCATCTCTCTCTATACTCCAGCACATCCACTTTTCAGCTGAGATTCTAAATAAATTAACCATCTTATCAGTGTCTCAGTTTTCTTGTCTGTAAAGTAGAACTAAAAGTAGTACCTATTTCATGGTGAGAATTAAATATCTACATTTCTTAGACAACCATCATGCACATCATTATTAATGTTTTGAATATCCATGTTTATTACTATTTATTAGTTATTATTATTTTGTTCATATCAATGTTTTATGCTCTAAACTCACAACATACTGCTCACTCAAAACCTTCAGTCATTGAAAAATCAACACATTTGACCTGAATATGTTCTCTTTTCTCTATACTGTTGACATCTTGCCTAAACATGCTTTCCCCCGCAATGTTTCCTCTTCTAGTAGAGAACTCCATGATTTATTCAATAGGTCATGTCAAAAGTTTGTCATTCTTGTCAGTTTCTTCTGCCTCAGTGAAACACCTCCAATCTGGTCATTCATCAAGTATTGTCCATTTTATTGTAATTAGGTCTTAAATCTATACATTTTTCTCATGTCTACTGCTACCATCCTTACCAACTACTAAAAGTGTGGTCTATGGCTAATGTCAGTCCATACACTGTTATTCTCAGGATATAAGCATTGAAATGTGGAGTAAACATTTAACAATTTTAAAGGAGATTTTTCATTGGGAGACATTCAAGCATATGATCATTTTTCTTCTAGTCTTTCACTTTTAAAAATGTGTTTGTTTATTTGAGAGCGAAAGAGAGTCAGGGAGGGATAATGGGAGAAGCACAGAGAGAGAGAGAGAGAGAATTCCAAGCAGACTCTACACTGTCAGCAAGAGCTGAATGCAGGGCTGGAAGTCACAAACTGTGAGATCATGACCTGAGCTGAAACTAAGAATCAGAAGCTTAACCTACCGAACCACCCGGGCACCCCTAGTCTTTTACTTTGTATTGTATTTTCCAAAAACATAGATCTTTGGTGAATTTGAAAAACAACCAAAAAAGCAAACAGAACCTAGGCTTATGTTACCCCTGCACATTGAGGAGCACTGATGGAGGGCTGTACCATCTGTTACTTGAACTACAGCAATGCTTCCTAATGTCTCCTCCCCTTCCCCCATTTACCCTCGTGATCCAGCTCTGACTGGATCTGGGGATTTTTTCAGATACAAATGGTTCTGTTATAATCATGGATCCCCTAAGTCTGCTCGATAATTTCTTTTTGATATTAGCAAGAAACCAAAACTGCCTTCAGCACATAATAAATGTTTGTTAAATATGTGTTGATCACTTATGTCCTAGGTTCCCCCATGCTCTCTTTGACTCTTTGTCCCACATCTTTTCTTTCTTTCTTTTCTTCCTCCTTCCTTTCCCTTTCTTTCTTTTCTTTCCCTTCCTTCCTTCCTTCCTTCCTTCCTTCCTTCCTTCCTTCCTCTTTCTTTCTTTCTTTCTTTCTTTCTTTCTTTTCTTTCTTTCTTTCTTTCTTTCTTTTTCTTTCTTTCTTTCTTTTTCTTCCTTCCTTCCTTCCTTCCTTCTTTCCTTCCTTCCTTCCTTCCTTCCTTCCTTCCTCTCTTTCTCTTTCTCTCTTTCTTTCCCTCCTTCCCTCCCTTCCTTCCTTCCTTCCTTCCTGTGAATCCCTTCGCTGACTGCCCTGGCATCATCCTCCATTTATTTGCTTTATTCTATCAAACTTGTATTGCTTCTGGAGGCTTCCCAGAAAGCTCTCCCAAATGTCAGAACTCGTGTTTACCAACTACCTGCCAAATCACCTCCCTTAACCAGTAGCTGCGAGTGACAGAGATAAGGATGCAGTAAGAAAATTTTGCCCTAGCATAGAGAAGCAGTCCTTAATATTTTACTTGTTTCACCATCTAGGGTATTAGAAGCAATCAGAAACACCTTAAAACTTTTTGAATTTATCCTTCTGTGTACTTTGGCACAGACAGAATGTATTTTAATAAGCACATGTAGCTACAGCTTATTTCCTCTTCCTATTGATTAGTTTATTTTTCACTGCATGTATATGAATACTGTGATCACAGTGGGAAATTGTGAAGATAATCATGTTTCTGCTCAAAAAATTCTGTGCAAGTAAATAATAGAAACTAATGTGTATTGCACATTTGCTTTACATCAGGCACTGTATGCGGATTGATTTATATACATTGTCTCATTCAATAAACACACTAAGCCTACTAGGTGGATAGTATTAGGGTTAGCACTTCACACATGAAGGGCCTGGTGCTTACTGAGATTCAGAGCAACACACTTTTGATTCATTTCAAAACTGCATTTGACAATACATTTGTTTTGCTGTCTTTTGGGCATCTGCATTAAGGGAAATAATGTAAGTGCAGGAAAAAAGTTGCAACTGCAGTGAGCTTCCAGCTTAGGAACAGATGAGCTTGATTGGAATTGCTGATGATGGGTTAAGGGGGCAGGAAGATTTGTGTCTCAATTTATTTGCTCACTAAATTAGCCATTCAGGTCTTTATACAAATGTCTGCCGCCCTCAGTATTCTACATCTTTCATGTTAAGGTGCTAAGACAAGAAAAATAATACCATATATAAGGGTAGGAAAAAGTTAATTTCACTGCGGCTCTCTTCTTTGTAGTGCAAGTTCCTTGATTTAAGATCTGAGGCACTTCAAAAGCATTGTGAACTTGGAGAAGTAATACATCAGCTAAAATCTAGAGGCTTAAGGCTTGCACTCCTTCACCCCATCAGGCTTTGTGTGATATGTAACAGAAAATGTCTTTTCATTAGTGCAGTTGATAAAGTTAAAACTTTTCTTGATTAATATTCTCTTGCGGAAATCAGTTACTGCCATGGATTTACACTGCAGATTTGCCATAGCAGTTCTAATTTCTTTTGTGCTAAGATTCAGCTGATACAGATTTTATTTAATAAGGATAATTGTTGTTGAAGGACTGAGTTGGTTAATATTCCTGAGGTATCTCTGCTTGCAGATCTAAAAAAACTTAGAATCTCCGATACTTGACAATGACCTTCAGTGATATCATGGGGATTTTTACAAGTCTCATTCAGGGAAGTGGTGCAGGGAACAGGCTGTTTCATTGTTGAAGGCAATGCAGTGTATAGCAAAGGTACATGCCAGATAAATGGATCAAATTCAGGGAAATAACATGAAAGTTTCAGATATTCTACTTGGGTTTTCAAATTGATACTTTGTAATAATATATCACTGAATATATTTAATTTCATGCATAAATCATGTTCTTTTATTTTAGCATTGGTGAATTAAGTATTTTCTGGAAGTAACTTTCTTATTGCTGTAAGGTAAATTAACCCTATCACAGTATCATTTGCTGCAAGGGGCAGCTAATTCGCAGGTGCTCCACAAGATTGGATTCATTTTCCACCATCGATCACTTGCTTTTCTCTTCATTGTCCTGTCCCGTAGAGAGAATCTTCTCTTTCTTGCTCTAATTTTGATCATTTCTTTTCATGGTTTCTTCTGAAGAAAGGTATATTTTTCCAAAGACAGATTTATAAAAGGAGGAGTGATTTGTTCTTCAAAGGGAAATTTTATTTTAAAACCAGTTATTCATAATATTTTTGAAGAATACCTCAAGCTTATGATCAGTTATTTTAAATCCTTAGAACTCTAACAATTAGAGCAGAAAGATATGTGCATTAGGCAGGAAAGCATGATTCCTTTTTGGCAAATTCAATCCAAATTAGATTTGTCTGATTTTATGGAATGTAATATTCTCAACGTGATTGTGTGTACT
This sequence comes from Crocuta crocuta, assembly GCF_008692635.1. Lineage (NCBI taxonomy): Eukaryota > Metazoa > Chordata > Mammalia > Carnivora > Hyaenidae > Crocuta > Crocuta crocuta. The sequence continues at coordinate 3,422,684 of NW_027527388.1, read as the reverse complement.
GTGTTTTCCAGGGAGGCTCAAATGTACTCTTTTGGGGAGGAGAAAATCTTACATTCACCTTTCAGTTTTTCCTTTTAATTAGGAATCAAGATTCATTAAAGAAAGTAACTTTTCTTTGGCACTCAGTATTTGAAGAGAAGTTCTTGAAGAAATGTTTACTATGTATTTTGAAGGCAAGCATCATTCTTGTGTTTGTACAGGCTGCCGTCTTTCCATCAGCCCACCCAGGTTGTAAGTTCATAATAAGTATATTCTCTTTTCACACTGAACTTTTTGAAATGCTATTTTTTCCTCAAAAGCAAATTATCTAAATCAACTGTCTGCAGTAATTGTACCCAGCCAAGAAGCTTCTTAGTGCTGATTATCAGTCCATTTTTGATTCAAATTTTTTTGACCCTCTTGAAAAACTGATGAAAGCAATGGACCCTGTTTCATGTTCATGTATGTAGACCATTTACATTTTTGGACAACAATGATAGGAAGCCCAAAAATCCTCTAGAGACTATCTTTGGACTCTAATTTAGAGCTGTCCTTTCAGGAGTTGTTCAGTCTAGAGTGTCCTAAGAACTCCATTCTGGAATATTATTCTAGAGACAATGAGGATTAACTAAAAGGGTATCCATTATTTATTAATTGGTGACATGTCAAATGACACCTGTAGCTACCATTTACTGAACACCTACTATGTAGCAGATATACCTGTTTCATGCACATTATCTTTTTTAAAATTCTCTCAACATTTCCTGTAAATTGCCAGTATTACCCATATTTAAAAGTTATGGAAATGAGGGCACCTGGGTGGCTTAGTTGGTTAAGTGTCTGATTTTGGCTCAAGTCATGGTCTCATGGTTTGTGAGTTTGAGCCTTACATCTGGCTGTCAGCTCAGGGGCTGCTTCAGATCCTCTGTCCCCTTCTCTCTCTGGCCCTCCCCCATTCATGCTATCTTTCTCTCTCTAAATAAACATTAAAATATTAAAAAAAATAAAGGTTATGAAAACAGAGTTTCAAAGGTATTTAGGACGCTTGTGTACAGTCATGCAGTTAGAATGTCTTCAGTTGCAAGAAAGCATGCAGAGTAATGGGAATATTTTTTTCTAGCGTCTAAGACTGATTAGGACTGTTTTTTCCTCACGGCAAGAAGTCTGTACATAAGTAATGCTGGTTTTACGCCAGATCCTCATTGTGTTGGGGTTCTGAATCAGCATGCCAGCTATGCTTTTGACTGCCCTCTCACTCTAAGCAAGAAAGCTTTCCAAACCAGAAGAAAGGGGGCTTTCCTTGAGGAGGATGATCATTTTTAGAACTTATTCATTGTATTATAGTTGGGTTACCTGTCCATCCTCAAACTAGGAGATAGATTGGAAAAATGGATATTTGTATTATCTATCGTTAGTAGTTCTAAACCAAGGGTGATTTTATCCCTCAAGCAACATTTGGCCATGTCTGGAGATGTTTTTGTTTGTCAAAACTTTGAAGGTGGGGGTGCTATTGGCAAGTACCAAATCAGTTTTCACAAATCATATGCTATAGTATTTTATTTTCTCTTCCAGTGTCTCACTTGAGTAATCAATCTCTCTCTTTTTTTTTTAATAGATTCCACTTTTAGTTAGTGCTGAATATCTGATCTTAAATTTCTCTGGCATCTTATAGAAATGTAAATCTTCGATTAAGACTGGAGTTTATTGCCTAAGCAAAATTTTTGTACCTAAAATATAATGAAAAGATTTTGTTATAAAAGTGCATAATAAGGCTCATTATAATTTTGTTAAATGTAATTAATTTGTATTAAATTAGAGAAAATATGCAGAATATGTATTTTGTTTTACCATATACAACTTCCCCATGTTCAACTTAGAATACAGGTTTTACCTGATCATGTGTTAGCTTTACTGAAGTATATTATTTTTAAAACTTCTTTTTTTTTTTGGTGTATTCAGGGAGAAGTAGTTGCCTTGGTACAGCTGTAGTGACCGTGACTAAAATAAAATTGAAAAATGAAGGATATGGAGAATAGCGGATTCTTAGGGCAATGCAACTACTGTGCATGAAACTATAATGGTAGATTCAGGTTATTAAAAATCTGTTCACACCCATAGAATGTACACCTTTGAGAGTGAACTGTGATGTTAACTAAGTACTGTGGGTGATAAAGATGTGTCAGTGTAGGTTCATCCATTGTTACAGATGTGCCACTCTGGTGGGGGATGTTGTCAGTGGGGAAGCTTGTAAGTGCTTGAGTACAGAGGGCATGTCTCGGTACCTTCTGCTACTCAATTATGCTGTGAACCTGAAACTGCTCTAAAAATCAAAGTGTATTAAAAATTAAGGATCAATAATAGCTCATCCAATAAAATATTGGAAATGAGGGTGGGTGTGTGGAGACATATTGCTTATTATTTAATCCTGAGTTTCAGAAAAGGTGACCTTTTATGTTAAGGTGTTATTGAGAATCGGCTATAGATAATGAATACTAGACAAATGCAGAGGGCCTGTGACCTTCTGATCTTATTATATTATAAAGGAACACTGGGGCACCTGGATGGCTCAGTGGGTTAAGCCCGACTTCAGCTCAGGTCACGATCTCACAGTTTGTGGGTTTGAGTCTCACATTGGGCTTAGAGCCTGGAGCCTGCCCCAGATTCTGTGTTTCCCTCTCTATCTGCTCCTCCCCCACTGGTTCTCTCTCTCTCTCTCTCTCTCTCTCTCAGAAGTAAATAAACATTAAAATTTTCTTAAAAAGAAAGGAGCATTGCTGGTCATAAAAATGTAATTTTTGTTTGTTTTCAACTTAAATTATATGTTATTGAAATATTTCTGACTCACTTGTTTTTTTTTATCAAGTATCCTAAAATTTTTTCAGTAATAGCACTGAATCTCATACTTCCCATTCTTGTTTTTCTATCCCTCAGCCACTTTAGTTAATTCACAATGTTTTTGGCCATAGGAAATAAAATGGGGCTGTTCATGAGACAAAGATTAAATATGTGAATTCCTGAAGTTGTATGTATATGTGCCTGATGGACAAGTGCATGAATGGCTGATTTCGTTGACCTTATTGATGGTGATTTATTTACATGGCATCTTGTTAAGGGATTTAAAAAGACTAGTGTCTCTCCTTTTTGAGCAATCATAAAAATGAAACAAAGAAATTATAAGAAAAAAGAAGACAGACCTAATCTTCTAACCCTATCATCTTTGCTACAAATCCCTTGCTTTGTTCTCTTACATCATGTCTTCCTGCTTTCTTCTTTGTGTCAGTGTGTCGTAACAGCAGAATGTTTTCTGAGGTCCCCTCTATAGCAGGTGCATTTGTTAGGATTCATTTAACGATTACAATCCTAGGAGATGGGTACAGTTATTCACTCTATGATACAGATGAACTAACAGAAGCAGGAAAAGGAACTTGCTCAAGTTAGTTCACTGGCAGTTACCTGATAGGGCTGGAATTTGAAACAGAATGAGGTTTGGGGTGAGACCTTTTTACCATTATGTTATGAAAATGAAACATTTGATAGGTTACCTCTTTCACCTCTTTCTCATCCCCTGCAGTTGGCCAGTCAAGAAATGCTATTAATTTGACCTTTGAAAAGATTCAAATTTCCCTCCTTTAATCCCTCATTCCGTTAGCCCATCCTCAGTTTTCTTATTTTTCACCTGAACTGTTTATTAGTAGAGTGTCAATGTGTGTCCTTCCTTCCATCATCTGTTTTCTCCAGTCTGTGCTACTTGCTGTGGATCTTAAAGTATAGCTCAAATCTTGTCATGATTACCCACAGTACTCAGCATCTCACCTCCAACCTCAAAAATCTTGCCCCAGATTTGCCCTGTCCCCAAATATCTGCCCCAAATAAACCTACCAGTCTCATGCTCCACCATACTTTTTCAGATTCCTGAAATGTGTTACTCCTGTTTCTTGAAGTTGTGCTTTCTTTTCTGACTCTTTGCTTCCACTGGTTATTTCTTTACCTCATTTCATTCTCTCTCCACATTGTAGATCGTGCTTGAAATACAAAAGGAACTCAACAAATATTTGCTTGTCAAAGAAATAAAAATTGAGCAGAAATGCCCTGTTCTCCGTGAAGTGTCCCCGGAGACTCTCTCTGTGAAGTCACATGGATATTTTCTCCCTTTTGTGAATTCCCATGGAACTAATGGCACTCGCCATTTATAAAATGTTGGTATTTTCTTCAGAAAGCAAGAGAGGCAGGAGATTTGCTGGTAAACACTAGAGTATCCTTAAATTATACTTTATTATTTTAAGTAGCTCTGGTAAAAGATAAAAATATTGTAATTGCAGAAGATGTGAAATTTGCTTTCTGGTTTGATCACTAACTTTTAGAGTTTCCTCTGCTTTGATTTTTTTTTTACAATCAATAAAATATATCCAATAATATTTTTATCGCAAGGCTATTGTGAAGGTTAAAGAGAAGATTAAATGAAACATTTTACAAGTTGTAAAGTGCTATATACTCTCAAAGGAATGCTGGTATTCTCAAATTCAAAATTTTATTAACATTCTTGAAGGCCATCTGTAGGCCGGGTACTTCACATGTTTGATTTCATCGTATCCTTCCAATAGCTTCATATTACTGTTCTTATTTTACAAATGTGTACTGTAAAATCAAGTGACTAACTCAAAATCGCAAGGCTAGGAAATTTAAGAACTCACATTAAAATCAGTCCCCTTATTTCAAATCCCTCATTCTTTCCACTGTCTGTAGTGATGCCTTCACCTGGCAAACGTTCACAGCAGTGGAGGGTAGAGGTCCAGAGCATGCTCTCTCAAGCCAGTAGTGCCTGAGATCAAAGCCAAGATTTACCATTTAAGAGCTGAGTGACCTTGTTCATAACCTAAGACCTCGCTCTTAACCTATCTGAGCATCAGCTTTCTTATTTGTGAGATGGGTGTAAGAGTGGTAATTTCTCCATAAGGTATTGTATTTAAGGAGTTCCCATGTGAATCTTAGGTCTCATTCTCTAGTAGAGCTTGAGGCAGAGTTTATTGTGCACATGGCTTATTGAGAGAGGGATCTGAAAGAAAGTAAAGAGGGAAGGAGGAAAGCGTTGGGGTGGGGTGTTGGGGGGCAAGCTAAGAAAAGAGGTTCTCTCAGCAGCAGCCTGATCCTCCTGGGAGTGGTGAACTACAAATTACACCACAGATCTGCTGCTGCCTTAGGCAAGAGGTGGCCTTTTGTACTGTGTTGGTCTTTGGCTGCAGCTTGCTCCACGGAGGTGAAGGCGCATAAAGGCCCAGGCTTCCTCCTATAAGGGCAATGTTTAGAAGAATAGGTCAGCTTTGAGCAGTTTGCAGCCAACGTGTGTGTCAGCTGGGTGCTGGGTGCCCAGAGCTACTAAAGCAGTTCCGGGCAGCACACCAACAGAATTCACTGCAATGTACAAAGTGCTTACAACTGTATCTGGCTCATTGTACCCTGCCAATAAAAGTTAGCTTTCATTACATTATTTTGCTCATAAGTCTTCTCACATTGTTTCATATATTTAGGTTTGGCTTTCTAACCAGAATGTAAGTTCCTTAAGGTCAGAGACCAATTCTAATTCTACCTACTGTGCCGCTCACCTGCAGCTATAAATTGATGCATTGTGATGGCTGTCTAGCAGCTCTGATTTATGTCTGGCACTGAGGGTTGGACCTCAGCCTGCTTGCTTTTTTCCCCCCTTACCCGATGCCTGCTTTTTATTACAAAATATAATAATAAATTAGAATCGCTTCTCTTTTTGGGGGGGAGGATCTCCCCTTACAGAGGTATGTGTTAAAGGATATAATTGTATTTTTATCTGTACCAGACACATTTTCAGCTAACTTTGTGCTCAACACAATTCCCCCAAATTTGTTATTTTATTTGTGAACTGAGTTTGTCAATATTTAAAGTGAACGTTATTAGACAAGGCAGACATACTCTTATTTTTGCCAATGCAGGCTTGTTCTGGAATAATTACTTTTTAATATCTAAAGCAATTCAATTGATCAGAATATCGATCCCATTCTCATTTTTGATCATTGTGCCATTGATTTAACATTATCACTGGCTTACCAAGCAGGGTAGAATACGAGGTGTCTTGTGCATTCATCTTTGTTAAAAGATAAATGCACGAGACAGGCTTTAAAAGCTTTTTAAAGTGCAAGATGCTGGAACTGCATTTTCAATCTGCATTCTCTCCTGCTGTTTTATGGAATTTATTGAAAATGTGCCTCTTAGAGGTCAGATCATTTCTTTCTTCAAGTGGGAAAAAAAGATATAAGTAATATATTAAAAGGCCTCTAGGATAATATCAAGAAATTAGAACAACCTCATTCTATATTCAGACGCCCCTTCTCTCTTGAACATTATGACTCATCAAAAATAAGAATCACAATTCATCTGTTTCTAGCTCACTTCAGACTTTTGCATTTTTAGGTTTTATTGGAACCAAGCACATAGGATGCCTTCTCTCTCTCTCTCTCTCTCTCTCCATTTTTCCCCTCTGTCCCCTCAGTCTCCTCCCATCAGGTAATTTAGAAGGCTATAGATTGAATGAAAAATTTTAAGAAATCCCGTTTTATCTAATTTGAAATCTATTAATTAATTTTGTTCTCAATTCTTCAGTTCTCAAACACTTTAACGTATTATTCTTTATTAGTAAAATGTTCTCTACAGACTATATTCAAAATATATATCATTTATATTATACTCTCTATTAAGTGTAATACTCTTAATAATTGATGTCTAGAAAAAAGTTCAGGTCATTGGAAAAAAATGACAGTATTCTTTTAAAATAAGAAAGTAAATGGACTAAAGTATTATTTTAGTTTTCTAATCTATAGATATGCTACAATAGATCTTTTTATGAGTAAAAGTATATATCTGTCTAGCTATCTATATACACGTACATACACATATGTATTAATTTATTCAGGGCTGAGTGCTGCCCCTTGTTTGTACTTCTAATCTAGAGCAAAGTTCTTAATCATTTCTGGTCACAGTTTGACAAAAATATTTCCACCTTTTTTTGATTGCCTTTCTTACGGTTTGAAGTGTTTCAGCAAGTCTTCCCTAAACACGAACAGTTTGCTTTCATCTTTGCAGGGAAAGTCCCCTTTCATTTACTCTAATTAATTGTTAATAGATTGTTCTCTCTTAGTTATTAAAAAGTAATGGTAATGATTCAAGAGCCACTTGGGAAAGGATCCTGTTTTTAAGTGGTACAGATGAGGCAAGTATGAGAAGTTTATAGATCAAATAGAAGTAGCAAAACTCCTCTTCGGGTAGATGGACACACTGGGAGTTTGTTGGGAGCTTTATAAAGCACTGCTTGAAGGAGACCTAGCTGGTTGATGGGAAAAAGTTACAAACAGAGATGAGTTTCATGAGGAATATACTAAAGCAGCTGTAATGGGATATTAAAATGGATTCCTTTCTGTCTCACTTTTGTCACGAAGACCTAAGACTGAGAAAAATGGTTGCCAAGTGCCTGCAAGACTAATTGGTAGCTGTGGTTAAGAAGATCTTGCCAAACTGCCTTGTGAGGTTTATGACTTCTCTCAGGGATGTGTAGAACAGGGCTAAGGACTGGTCAGGAGGGCAACAGAGCTAATGCATAGATTTCTTTGGATGCATGCTTTGAACTTTGGAGCATTTCTTCCTCTTCTCTCTGAGGTACTTTCATTTACATTAAATCCAGTGTGAAGAGATTCACGGGGGCGTTTTAAAGAGCTTAATACTTTTCCTTTGGTGTTTGAGGGATACAAAGGAATATTTTCATACATATCTGAGAAATCTTAAGAAGTTGTGTCAGTCAACTTAAGACAGTAGAGTTTTGAGAGAAAGAGGGGAGGGAGGAGGAGAGAATGGAGAGAGAGAGAGAGAGAGAGAACAAACACCTGTGCTGGAGGTGAGAGAACACAGGAGAGAGAATGAGAGAGAGGTAGATTCAGGTTTGCTTTGGAATTGAGCCCAAAATAGCTGTGTAGGGAGAGGATGCAAGAGTTCTCCCTGAGCCAAGTGGATCTGGGGAAAGGTGGACTGAGGTCTTGAGATTGCCTGAGTCCTGGGTGGGAAGGAGGAAGTGACCCAACAGAGCTGTGCTGCTGCCTGAGGCCCAAATATGGAGGGAGGGCCATTGGAATGACTTCCCAGGGGAGCTCTTTACATCAGGGCCATTGCAGAAGAGCTAAAAACCCATGGAGACGAAGAGTCAGTTCTGAATGCCCTCTTTCAAGCCAGAGGAACCAAACATTAGACCACCACCTAGTAGCACCTAATTCTTTCTTTCCTGGGGTCTATCTAACTCTCAAATGGTTGACAAGAACAATTTCAAGGTGGAGGGAGGAGCTGACAATGAAGAACAATCATGTCCTCCATATTTCACACTCCCATAAGTTTACTACTGGTTTGGAGTACCATCTTATTGGTGGTAGAAAAAGCTCCAAATTAAATGAGCTTGAATTTTTGATTATTACATCAATTTGGAGTTATTATTAGCAGAACAAGGTGTTCTTTTGAATCAAAGTACCTGGAACACTGTTTAACCTAGCTGAGATTTCACTGAGGGGAAAAGATAGATTTGATCTATAGAGTGAATAGGAAGACACAGTGGGAAAAGATAATCAAGTGACTTTGTGAGCTTACTCTATTGAGTTCAGTTCATTCAATAACATGATTACACAAATGTGAATGATTTAAATTTAGAGCCAGGGTTAAGAGAGTAGGAATGAAAAAGTAAATATGGACAACATAGAAATCATGAGTTGACAGCAGATGACAGTGATTAATGCTTGATATGTTCCAGGAAATCACTCATTTAATTTTACAGGCATGTAATGTAGGGGCCATAATCCCCATTAAAAAAAAAGAAAAAAGAAAAAAAAAAAAGAGGAGACTGATACACAAAAATATTCTGCCTACACCTGCACAGTTGTGACTTCTTTTTTAAACTCAGCCTGTGCTAATAACTATTACCTGGTACTACCACTTATTTAAAAAAAATAATCAGCAGTATTAGGTAAAGAGCAGATATCATGACAAAGGCAGAGAGAATCCACAACGACTCAAAGGTTTAGAGCTAGTTTGGACAAATAAACATCAATGGTATCACCGTAAGCTAGAAAATGAGGAAAAAATGAATGTAGGAGTGGAAATGAACAATTTGGTATTTTTTTAAACATTTAAAAATATTATGTATTTATTTTGGGGGAGAGAGAAAGCAAGTGCATATATGTCAAGGAGGGAGAGAGAAAATCCCAAGCAGGCTCTGCGCTATCAGAGAACCATGAAATCATGACCTGAGCTAAAACCAAGAGTTGGAGGCTTAGCTGACTGAGCCACCCAGGTGCCCCAAAAAGTTTTTTTTTTTAATGTTTTATTTATTCTGAGAGAGAGAGAGAGAGAGAGAGAGCCAGCGTGAGCAGGGGAGGGTCAGAGAGAGAATGAGATACAGAATCGTAAGCAGGCTCCAGGCTCTGAGCTAGCTGTCAGCACAGAGCCTGATGCGGGGCTTGAATCCACGAACCGTGTGATCATGACGTGAATCGAAGTCGGACGCTTAACCGGCTGAGCCACCCAGGTGCCCCCAAAACATTTGGTTTAAAACATCATTTCTTCAAAGGCATTGAGGGACAGGCGTCTTGTAGGAAGCAGAAAGGTAGAACTAAGATGCATAATGGCAGAGCTGGAGATGCACTGGTACAGAATGTCCCTATGAAAGTGATTGTCATTTATTCCAGGGTGTCCACTCTTGCTTTGGGCTACATTCCCCTTGCCCATCTCTTAGATGATTCTCATGTACTTTGCACTCAAGTTTATAACACATATCTCTGTTAAGTGAATTTCCTAAAAGATCCTGAGTTCTTTGAGGGCAGAGCCTGTGTTATATTCACCTTTTTATCACCAGGTCTTAGTAGAGTGCCTGTCATCTAGTAGATAATTAAGACCTGGTGAATAAATGAGAGCGTAGACTAACAAATGAAAGTGAAATAGTGAGTGGGGTGATCTCATTCAGGAAGATAATAAAGAAAATAAAGAGGCTCCAACACTGAATTTTAGGAGCTGCCACCAGAGATGAAGTAGTAAAGGATACAAAAATAAATGGCAGAGATCAAATGGGGAGAAAAATCCAGGAAAAGGAATATGGAAGGAACCTCCAAAAGAGTCCTGTAATGCCATGAGCTTCAGAGAAGTCAGGGAGAATGTGGGCCCCAAATACCACATGACTCTATGAGAAATTGGTCATTTGTGATTTTCAGGAGTACAGGTAGTATGGAAGAGTGGAGACAGGAATTAAGAAACTCTTAGAAAGGGGAGCATGAAAACAACATAGTAGAATGAAAAAAATAACATCAGTTGGTAAAAGCAATACAGAAAATAACAGAAAGGTACCTAGGAGTAGTGTATCAGTCAAATGAAGGATTATTTACTAGTTTATTTGTTGATTATTTACAGAGGGAGAAATAAACATATTTCAACACAGAGGGAAAGAGCCATTGTTACAGAGGGTAATGAAGACGCTGCTGGGAAAAGAGTTAAGTCACACCAGTGAGGATTTATTCTTTCTAGTCTGGCTTATTTTTGGTCCTGCATATTACCTAGTAGAGAGGCAAACCGGAGCAGAGCTAAGGCTTGTGAGTAGTGTTAAGTGAGCTCAGTAGTGGGTATTTGTCATATTTTGTCATTTGGCATCTTTTAATGACTTTCTCTGTTTTGTTAATTCCGTACATCAGAAGACAGCGCTCACCAACCCAGACTCTGTGGCAGCTGGATTCAAGGCATATTATAATCTAGAGTCATGAATCGCACACTTAAGTTCAGGGAATGTGTATGGTGCTGTCCTTAAACAGTCAAAGTTGAGGAGGTGTCACTTTTGAGCTACATCAGGCTAATGATTGTATAGGGATCATGTTCTGGGCTCAGTGGCTGTGAAGCAAGATGCGATCCCTTTGCCAGAGGGCTGTGGAAACATGCTTGCTGGCATTTCTGCAGGGCGGCTTACCTATAGCTTCCAATTGTTGACCGATTGAGAGAGCTTGTGTACCCCATCCTCCATGGTCTTTCATTCCTTTTCTGCTTGAACTAGAGTGTTCACCAGTATGTACATAATTTTCTCTGTCTTAAGCTCCAGAATCTTGAAATACACAGCCAGGTGATAGTCACTCAGACCCACTCCATTAACTGTTAAGTCAGCAATCCTTTCCCTAGCTTCCACTCCAAGTACTGGTAGTGATAGAATTGGGAATTAAGAAATTTAGAAATACATGGGAAATTTAGGGCCAAGGGGATAATATGTGTGAAGTGATTTTTAGTTGATAAACATTTCACTTAATGAAGAATCTAAATAAATATTAATAGTGATTGTATAAATTTTGGTTTACTATTCTTCGTTTGCTAGAAACTTTTCAAGATCTTCCTCTTCCATATTGATGGGATATAATTTATTTTTCTTACTTGTGCATACTAAAAGCCTGTGTTTCTTTGTTTTGCTTCTAGTTACACATCAGAATGTCTCAAGGCTTCTAATCTTTTTTTTTACATGTAAGTATTAACTTCTGTGTCACGTGTGTTGCCTATTAGGACTATCCTGGAGGAACCCTTGTTTTCAGAAACAAAGTGTAGTTTGGATGCTTCAGATACAAAGAACTTGGATAACACTTATTAAAATACTTGCATATTCCAGATGGCTATTTTATAAGCCCTTCCTCAATGTACAGTGTTATCCTATTTCAACATTGCTTACAGAGCCTCTGTAGCCAGATGCTATCATTCCCTATAGACATGGCTCTGTCTTTTTTAATAAAGGTAGAAGTGTGCATCTGGGACCAGTTTTTCCTTGCATTTTATTTATTTATTTTTCTCTTTCAAAGTTTTATCTCAGTGACCCTTTCTTTTCCTCCATGATTTACTTATCTTGTAGCTCATCTTACTTCCTCCATGTAGTTTTGTCTTTTAAAAATAATTCCCAGGAGAAATAAATGAAAGAGTGACTTAATGAACTCTGGCATAATCATGAGTGTGTAATAATGGTGTGTGTGTATGTAATCAAGTATATGTATAAGTCTGTGTCTGTGCCTATATCTGTGTCTATACATCTGTATAAACAGTGGGGTTCTGGTACAAACTTCTAATTCCTTTTCACTCAAGAATTGTTGAATATCAAACCAAGCAAAGCTAGGAAAATACTTCAGGTTTGCTTTAGCCTGGACTCATTCTTCTAGTGTGTGAAAATCTGATGCTCTTCCTCTGATTATCCCACCTTATGCTCACACTACCCCTGTCCATAAGAAATGTCACTTCCTTGTCACACTGTCTGCAGGAAATGTTTGGTTGTCTCTTATGCATTCACTCAAATGTCATAAAGAACACATTTGATAAAAATCACAATGTTCCATTGCTATTTCTTTTAAAGCACTGATTTGGAATTTTAAATTTTTGTTAGAATCCATAGAATAAGACAATTATTTGAACCTTGAGACAATAAAAATAGAATTATGTGGGGAGTCTGGCTGGCTCAGTCAGAGGAGCATGTGTAACTCTTGAGCTCAGGGTTTTGAGTTTGAGTCCCAAATTGGATGTAGAGATTACTCAAAAAATAATTCAAAAAAATTGTTTTAATTATAAATGTAATATAATTTAATTAATAATTGTTTCAAAAATAATTCAAAAAGGTAGTTATTTAGAAATTACTTCTTATTTGGAACAAAATGTGATTTTTTATATGAAAATTGATATCAAAATCTGTATTTCAAGGACCTCAGGTGTGGGAATTAGGAGAAGTTGAAATAAATCCTTTTTCCATGATGACAGCATCAATATTTAAATAACTTTGTATATATCAAGAACTCATAACCAAGGACCATAGAATAAGAAAGTCTTCTGATGAATTTTAAAGGGTGTATAAGTCCACTGAACCTGTATGATACATATATAGTCTTTCTTTTTTTTGGGAGAGGGTTCATAGCTTTCATTATATTTTTCTATGAATACATATCTCAAAAAAGTTATGAATCTATAATATGTGCCATAATGATTCCCCAAAGTATCTTTCTATAGCTAATTTTATCCAAAATATCTGGATTTTTTGTTGGGCCCTAGAGAATCTCAATACACAAAACAAAAAGCTATAACTTTTTTATATCTTTCCTCTTTCCCCTCCCATTGTTAGATGTTCTGATGGAGAGAGAGAGAGAGCTGGAAATGCATTCTTGGTAAAAATATTCGTCAATGTTGTGATGTAATGCTTGGTTTTTCAGCCAATTGCTTTTATTTTCTGCCCTTGTATAATAAGAGTGATAACATATCCCTCACTTTTCATTGGAAGTATATCTACTACTTGGGTATGAATATAAAATAGATCATCATGAAAAATAATATAGATTTCATACTTCCTGTGTATATACCAATTTAACATACATACAGGTTTCGGTCGTTCAGAAAGTTATTTTTACAAATATTCTTATACCCAATCTCTGTAGGTTTTGTAGTACTAGTTTTATAATTTATTATTTTAATCACTATATTCAATATAGTATTGCAAACAGACTACCTGAATTATATAAAGGGAATCAAACTTAGTGATCTCTTACTATGGTTTAAATACTGAGTTAGATATTTTATGTATATGATCTCATTAATTATTTCTAAAAGTCCTATGGTAGGTTATTGTTTCTCTTATATTAGAAATGAAGCAACAAATTCAGAGAGTCAAAATTATTGTCCTATATGACATTTCTGCAAGTTTGAAATATTTGAAAACTAAATTGAATTGGTTTTTTTCATTAAAGTATTTTGAATGCAGTTTATTTAAATATGAAAGCCAGCAAAAAGATACTCATTGAACCTTCTTTATATTTTCCAGAATTAGTAATTAACTGAAGCTTAATATGTTATAATACAATTGTGAAAGAATAAGAGCTTTTATGAGTGAGGGTTTAATTTGCAGTCATCAATTATTTTAAGGTATAGGATCACCAATTAATGAATTCCAAGTTTTCTCTTTTTTCTCCAAGTTTTGCCTTACACTGCAGAATATTGCAGTGGTGCTACTGAAATTTCAAACTTTGGGTGTGTGTGTGCTAAGGCTGCCTATGGTTTGCAAAGAGTTCACGTACGTTTTTTTATCCTATTAGGGAGAGAAGAACAATTGTTTCATGGAGCAGGTAAGAGGAAGATATTACTGGAAAGGGTATTTGAAGAATGAAGCTGTGAATGGCATTTTGCCTTTGCTTTCAGTGGTGTTGGTGACATCAGAAAGAGCAAGAATAGCATTGACTAATTTTATCTCCTAGTTCACAGTTTTTATCATGTATCTTTTTTGTTTGCTATTCTGCGACATCAGTGAATTATACTTCTGCACCTTTTTCTGGGTAATTACAGAGTAAATGCAAGTTAGATTATGAGAGCTATTATAATCTTGTCAGTATGTTTGGCTAAAGTCTTTTTATTTAATGCTTTTTGTGTGTGTGTGTGTGTGTGACGACTTTTCAAAGGACTGCATCTTTTAAATATTGTTATTCTTCATTGACCTAATGATGGAGTGAAACACCAAAAAATTAGACTATTTGGAAAATAGTAAAAAATATTTTTTGAGATTTAAAAAAAATTATCACCGAACTGCAGTGAGTAATATTCTTTTATAGTTTCACAAAGACTTATAAGTGTTTTTTCCTGTTAATGATCTAAAGTTATAGGCAGCTATCTATATTCAGATATCTAAGTGCATTTGAGGAGCTCATGCCAAAATTGATTGACAATTGTTAGTTACAGAGTTTTGAAGAGTACCAGGGTCACCTGGGTGGCTCAGTTAGTTGAGTGTCTGACTCTTGATTTTGCCTCAGGTCATGATCTCACAGTTTGGGGTTCAAGCCTTTAGTTGAGCACAGGGCTTGCTTGGGATTCTCTCTTACCCTTTCTCTCTGTCCCTCCCCAACTCACATGCTTTCTCTTCCTCTCAAAATAAATAAATAAACTTTAAAAAATAGAATATCAAACATACTTTTAAGCTGAGTATCTCAGATAGTAACTCAGCTCAAATAACAACCTACATTTATTAATATTGTTGTGCCCAATTCGTGAGGCCCCAGAGATCACCAAGGAGCCAACACAGATGCAAGTACAAAAGGGTCTTTATTACAAGCCCGAGCAGGGGCTCACCCATCTACCGGTGTCATGGCAGCAAGGTGAAGCGAAGAACAATAGCAAACAGGGTTTTTAAGGAGTAAGGGATGGGGGTGTTACAGTACGTATAGCATCATCACATAAGCACCAATTACAGTTGTACAGCACCCATGGTAACAGCTTTGACAGTTCAGTATCTGTGAGGTGTTCATTACTTATGGTGGGGCCCAAACATGACTTTTGAGAATCCTTTGAAAATGACCAATTATGAGGTGAGTTCAAAGGGCCCACGTGGGGTTCAGGCAAGAGGTGAGAAATTGGCTAGTTTGTATAAAATAACTGTTTGCAGTTCCCAGCCTTGACTCAGACCATAGGAATGTTTTTTTGATTAGCTGATCTGAGGGCGGTCTGAGGATGGCTTTAGCCTTGAACAATCTGAGGCTTTTCCTGGAACTGGGGCTACGTGCAGCCCGAGGTTGCTCTTAATGGAGGACTTAATTTTAGGCTCTTCAATATCACATATAGCAGCAAGCACTATGATAGGTCCTGGGTGAGGAGAGAAACTTAGCACTTACTTAAGAGGAGTTTATATGCTAAGGACACTGGAGGTACAGAGGAAATCAGTTTAAGCTAATTTAGGGGTGATCAGATAGACTATTGGATTTCAAATAGAGCTCCCCACATGTTTAAGTTATTGTAGAATAGGTGGAGGCTTTGCTACCTTGCTCTTTTTCCCTTACGTGACTCTAATCTACAATGTCATTGATGTCATCTGCTTTACGTATTGAATTTTCTTTATATATTGGGTCAACTGAGTAAGAGTTTAAATCTAGAGATTGATGGCTAACATTACTAAACCACTGATTCTGATGATAGTAAGGAGTGCTCTGAGTTACAGAAGAAAACCTCAAATTCTTTTTCATTTTTAATTTTTTTTAACATTCATTATATTTTGAGAGAGAGCACATGTGAGCATGCACAAGCGTGGGGAGCAAAGAGAGAGGAAGTCACAGAATCTGAAGAAGGCTCCAGGCTCTGAGCTGTTAGCACAGAGCCTGAAGTGGGGCTCAAATCTTTGAAACGTGAGATCATGACCTGAGCCCATGTCAGACACTCAAATGACCAAGCCACCCAGGCACCCAAATTCTTTTTCATTTTTAAAAATAAAGCTGTACTATAATGAACCCTTTTGTATATCTATCCTTACATACTGGTGCTTTTATTTCTACAAGACAAATCTTAGATATTGGATTGTTAGAATGAAGGGCATGTCTCTTTTGAATTTTAACAGATGCTACAGGATTACATATGCAACAATATATGAGAATACTTCTTACATTCTGATTCCTTTCAGCATTAGGTATTATCTTTTTTATGTAATTCATATTTTCCTGACGTCTATAAAAACTGGGAATATTTTAATATATTTACCTGCCATTTGGCTTCGCTCTTCTGTGAATTGTCAACTCATATCCTTTTCATTTATGTCTTTTAGGTTGTTAAGCTTTTGTAACCAATTTTGCAGCATTATAGATATTTAGTCATTTATCACTCATCTACATTACATTATTTTCTAAACTGGCATATTTCTATCGACCTTAATATATTTTTGTTGAAAAATATTTTTATAATCTATGTGTTTTGTTTCTTGGTATGGAAAGATCTTTTCAATGCGTAGGTTGTAAATTGTCTAAATTTTCTTTTTAATATTTTTATTGGGTGTACATTTTTTGAATGTTTAAGTAATTTCGATTTTGTTTTCTTTTATAAATAGCAGTGTGTTCTAAAGTTACAGTTCACATCCATGATGATTACCTCCTCAAAACACCATTAGTTAGTCATTAACCCCTCAAAAAAAAAAAAAACTGAAAAAAAAACCCCTACCTTCCATCATAGCAACTTCTCAAATTTATGTCTTTAAACATTTTTGAGAATCTATCTTGATGAAACCAATGTGAGCAGACTCTATAGTCATTATTGCATAAATAAAATCCTCATAAAATTTCATGACAGAATTATCTCAAGCGGAAATATGTTTACTGGCTTGGAGAAAGATAAGAGATAGATATATTCCTACCAGTTCTAATTTTCTGTGCTTCCATAGTGCTACCTGAATTTATCTTGTTACACTGTATCAGAATAATTAGTTTATACTATGAATTCTCCCAGAGCTAAGTTATAGTCTTATATTCTTTGTATCCATAGTACCCAGAACAATATCTGAAGCATAGTGGGAATATAGTAGATATTTGTTGACTAAATTAAGAAATTAAAATTTAATCAGTAGCAAGATTTGATACCAATAATAGTAGACTAACTTTTATCTAAGAATCTTGAAGTCAACAATTATAAACTCTGATCAAATTAGGAAGAATGCATAGTTGAAGGCACTGGAGAGTGACTGAAGCAGACAGCAATTGGAAGGGAGCTGAGACTTGACACGAGGGTATTACATGGGTAAAATTTTAAATTACATAGATATTTATCTTATGGAGGCTAGAACTGAAGCGAAACCTTCAATATTAATGACTTTTGGAGTTTAAGGCTCCTAGGACAGCTGAAAACTAAGGAGGAAAATACTGGAAATGAGGGGCCCATAGAAAGGACTCTTCTGAAATTTGTTTGTAGCTTCCACCTATATCTGTTCAAACATTCAAGGAACACTCTAACTTACTGACAAAAAGCAACAGTTGGGAGGTTTAAAGAAATGGGCAAATATATCAGCTGTTGCCCCCAGTAAAAAGAAGAAGGTTTGGAATTTGAATATATTCAGTTTCACTGACTGATAAGAAAGAAACACTGTATAGTGTGATAATAGAATCCAGAGTCTTGTCAGTGTATTATAAGAATGCCTAATATGCAATCAAACATCTTTAGACATAGGAAAAAAATGAGAAAATGTCACTTATACTCAAGAAAAAAATCAGTGAATACAAACATCATGGGTGAAAAAGAGGTTAGAATTAGCAATAAATAATTTTAAAATCTAGAGATTTGTAGGTTCTACAAATGTGTTCAAAGACTTAAAGGAAAATATACTTCCAATGATAAAACAGATTGGGAGGATTTTGGCAGACAGATAAAAATTATAAAAAAGAACCAAATGGAAAACATAGAACTGAGAAGTACAAAACTGATCATAGAAAATGTACTGTTTGGCACTACTTATAAAATGGAGACAGCAGAAGAGAGGACCAGTGAACCTGAAGATAAGTCAAAATATATCATCCAACCTGACATAGAGTAATTGTTAGTAAGAACAGACAAAAAGGAAGTAATGTTACAGATGTAAGTAAACCTTCAGCTGTCTTGATTGTATTTATATTTATAGAACCTGACATCCTAAGTATTTATAACATACATACTTAGTAAGAAAGGAGCTTTCACCAAGATAGTCCATATTTTCGGGTCTGAAATTTCAATATCTTACAAAAGACTGAAATCTTATACATATGATCTATAACCAAAACAAAAAATATATATATCTACAATAATATATTTGAGGGACACCTGGGTGGCTCAGTTTGGTTTGAGTGTCCAACTCTTGATTTTGGCTCAGGTTGTGATCTCACTGTTCATGAAACAAGGCCTTTATTGGGCTCAGCATAGACAGTGCAGGCTATGCTTGGGATTCTCTCTCTCCTTCTCTCTCTGCCTCTCCCCTGCTCTCTCTTTCTCTTTCAAAATAAATAAATATTAAAAAATAAGATATTTGGAACTTTTTTATGGTTGGAGATTAAATACCATGCTTATAAATAACATATGAATCAAAAATATTAAAAAAGGAAATTAGAGAAATTTCTAACTAAATGATAATGAAAATTCAATATATCACCATATGGAGGGAATTACTAAATCATTACTTACAGGGAAGTTTATGACATTTAATTAAGTTTAAAATCTATTACCAAAATCTCCAACTTAAGAAGCTAGAAAGAGAAGAGCAAATTAAACTCAAAATAGAAAAAAAAATAATAAGAGAAAAACTTAATGAATCAATGCTAGTGGGAGTCTAAAATAGTATAAATGGCGTGGGAAACAATGTGACAGTTTCTCATAAAGTTACCATTATATACCTTAGCACTTGGCAAATGCATTTTTAGGTGCAGATAGTTCTGCTCTAATGCTTTTTGAAAAAATGCAAATTTGATTCACTGAAATTTGTATATTAGGAAACAATTTGGACATAATACATGTATTTCACTTGTTTATGTGCAGTTTTGTCCATGATAACACTAAATATAGAAAACATTAAGTTCAGCTGAACTAACCGGTGTGTAAATATATAAGCACACATATACACACATCTCAAACATGTATCAGCTACTTCACAGTTCATTGATGTGTTATGAGCCACATCCATCTGTATTTGGTGTTACAGCTTTTCTTCTTAATTTACATAACCCTCCTTCCACCAAAATAAATCTCAAAGTGCAACCGTTCCAATGCTCACTTCTACAAACCAACGTCATCGTTTTCAGGGTAAAATGCCATACTTATTATAGTATTTGTATTCTTAACAATTAAATGTGCATACAATGTATAACTGTTTTCATAATGTTTCTCTCTTTTTATGCTTTACTGACAGAAATTTTGAATGTTGTGCCCCAATCTCATTATCCCAATAAGCCCTGTGTTCTTTTATTGCCCAATTTTTCATAGCATGGTAATGTTTAAGAACACATATGTGACATTATAGCAGAACTGATTATATTCATCTAATAAAAATTACAATAAATAATCACACAGAGAGACTTTCAAAAATGTCATAGAAACTTTATAATGGTTAAAAAAATTGAAATATCTAAAATGTTTAACCACAGGATAATGGATAAAAGAAAATGAGGTATATTTATATAGATAGCAATACTCTGTGTGTTTTATTTTTATTACTGTATCAAAATAATACAGTGGTTAAATAAAATAACATTCATATATCTCATAGATATCAGGATGAGCAAAGCATGTTAGACACAAAGTAGACATGAATTACCACCGCAGGCAAAGCTAATTATGCTGCACAATGGGAGTGGGATTGTATGGGAAAGGTGCCAAACCAAACAACCTTATGGGGTAATGGTCATGTTCCCCATCTTATGAGGGTGTGACAATTACGTGGGAATGTGTATTTGCCAAAACTCACTAAGCTATATATTTAAGATGGGTGCAGTTTTCTGCATGGATGTTTTACTACCGCTGCCACTCACACGCATGAAAGGACCATAATAAATTTTGGGTCTTAGTTTGCAGGTTTGTTTTTTGCAGGATATAGATTAATAATACTGAAACTGTTATCTATGTAGCCTAGACTTGAGAAAATGAGTAATTATTTTGAGAAAAATTGGAGTTATGTTTCTCAATCAAAAGAGAGTTACAAAAATGAAAAAAGTTGAAGATAAGAATGGAACTTGTGCTTTTGAGTTGGATTTGGATTTATCAATATGAACTACATACACTACAGACATATACACAGTATATATACTTATCTATATCTGTATCTGTATCTAAATATATTAGATATAGGTAAATTGAGAAGTAATAGGTTGAGATATAGAAAAATTGAGAAATAATTACAGACATATATGTATGACTTAGCATATATATCCTAGCACTGTCTGCTGAGCTAGCTTAGAAGGAAGGGCATACTGGTAACTGTGAGCTCACCTAATGACCAGATCTTGGTTTTTAAATGCCATTCACCAATAAAAAGTATTGTGGTTCCTGGATGAATTGGCTTATTTCAGGGTTGGAATGAGGAAAGTACAAGCTAATCATGGAACATTATCTTGCATAAGAAAGAGAGATGGTAACATATAAAAGGGATATTGGGGTCAACCTCAAAGGCCTTCATTAACCAACTATAAGAAATTTATAATCACAATCAGTAATGATAGCAATGGGAGTATCAGTGGAATTATATATAATGATAATGAAGTAAATGACAAATGAAAAAATAAAGTGTATTAGTAATGATAGTAATGAATAATATATGAACCCACATTGATGTATTAAATAAATGAATAAAGCAATAAATATGAAAGGAAAGGTATTCTTTATCATAGGAAGTCAATTAATAATTATGAAAAAGACAGAAGATCAATGAATATTATGATTAGTGGGTTAAAATTTGGGAAGGAACAGGATATTTCCATTGTCTGAAAGCATATCCCCCACTCAAATTACTTCTTAATTACAAACAGAAAAACAGCAATGTTATAGTACAAAAATTTTGTGTACAGCACCTTAGACAATCAAAGTTAATGTCACTACATTGGTAAAAACTACTATCAAGTGTCTCCTAATGTGATACACTGTGATATTTCCCTTAAGAATGCACAACCCAGGGGTGCCTGGGTGGCTTAGTTGGTTAAGCGTCCGACTTTCGCTTAGGTCATGATCTCACGGTTTGTGGGTTCGAGCCCCGTGTCAGGCTCTGTGCTGACTGCCAGCTCAGAGCCTGGAGCCTGTTTCAGTCTGTGACTCCCTCTCTCTCTGACCCTCCCCTGCTCACGCTGTCTCTCTCTCTGTCTCCTAGAAATAAATAAACATTTAAAAAAAAAAAAAAAAGAATGCACAACATATACCTAGACTTGAGGAGACTTTAGACAAGACTAAATTGAGAGATACTCTGTAAAATCATTGGCTTGTATTCTTTTAAAATACCCAAAGTCAAGAAAGACAAAACCTGAGGATTTCTTCTATTTTAAAGACTAAGGAGATATGTCAGTGAAACATAATTCATGGTCTAAATTGGGTCCTGAACCAGGAACACAAAAAGTTCAAAAGTTATTGCTAGGGGTACCTGGCTGGCTCAGTCAGTAAAGCATGTAAACTCTTGATCTCAGGGTTGTGAGTTCAAGCCCCGTGTTCAGTGTAGAGATTACTTAAAAATAAAATCTTAAAAAAAAAACAAAACAAAAAACAAAAAGTTATTGTTATTGTTGAGACATTGCAAATTTTAACATAGACTGGTTTAGAAAATATTTCCTGATTTTTGGTAATTGTCCTGTGAGTACATAAAAGTACTTACTTTTGGAAAATACACAAAATACACAATGAAATATTTACAAATAAAAGAGCAAGATATCTCCAATAAACTCTCAAATGGTACAGGAAAAGAAAAGTGTGTATTCCTGTGTTTACTGAAAATAGTAAAACAATAAATGGGATAAATGGTAGAATTGTTGAATCTGAGTAAAACTATGTGACACTTCCTTGTATTATTCAATATAAATTTTCTAAATTTAAAATTATATAAAAATTAGAGACACCAAAATCAAACCAGGGACAATAGACATAAAAACAAATGTATTATTTCTTTTATAAAGCCAGTGACCTGCCAGTGAGTTTCAAATAATAATTATTCGCTAATAAGATTGAGCGTGATCCGTGGTAGCCACTAAAAGCAAATGAGCAATGAGTGAGCTGGGGGTGCTTCTTTGGACGGCTGTGAAATGCAGTGATGATGCTATATTAAACAGCCCTTTTATTTCCCAGGTGTGAATTATGTCTGTCAAATAAAACCATTTGTTTTTCAATAGGTTTTTATTAATTTTTTTTTATTTAAAATGCAATCTCATTCTTGGTTAAATTGAATAAGGGGAATATAAACCTAAGATGCAGCTTATAAGGGTCGTCTAATACCAGATGATTTGATGCAATGTCTTCATTTTAACTGCAGCCTCGCCTGGTTTGGAATCACCCACTGTCAGGGTTGAAAAGGACCTTAAAAGGTTATTTTGTGACCCTCCCCATTCAATGCTTAAATTTCCTGTTCACCTTCCTTCCACATAAAACATGTTAATATTTTTCTAAACATATTATTTCGAAAAAGTAAGAACTTTTCGAATGTGTTTAGATGAGTGTGAAGAGTGCTCTGTTTTTAATAGACACCCGCCAGCCCCTGAAGTACTTAATAAAAATATTTTCCTTCACAAAAGCACATTCCATTTTCCTAAGAAAATGAAAATGTATCGGTAGGGCAACACTTAAGGAAACCATTTATAAGACATCTCCTTTAATACTGCATTATGACTATCAGGGATTTTTGTTTAGACAGTCTAGCCTGGACAGGCTTTCTCTTTGTTTTATATTAAAAGTAAACTTGTATGTAATTATTTTTGGTCTAGGTTTTTATCTAGAGACAACTGTGTTAAAAAAAAAAAAGACAATTGTGTTGGATTTAAATTTAACATCATTTCTTCACAATATTATTTTGTTATGGAGACTGGAGTGCTTGAGACACTTGTTTCTGGGGTATTTTAAATCTCCTTAGTTGTCTGAGTGTTTAGTTGTTTGTCAAATTGAGAGTCTAAATTGTATGAAGAATTTTCATCAGAAATTAAAAATGTATGAAGTAATAGTTAAGAACTGGGTATCAGGATCTGGTTGAAGTCTTCTAGATCATCAGTATTTGTATCACTATACCTCTATATTTCCTCCTCTTTTGAATTAAGCATGCCAAATCCAAATTCTGTTTTATATTTTAAAGTAGAAAGAGTAGCTAATGAGTTCAAGACCCTTTTCCTCCTTCAACCACATTCATATTCTTTCTCTGATATTTTAATAAAGAAGACTGCCCACAATGTTAACTTTACAATTCAGACCATAGGTATTTTGATTAAATACATGAGCTTATCTGTGGTATTTCCAGACTTGTGATTCTCCCTCTTGTTTTTTTAAAAAAAATTGTTCTCTGTCTATATATCACATTTTCCTAGTGTCTTCCTTTTTCCTTAGAAAAAGGATCCAAAATCATTTATCTTTAAATAAAATTAACAATTATGTAAAGTGATTTATACTTTAGGGCATTATACATTTCAATGAGGTCAAAAGTTTAAAGTAAAATTATATGTCCTTTCAGCCATCAATTAGTAGATGGGGCAAATAATTTTGGTATCAGATATTATCCTTTTCCTTCTGAACTTCCAGACTCATACAGACTTATTACAGTTTATTCTGCTTTTGAAAAAAAAATACCAGGAAAAATCACATAATCAAACTAATTCACGGTTCATTTAAGTAGTTGGCACTTGGAGATGTCCAGTGTAGGTCTTTGTCAGATAAACTTTTCAAAAATGTATTCTGATTTTCATACACAGGATATGCGAATATACTTTTTTATTGAAAGATCCAGACATTTCAGAAATATGGAATAAAATATCTAAGTTTTATTAAAATCTCCCTACTTTTCTCTTACCCATGGATAATTTGATATTCAAATTTGAGGACATTTCCAATATATTTACTTGCATGCATTCTTTTACATATGCAATTATTTTAAAATATGAATTGGGACATACTTTTCATAAAGCTCTGCAACTTTTTCATATAAAAATGTTTAAGAGATCTGTCCATGTTATTAAAGATGTAGAGTATTCCGTATTAAGAATGTGCATAAATCTTTTTAACAACTTCTCTGAGGCAGGCATTAAGATACAACCTAGACCACCACAAATAGACCTGTAATCAAAAAGAAAGGAAAAAGAAAAGAAAAGAGAAAAAAGGAAAGATTTTATGAGCTTGCTGCAGCTAGAGAGGATGCACCTGAGAGCATTTGTAGGCTATTTTGAAAGAAAGGGGTAAGCCTATTGTTTTTAGGTGTTTAATTTTTGAATATATATGAAATGATCTTATATCTTTTTATAGAATATAATATATGCACATTCATGAACACTTATACATAAATGTGTGAATTACCTTATTATAAGTTATTAATTCTTCTGTGTCCTTTTTGGTCTCCTTGAGGATTGTGTTTTATTTTTACTTCATTGATTTCCACCTATGGGTGACTTGCTCCTTGGATATATTAAACTCAGTAGCATTGCTAGGCAATGTCATAATGCTGATCATTGGGTATACATATTTCCACAAGATGTTATTGCCTTTGATATGCACATTAATATTTTTTTCTATTTCTAAAAATATTGTTTCCTATCTTTGAAAATTTTATGTTTCAGTTTTTCCATTATTGTAATTTGCAGTTCATAGATTTATGAATCTGTTAATACTTTTGTGAACTGTTTAGTGAGTTATTTAATCTATCTGAGCTGATTGTAAATAATGGAAGTTAGATCCTGTTCTTTTTAATAACCATATTGAATGTTTCCTTTTCAAGTTCTCTGGTGTTTTGTAAAACTGCTAAAGGGGTACCTGGGTGTCTCAGTCAGTTAAGCATCTGATTCTTGATTTCAGCTCAGGTCATAATCTCATGGTTTTGTGGACTGAAGCCCCTGAATTGTCTCTGTGCTGATAGCGTGGAGCCTGCTTGGGGTTCTGTGTCTCTCCCTCTCTCTCTGCCCTCTGCCCCTCACACTGTGTCTCTCAAAAATAAACTTTAAAAAAAAGTTAAAAAAGTAAAGTTTAAAATCAGAAACTGGTATTGCCGTTTTTTTATTTACCAATTATTTTCCCCTTTAATCAGTAATGTCAAAGCTTTTATTAATGCACTTCTTAATATTAATAATACTACTAGTATAACCTTTCATATATTGAGTTTACTATATTGATTATGAGGTATTATCCTTTAATTGCACTTATAGTTAATTTATTATTATTTTTAGTTGAATGTGTGATTACTCAACTATTTTTTTTAGATGGTATATTTAACAGCTTTTCTCTCCATCTTTTTTTCTGTTCTGAATGTATTCATAGACATAGGAATTATCTGTTCATTTTGAGTTCAGTGAAATCCATTTGTAACCTGGGCCGGTTTTTAGTTTTATTTTAATTTAATTTATTTTATTTTAATTTTACTTTTTAATAAGGGAAAAAACTTTTTACTTTTTTAAACCTTCTTAAATGGATATACAACTATTCAAGTTAGATGCTAGTGATTTTTTTTCTTTCTTTTTAAGTCCAGAAATTTTACCGGTATGTGGCTCATATTGATGACCCCAGATCGGCTTTTCTGAGACATGATGTAATGTTCCAATGTATATATTCAGATCAGCTTTTATCTCTGGAAATTAAAAAAATAATATTTAAAAAACTATTTTAAAATATTTTAAAATTCCATTTGCTCCATGTTTTTCCTCGACTGTCATTTCTTTTGAGTCTTGTTTATTTTGAG
The DNA here is from genome assembly GCF_008692635.1 of Crocuta crocuta. NCBI lineage: Eukaryota > Metazoa > Chordata > Mammalia > Carnivora > Hyaenidae > Crocuta > Crocuta crocuta. The sequence goes on along the minus strand of NW_027527388.1, from coordinate 3,396,511 downwards.
TTTTATTATCTCTTCTTCCTCCATGTGATCCTAGATGTCTTCATTTGTTCATTCATTTGTTCCTTCCTACCTTCCTTCCTTCCTTCCTTCCTTCCTTCCTTCCTTCCTTCCTTCCTCCCCCCTCCCTCCTGCTCTCTCTCTCTCTCTCTTTCTCTCTATCTGAGAAATTTAGTGCCTCACAATCCTGGAAGTTAGATGTCTGATATCAAGGAGTCTGCAGGACCCTACTTGCACTCTGGGACTCTGGGTAGAATTCTTGTCTGCTTGTTTCTAGCTGTTGTCATTGGTAGGCAGTCCTCACTATTCCTTGGCTTGTAGCTACAGCAGTTCAAGTTCTGCCTCCATCTTCACATGGAGCACTTCCTGAACGTCTTCACATCATCTCCCTCTCTTGTGTGTCTGTCTCTCTTTCACTCATATTGCATTAGGGCCCACCTCAGTCTCATTTTTACCTTGATTACCTTTTAAAGATTGTTTCCAAATAAGGTTATGTTGCAAGGTACTGGTGGTTAGGACTTCAGTGTATCTTTTTGGGAACATAATTCAACCCATAACACATGGCACAGTTGACAATAAAAAGAGGGAGATTAAGGCACCTGGGGTCAGTCAGTTGATCATCTGATTCTTGATTTCTGCTCAGGTCATGATCTCAAAGTTTGTGGGATTGAGACCTATGCTGTCAATGAAGAGCCTGCTTGGGATTTTCTCTCTTTCTCCCTCCCTCTCTCTGCCCCTCCCCTGTTCTCTCTCTCTCAAAGAAATAAACTAAAAAAAAAAAAAAAATTATACACATGGGCCTAATCTAATATATGAGCCTTTTAAAACAGATAACAGTATCTATAATTGTTACAGCTTCCTGGTGGATTTTCCCTTTCATCATTACATAGTGTTCCCATTCATTTCTTGAGATAGTTTCTGTCTTAGTCTTTATGTGATGTATCCCTTGTCTCTTTTGGTTACCATTTGCATTTAATTTCTTTTTCTTTTACTTTCAGAATGTTTGTGCCCTTATATTTAAAGTAAGTTTCTTATAGACGGCACATAGTTGGATGTTATTAGTACTTTTTAAATTTATTCAGCCTTTCTGTCTTAGAATTAGGGACTGAAATCCATTTAAACTAAATTAATATTTCTAGAGAAGGATTTACTATCCCCATTGTCTTGTTTTTGTTGTCTCATTGTTCTTTTGTTTATCTTTCCCTGTCTTGCTGCCTTCTGTGTTTTGTTGACATTTTAAAATTTGTCACCATTTGATTATTTCGTGTGTGTGTGTATGTGTGTGTGTGTGTGTGTGTGTGTAACTTACGTAGGTATTTTTTGTGTGTATGTTGTTACCTTTAAGCTTAAACAAATACAGTTTAAAAAGTCGATTTTGAACTGATAACAAGTTCCATCACGTACAAACTCTATACTTAACTTCTTCCCTTTTTTTGCCCCTTTTTATTATCAATTCCTATTTTGTGTCTTTTAACATATTTTAATTTTTAAGTATTTTTTAGGTTTATTTATTTAGAGAGAGTGGAGAAGTGAGTACTGGAGAGGCAGAGAGAGAGAGAGAGGGATAAAGAGAGAATCCCAAGCAGGCCTGCCTGCACTGTTAGTGCAGATTTTGATATGGGCTCAAACCCACAAACCCTGAGATCATGACTTGAGCCAAAACCAAGAATTGAACACTTAACCAACTGAGCCACCCAGGTGAGCCTAACATCTTTAAGTTATAGTTATCTCTAAGACTCTTGTTGTTGAACTTCTTTATAAAAATTAAAAGTATTTACCCATCACCATTACATTAATATTCCTTCTTTAGCTATTTCTCTTTTACCTGTGAGTTTCATACTTTATTATTCTATCCTATTGTTGTTTAATGCCCTTTCATTTCAACTTGAAGAACTCCCTTTAGCATTTTTAAATGTTTAGTTTTGAGAAAGAGAGAGAGCGTGAGTGGGGGAGGTGCAGAGAGAAAGGGGAACAGAGGATTCAGGAGGCTCTCCAGACAACAGAGAGCCCCATGAAGGACTCAAATTCATGTACCCTACCTTGAGATCATGACCTGGGCCAAAGCTGGTCACTCATCCCACTGATGCACCCAGGCATTTCTCCCTTTAGCATTTTTTATGACTGATCTAGTGTTGATTAATTTCCTCAGCTTTTGATTATTTGAGATATTCTCCTTCATTTTTGAAGGACAGTTTTATCAGGTGTAGTATTCTTGCTTGGTGGGTTTGTTGCCCCCCCTTTCAGCACTTTGCATATATGATTCCATTCTCTTCTGGCCTACAAGATTTCTACTGAAAGTCTGTTTATTATCTTATGGAGAGCTTCCCTTATGTGTGACAAATTGCTCTTTTTTTTCTGGCTTCAAAATTCTTTATCTTTTGATAATGATTATGATACATGGTGTGCAATTTGAATTCATTATATTTTGAATCCTTTAAGTTCTGTGGATCTGGATGTTAATTTCCCTTTCCCACATTTGGGAAATTTTTAGCCATATTCCTTTAAATAAGGAATAAAGAACTTTCTGGTCCTTTCTGTATCTCTTTTCCTTCTGAGACTCCCATAATGAATGCTTTTGTCTTTTACTGATGTCCTTTAAGTTCCTTAAATTCTTTCTCTTTTTTTCTTTCTTTTAAAGTTTTTACTCTTCTGTCTGAATTATTTACAATGACCTGTCTTTAAGTTTGCCATTTCTTTTTTCTGCCTAAGATAGTCTGTTGTTGAACCTCTTTGGTGAATTTTTTAGTTCATTTACTGTGTTCTTTAGCTCTGTGATTTCTATTTGACCCTATTTTATATTTTCTGTTTCTTAAAATTCTTACTTTGTTCATGTATTATTCTTTTGAATTCAGAGAGTATTTATGACAGTTATTTTAAATTTTCTCAGGAAATCGTGTAACTCCATTTCATTAGAATCAATTTTTTGAAACCTATCTTGTTGCTTTGTTTGGAACCTCTTAGCCTGACTCTTCATTTTTCTTGCCTTTCTGTGTTGGTGTTTGTATATTAGACAAGGCAGGCACCTTTCACAATCTTTATAGACTTGCTTTGTACAGGAGAAGCATCACATTTGTTAGGCCAGCTAAAAACTCTGGGGCTTCTGTCAGTTCTTTCTCTCCCCAGGGAGAAGCAGGTGGGTGTGGTTTTTGTCTGTTCAGTTTGTGCTAAGCTGGGGGTGGGAGGGAGAGCTATAGCGTCTCTCAGTCCAAACTGCCATCTCCATTATTCTCCCTGCAGCTAGACTATGCTGGACCTGTCAGAGCTCTAAGACTAGCAAGATAGATACCTCATAGCGATTGGGGTGTTAGCTGTATGTATAAGGTCTTTCTCACCTCACAGGGAAGCTTGGAGCTGGGCTTTTTTTGTCTGCTTGCTCTGTGGTGAACAGGGAATGGGAGAAAGGTCTATCTATGGTGTCTGTCAGTCTGTGTCACCAACTTCATTCCTCCTCAAGTGGCTAAACTCTGCCTTTCCGATCAGAGATCCCAAACTGGCAAGACAAAATCCAACATACTGGGGAATGCCTTCAGAAAAGTTAGTAATTGAGGGGCGCCTGGGTGCCTCAGTCAGTTAAGTGTCTGACTTTGAATCAGGTCATGATCTCGCGGTTTGTGGATTCAAACCCTATGTCAGGCTCTGTGCTGACAGCTTGGAGCTTGGAGCCTGTTTCAGATTCTGCGTCTCCTTCTCTCTCTGCCCCTCCCCAACCCATGCTTTCTCTCTCACACAAAAATAAATAAAAATTTAAAAAAAAGAAAAAAAAAAAAAGAAAAGTTGGTCATTGAATGCACAAATCAACTCCTTCTCTCCCCTGAAAAAAGTCTGGGTGTTGGGGGTCTCTTCCTGATTGTATGGTGTTATGTCAGCGGTATGAACTCTGGTGAGAATGTGTCCCAAATCTTCCTAACAGCTTTGGTGAGTTGATGAGTCTGGTCTCACATTTGCCTTTCAGTTTCTGGATTTCTACTTTTTTTTCCCTTTTTTTTTTTAAATTCAGAATTCCTTGTTTATGTGAGGAAGGTGGGTACAGTTCATCCTGTTGCACCATCTTGTTGTCTTTCTCTCCTCTGCTGCTTCTGCTGGGATCTTCATTTCTATGATAGTATATTTTTACATTGCTATGAACTCATGTTTTTACTTATTTATTTTAGTTTTGTTGTTTCACTGTATCTTTTCTAAACTTTTGCTGTATGCTCAGAGAAATTCTGTTTTTTGAAAAGGTGTTTTGTTATTTAAATGTTACTTTGTCATGTTGTATTTGATCACAATTTTTATCTCTGCTGTGGAAATAAGTTTTTCTTGTGTTACTCAATTGAAATTTCTTTCTTGTACTACTTGTAGTTTTCCTTTGTGCTACAACTATGTATAAGACCCTGTGCTATTTCTTTTTGAATTTTATGCATATTTTATTGAAGATAATTCTTAGACAAATATTTTCAGGAGGGTCATATGGGGATCAGAGTAGAGCCATGTTTTATACTACCAGATTTTTTTTTCTGGTTTCTAATGAGGTTTATTTTGTATCCTGGGATAGGTGTGAGTAAATTCTTTTGGTTCTTATATTCAGCTGGCCCATGGAGATGAGAAGCAGAGAACAATACTCTGCTTGCTGACATACTGCTTCCTGCAGACATGTCTTGCCTCTGCAGTTCCTCATTCAAGTTGACCTCCCTGGCGTCAGCTTGTTGCCAGTCAAGGTCCAGGAATCTTCTGCCACCAGTTTGGCCTTATTTTGTAAATGACAGATTGCTGGATTTCTGTCATAGTATATGCCACCTACTTTGGAAAGCTATACTTTTTTGGCTTTATCGGAGATCTACAACTTCAATATCCTCCTGCAGTATCTTTCTGCTCTCTTCTCTGACCTTCATTGTGTGTAGGCTTATAGATAGCTTCTGGCTGCACAGAAATTGAAGTCTATCTTTCTATTATATTTCACTTCACATTGTGATATCTAAGGAGAAAATAAGGAAACAAAATCTTTGTTTTATTGTGTAACAATAGGACATTAAAATTTTAAATTTTAAAAAGTGTGTATAATATACCCTCCTGGATAAAATGTATTTAGTGCTTCTCTAACCACTGGATACATAGATTACATGCAGTTATTCCCACTCCTACATCACATTCTGGAGAATTACTCTCTAGTTAAATTGTTTTAAGTTGAATAAGAAGACTAAAGACCATGAATACTTAAGAATAAATATAAATTGACAAATTGTAAAAAATATACACCAATTTATGAATCTACCTGTAATATATAAAGGTCCGTAATCTCCATTCCTTAATGTACACCAAGTATTTTTATATCTTGAAATATTTTTCCTAATTTCAAATAAAAATACTACCTTGGATTTGATATACATTCCTTTAGTTACCAAAAGAGATAGAGCAATTTTTCATATTTTAGTGGAATATTTGCATTTTCCTTTGGGAATTGACTTTTTAAATCTTTTGCCTTCATTTTTCTTTTCTCATTTTAATCTGTAACATTTTAAGACTTTTTCTATTAAGAATATTAAGACTTTGCCGCCTAGGGGCGCCTGGGTGGCTTAGTCGGTTAAGCGTCCGACTTTCGCTTAGGTCATGATCTCGTGGTTCGTGGGTTCGAGCCCCGCGTCGGGCTCTGTGCTGACTGCCAGCTCAGAGCCTGGAGCCTGTTTCAGTCTGTGACTCCCTCTCTCTCTGACCCTCCCCTGCTCGCGCTGTCTCTCTCTCTGTCTCTCTCCTAGAAATAAATAAAAAACATTAAAAAAAAATTAAAAAAAAAAAAGACTTTGCCGTCTATATTGAAAGTAATTTTTCCACAGGGTTTATCATTTACATCTGAATTTTATGTTTATTCATTATTTCCTTTTAAAAACTTAGTCGTCTGTTGATCTTTTCTTTTAAGCTTTTTGTATTGATTTTATGCTGAGATCGGATATCATTGATGAAAATTAAATGGGCTCTTACATTTATGTTTTTTCTAGTATATTTATGGTGTTCTTAAAAACTACTTATATCTTTAACTCATCTGAATTAAACATTATCTGTTTATGCATCTGTAATATTTATTTAACCTACTAACAGTTATGAGTTGTGTTCATAGTAGCCTAAAACAGAAAATTCTCCCACTTTAGCTGTTGTATATTACATATCCTATCAATTGTAGTTGTATTTCATCTTTTCGCTAGATTACAAAAACATGAACAAATAAAACAAAAGCAAATAATTGAAGTTTTCACCAGGTAATAAAAGCCTTCTCTCTAAAATACTAATTTCAGCGTCCATACTTTGATACTGATTTTTTAAATGGATTTATCCTACAGGTCATTGACACAGGTTGAAAAGCAAAGCATTCTAATATGGTTTCAACCTTCTTGGCCCCCTGCTGGTTTTGCCGACTGCAATTTACTACCTTGTTTATGGTCTCTTACACTCCACCAGATTTACCAGATACATGTGGATCACCAGGCTCACTACTTTTCCAGACATTAACAGTGCTTGTAGATCTGATGTGGTTGTTAAAGCTTTTCTATGAACTGGTAAAGATGTCCTGTACATTCTATATAACATAGACCTAGCTTTAAAATATTCTTCCAGCAAAAGTGACTTCAAAAAGACATTACATTCTGACTTAGTGCAGTCAGGAGGAGGAAATTCACAGTTAAGGATCAAACTTGCAAGACTCAAGCACAATAGGACACAGAGCAGATAGCATTAAGGTGGCACCCCATTGAGACTAGGTGTGGGAGGCTTTGAGCCTTGACTGTAAACTTGTGTTGACTTTGCTCAGAACCTACATTTTTATTTCGGGAGTCTTTTGATGTGAATTTTATTTCTTATTTTATCCAATTTAAATTAATAGAAAACCTTGCTGTGCTATGCCTAAAGCCTCTTGTATATCTGTCTAGGTTCAATGGAGCTAAACCTGTGATTCTTTTATTTTATTTTTAATTTATAATGCTTGAGGACATTCCTGTGTATTACTCGTTTCAAGATTCTAAGGCCTTTATGGGGTGCCTGGGTGGCTTAGTCGGTTAAGCGTCCGACTTTCGCTTAGGTCATGATCTCGCGGTTCGTGGGTTCGAGCCCCGCGTCGGGCTCTGTGCTGACTGCCAGCTCAGAGCCTGGAGCCTGTTTCAGTCTGTGACTCCCTCTCTCTCTGACCCTCCCCTGCTCACACTGTCTCTCTCTCTCTCCTAGAAATAAATAAAGATATTTAAAAAAAAAAAAAAAAGATTCTAAGGCCTTTAGGAGAATCTCCCTAAAGACTCATGCTTGCAAAAAGATGACCACTTGTTTCCCCCCAACGCAGGATTTTCTGGAAGGCCTGTGTTGTCTCACTAGATGCTTAGTTTAGATGTAATTACTCCATGTTTGACTTTGTTGTAATCTGACCTCTGTTCACTCTCCTGCAGAGAGATCCCTCTGTCCGCCCACGTAACCAGCTCCACTGTTGTCTTCACTCACTTTTGACTTATGTGTTAATTATTCAGTGACTTGATTACATACCTGGCTTGTGTTCTCCATCCTTGTGACCCTAACACGTGACTAGAGTTTCTTCTACCAGCTAGATTTCTTTCTTTCACCAAATCCTGTCTATTGCCTGGGAACACTTTTTCTTCTTTTCCAAGAAGTTCTAGTCAGAAATCTTGGCCCCTGTGACTTAACCATGGTTCTAGGGGCTTGTCTCACCCCAGCATTTTAGGCCATTTTGCCTGCCTAGTAATTTAAACAATGTTTTCAAATGGTTTCAGATCTACACACATCAGACTACTAAATTCTTCAAGGATAATAATGAGTCACTGAGGCAGTTTCAAAAATGTTTAACAGTCTGATGGAAATTTTAATTTCATAAATTTCAGTTAAGTACCCATTGACCCAAAGTTCTAATTATTTTCTTTTTGTTTAGGAAAATACGAGACAAAAGTTATTACCTTCTATAATTTAGTATAGACAAACATTCTGAAAATAAGTATCATTTGGCCAGTGGAGGAGATAAATATTAAAAGGATTTCTAATTATATTTAAAATATTTGTATCCACTACTCTCTAGAATCAATGGTGACATTTATCAGTTTAACTCTATAATTATGACTTAAATGGATTATCATATGTTGTCTAAGGTTACTTCTCTCGGGTTTTCTTGTTTGTTTGTTTTTTCTTCCTCGCTTCTGAGAAATTGAACTTTAAGTCCTCTGTACTTTTCAAAAGAAGTTACATATGCTTTGGGAACTCATATGTTCGTCCCTTTGACAGCTGCTTGCCTATTAGAAAAAAATCAGTGGACCCTGGGTGGCTCTGTCAATTAAAGTGTCTGACTCTTGATATTGCTCAGGTCATGATCTCATGGGTCATGAGCCATGTGGGCTCTGTGTTTACAGTGTGGAACCTGCTTGGGAGTTTCTCTCTCCCTCTCATTCTGCCCCTCCCCCACTTGTGCTCACTCTTCTCTCTCTCTCTGTCTCTCAAAATAAATCAACAAATAAACATCAAAAAATCATTCATATAGTTAAATGTATGTGTATTTAAGGCTCAGGGCCAAGAGGACCCTGAAGACTTAGGAAAATTAGAAAAGTAAATAGGATCTGTCTACTACTTTAATAGGTGAAGACCAGGTAAGGAGAGCAAAGATTGGCTGGTAATCAACTAAAAACAAAAAGATATGAAAGAAGTAGGTCAGTGTGCTGATTAAGCCGTCAGATTGGCACAAACCCCACAGCATGTCTTCCAGCAGCAGTGAGTAGGATGTGTGTGCTGTGGTTTCTTTTCACATCATGGCTGGCTGGGGAAGCTTGGAGGTGATCAGCCAAGCTAAAAGCTATTAGTTCAAATGATTTTGATATTATTTATATTTTGGTTACATTTGTCTCTCTCGTATATTTTGTTTTGTGTATTTTTTTGTTAGTGTCGTGTGACCCCCTTTAGAGGCTTGTTACTCTTGCTATCTGAAAGCCATCACTGAAATTTAAATTCATATTTTTCCTTTATAAACATTTGTAAGTTTGCATTTACTCTGCAATACTTAGGAGAACACTCTCTATATTAACTGTACATTCCTCTGTGTTATGTGGGTTGAAGATACATGTTAAAGGAGGGATCTTTCAAGGTGCATTTAGATAGAAGACGAGTTATGAACTGTAAAAGTTGAGGTATTGATAGAAACAAAGGGCTCTGTTACTTGCATTTTGTCTAGAGTATAGGCAAGCAGAGAGATTCAACTGCAATACCCTAAGACGACCTCTTATAGCCTTTGTCTTGCCCAGAAAAGACATCCACCATCGTTGCTCGTTCCTGCTTCTATTCGCCCAAAGACTGAGATCTTTTCACCAGAGTAAGCCTTCTTTCCCCATGCTGGTACTAGTTGCAGACATTTTAAGATTTTCATCAATGACTGAAATAATGAGATGCATTAAGTACAGATGAATAGGTATCAGCAAATGTTATTGAGCAAACAAAGGAAGAAAAATGTTAGCTCTATTAATTCATCTTTATTATCGCTTAAGTTATGAGCTCTGTGTTTATATGTGTTTGTGTATTTATGTGTCATAGTGACTAATATGGGTGAGAACAAAAAGCAGTCTTTTAAATCCACGAATAGATGTGCCACCTGAGAGCCAAAAAGAGCTATTGGCACATCATAGAATGTTTGAAGAATGTGTCATCCCAGAGACAGGCTCATTGTTTGTAATTATTGTTAGACAAAGGCAGAAAATCTAAATATGGACAAAGTCAAAATTCCCAGAACTAAACACTGTGATACTGTGAAATGATTTATGCTAGGAAGAAACTTGGACTGCTATCAATAAGTCCTGACAAAGCAGACCACTGTGCTATAGATTATAAGGTAGATTCTGCCAAAGTGAATTAACCAGCCCAAAGTCTGTAAATAACCATGTTTTCAGAAGACATACATATTTTTAGCAGCTTGAGAAACCAAGGACCTAACCTATAAACTGGAGAAACTTTTTAAAACCTTTGGATAATGAAATTTGCATAAAGAAGGGATTGTGTTTAAAACAAGGTCAGACTTAGGAGTTTTGCCTCTTTTTATGATTTCCTGATGATTCTCTCAAGTCCCAGACCTGCATTTTCAAGTCTTCATGACATTTTTCACCTGGGTGGAGATTTGCTAATGTGGCTAACACAAAGTACACCAGTGCCACTCATCATTTTCACCCCACAGTTTAGCTCTTCCTCCCGACTTCTTGCTGATGGTTTCCGATACTCATTTTTAGTCACAGAAGCTCAAGACCTCTGAGTGCTCTTTGATTTATCTCTCTCCTTTTCCCCATTACCAGTGATTCATCAGGGACTGTCAATTCCTTCTCCCTACTGTCTCACACCGCCCTCTCTTCCTGTACATTACCCCAGCCCTAGTTAACAGTCTTATTACTGCTTACCTAAACTACTGCTATAACTCTTCTCCCTGCCTCCAGTCTCACTTCTAATCTACTCATTCTGCATTTTGCTGCCAAATTAATCTTCCTAAAGTACAGTTTTGATTATGTCACTCCTGCTCAATAACCTTCAAATCTCTCTTCTTTGCCTACCAAATACGTTCAAACTTTTTAGCCTTTGACATTATGATCTAGGCTTATTTTTATGGGTATAGCATTAATAGTTTTCTCTTGTTGAAACTCTAGCAAAACTGAACAAATCAACATTCTGCAATAATTCTGGAAGCTTCTTTCCACCAAAGGTTTTAATAGTTATTTTTTTCTGCCTGGAATATTTTTAATGCTATCTACTAAAATCCTCTTGAGCTCTTCAGGAAAAGGATCTTGGATACACAGGCTGGAGTGTTCTCATGAGCACGTGTGAAGGCCTATAAGGAATGGGGTGAAGACAGAGGTGGAAAATAAAGGGAGAAGATGGATTAATAGGGGTTGGAAGCCAGAGGCAAGGAAGTCTGGGAAGTCTGAGAATAATAAATTTGAATCTGATATTCCAGTGCATTATAAAATTAAGCTTATAAAGGTAGGATGAAAAACCATTTTATTTAATAGTTTATAAGTCTAAATTCTAAATATTCAGACATGTGTTCCGCATGCCTCCATTTATAATCCTTCTCTGGGCCTTAAATATATTAGGAGCAG